>NC_091098.1:3343690-3664731 GCF_024713975.1 Paralichthys olivaceus
TGACAGCCCCTTGTATGGTTCATTATATCAAGCATCATTGTACAGAAAATCAGAATGCTTACATGAACACAGGGACATTGTGCTGATGGATCGGCCAGACAAGTGACAGTAAACTCATAGTGTCACAACAAATGTACTTTCTAAATGCTTTCATCCATTGTGCGCTATCGATTGATAGTCACTGGGAAAATCCCCCTTTGTTCGCAGTGTTTTAAAGGCTTTGAAATAAACAGCTTCTGGCAGGGAGACATGCTGTATGAAAAGAATCACTGGACTTAATTCATTTTCCGCTGCTACTTCAGTAGCAGCCTTTTGAAAAGATTTTCCAGACAACACAACACGCTATATAACCTGTGATGCTCTGCCACTCTCTCTGGTTTCTTATAGCGCTTTCCTGTCTATGAGCGCGCTGGAAACACAGGCTGAGACTGATGTTTAAAGGCACATCAAAACCACTGCACAGACTTTTCATCTCATCTCACAACACAATTGTTCCTCAAAGTTTTTTACATCAAGGAATTGCAGAGCAGTCGCTCTTTGCTGAATTCTTTCTTTCCTGAGGGGGTGAAAGGAGCTAAATAAATGTAGTTTTTGCAGATGGGTTTCTTCAGGGATTAAGAATAATGAAAGAAATTTGAAAAAGGGGCATCATATGTGGACATTACCTAAACAATTCAACTTAATTATGATCTGTACACTGTACACCACTTGTTTTAATTTAAACTTTCATTTGTATTATTCAGGTTAAGAGTAACCACAGAGAAATCGGAATGTAATCTATGCCTTAACAGCAAAAATGCATTTTTGGCAAAATAACACATTGTTTTATTTTAGAGCAAACTAGCCAGTGAAGTCCACAGAGTTTAACTGAGCTTGAGATGTGATGGAGTTATCAATCACACTTGACATAAAGACACTTGAATGTCAATATGTCATTGATCTCCCGGGCCCTCAGACATGCCTTGCAGCATGGACTGAATCTCCTCCATTAGAAACACAGACTGGCAGCAGAGCAAGGCAAAATAACTCATTCTACAGGATTAAACTGTTGGCTTCTTCCCTTTTTCCAGCGTGTAAATTCTAAGGCTCTGTTCAGACCTGTGGTTAACATGTCTCAGGTTATTGGATCACAGAGGACAGCTCTAACTACAGGTGTGAACGCAACCAGGATGCATTGAGGACTCATTTTAGAGTGCATGCACAAATAATTTACCTATGGGTTAATTTGCATATAGAACAAGAAAGTGAGATCCAATCAAAAGTGCTCACTAAATACATTCTAAAAGTGTCCAAAATTTGACTGACAAAGACAAAAACATCCAAACAGACACAGATTGATATCTATTAAAAACTCTTCCTCACACTGATGCAATGACAAACTGAAACTCTGCGGCAGACTTTGGCAACAGTACCATTTCATCAAACACCCAGGAAAGGGGAATAAAAATATTCCCTTGCCTGTCATTGCAATGCACAGCCACCAGCTGCTGTCCTGTCCACCGTGTGGACATGGCTGGATGTCAGCAGGCTTAGCCAACACTGCGCCTTGCATATGAAGCAGGACATGGGCCTATATCCCCTTGGGGAGTTTACTTCCTCTGAGCCCCCACCGCCACAACTGCCCCACCTCCCTCTTGAAACAAGCGGCCCCTTCTGCTGGAGGCCAGATATCCTGAGCAGCCGTGAGGGCGTCTTGGGGTGGGGGTGGTTATGAAACTAACGGAGGGAAGTTTGAGCACATGCACACCCAAATATTTGAGTGCAATGTTTTATAATAATAAAAAATATCAAGGGCAGTTCTGTGCTATGCAACTAGCCAGCTTCTCCTACAATGAGCCATAGGATAACAATGTACAGGAATGTGCTGGCAGTCCACACTGTATACTAGCATATTTGGTGCACAAACACAAAATGGGTGCTTTGTTGTTCTCAATGAATTCTTTATACACATGAATCTCAACAAATCACTCTCCACCACCGCAGAACCAAAATTACTCACTGGAGGAAATCTTCACTTCCTTTTCAGCTGTAAGCAATGGACTCACTGGTGACTGAAGGAATATTCATGGATGGGGACATGTTTCACTCAAGCCCAGTCAAAAGGGTTTCCATGAACAGTAACTGTTGTGTTAAACATCTTCACGTAGCTAAAGATGTGGCAGAAGAAGTTTGAAATATAAGAGACTGAAAAACATCTTGTGTCCGATCCAATGACATCAACTAAAAAAACTGCATTATTTCTCAAAGTGATATAATTGGTGAAAACATACGAGACCTAGGGACTATCGCCACTTAAGAAGGAGCTTACTAAATTAAAGTCTGACGTAAACTTGCTGGTTTTGAACAGCACATGAGTCAAGCTCGAGTTGGCTTAAAGACAAAACGACCCCCCTCCCCCTCAATTCTCTTTCTCATATCTGCCTTACACAGACGGATTGTGAAGAAATCACATCATCTTGAGGGCAAATTATAAAGTTAGCAACATACTAAATCTGCAGCAGCAATCCTTATCTAAACATCCTGATGCGGAAAGCCACTGATTATGTGTGCCACCCACATGTGTACCAGCCAGAAACCAAAAGACTTGCGGCTGGGGGGCTGGCACGAGCAATCCGGAGAAGTGTTCCACACTCAGCTTATAAATGTATTTAAACAATTCAATAGTGCTCCGGCTCACATCCTCTCAGATAAGAACAGAGAATGAGCTCATGCTTCTTGTGCAAATA
Source organism: Paralichthys olivaceus (assembly GCF_024713975.1). NCBI lineage: Eukaryota > Metazoa > Chordata > Actinopteri > Pleuronectiformes > Paralichthyidae > Paralichthys > Paralichthys olivaceus. The sequence continues at coordinate 3,346,417 of NC_091098.1, forward strand.
CAGGCAGGGAGCAAAAAGTGAAAAGCTGTTTTTGCTCAAACAGCCCGTGAGTCAGATGTGTGTCTGTGTGCGTCTCGTGGGGGGGGGGGGCTCTCAGATGAGCGTCTGCGAGGAGGGAAGTGCGGCAATATCACTTCCTGTGTCTGTCTGCATGCGAGACTGCTGCTAACACTTTTGTTACAACCTTATTAATATTCACAGAGCCACCCAGTTCCTGGCATGACAGCACGCAGATGATGGCATTTTCTTGTGTGCTAAAAGGTAGAAGGCGGCGCAACGCAGTCTAGCACTTTGCCTAACATCCTCCATGAAGACTTTCAAAGTGCCTGGGCTGTGCTGAAATGTGCTGACAACAGGGAGCTCTGTTGGTGTAAGTTAAGCATTTTTCCTCAACTCCTACCCAGCATGTATTCCTTCATTAGTGTTTCTTGAAACAGGGTAGTTGAGGAAAGAAAAGGAGGAGTCGAATTAAAAAGCAGGGTAGAGGCTCAGAATGAGCCTTGAGCTTAACACTTGAGTGCCCCATCGGCACTTACAAAAATAGAGAAGGCCCCTGAAAGTGGGGGTCCTTGAGGTGTGCCCACTCGAGTCTGAATGAAAGTGTGTGCCAAGAGTGGGTATTCACCATGCATGGCAGGACTTTGGCACTCTTCGGGACTTCAAGGGTCTCCCTCTGAATTCTCTTTCTTTGGCAGATTCCCCTGAAAGAAGCCGCAGCAGGGACTTGGGGGGGAGGGCTTCTTGTAAACACTTTTGCAGTTACTTTCTGTGCCTCATCAACAAATCTGCTTCCCCCCATAAGTCCACTCCGGTTTCAGTCAGGTTGGAGTAAAGATGGAGTTAGGGGGGGGGGGAGGGATCAGTGTGAGCGGGTGTGTGTCAGAGGTGGGTGGCTGGCCTGAGTTAGGTGGATGTTTTGGGGGGTGGGGGTGGGGGGCTCCCGATGTTTGCTGAATGCTCCCCTTTGTTGGGATCATATTATGTTTCCACCACAATACTTCTAAACCCTGCTTCATCAACTCCATTCATGTGTAACAGTTCATGCAAATGGCCACACTAGCCTTTTTTTCCCCAAAAGGTGGGGTGGGGGGTGGGGGGTGGGATTCTTTTTATCAGTCTACCACCCAACTACCCTCTCTTCAAACTCCTGTCTGCACACTGAAGGACAGATATAATCTCTTCATACATCTTTACAGCCCGAGAAGCAGAGCTGAGCAAAGCACTGAGAATCCGATTAAAATGTCCGAGGCCAGAGTCTGCGTGGACGCTCGGATTCTGATTATTCAAACATTTAATAAAAGAGAATCACGAAAAAAATAAGAAAAGACTTCGACACTGATGGCAGCACTTATCAAACCAATCAAAAGCCAAACAATTGTTACAAACACTTACTGTGGCACAAAAGGCTCCCGACATACACACAGACAATTGGCAATTTTTCACATGATAACAATAATCTCACTGCTGACCAAGTGTATCTCCTGGGAACACACAGACTGATAGAACAGCCAGAATTGTAGACTGAGCAAGATATAGCCTCGGTCCCAAGAATAGAGAGAGAGAGAGAGCAAGAGCATCTGTGTGTGAGTCAGAGAGAGAGAGAGAGAGAGAGAAGGGGAATGGAAAAACTGAAAATTCTTTAAATCTGAAGAAAGGAAGAAAAGGTGTTTCCTTGTTGACATCAGAGCTGATGTTTGAGCTACACACTTCTCCTGGATGATATTTACTGTTTCCCATTGAGCCATTTGTTGGTAAATGAGACTGTATTTACAGTACAGGCCAATAAAAGCCTGAGAGGTGTTTCACAGGCAAATAATTGTTTTATTGCCACCAGAGGCGTTTTGTTGTCACTGCTGGATGAGGCCTAATTAGTGACAATATGTCAATGATGACCAAATACTAAGTGGTCTCTCTACAGGAAGGGGTCAATGACCCCCTGATAGCCGCGCATGACATACAGTATGAGACATCCATGTGGCGCGTCCCAGATACATTTTTGAAATATGCAGGTAACATATTTGTATTATTCAATCTGTTGAGGGGCCACAGGGAAGCCTCCCAAAAACAACAAGGATTCAAGGACCACAAGCTGAACTATGAAATCCAGATCTTTAGCACACCCTCTAGATGTGAACATGTCTTGTGGCATGCAGAGAAGTTTTGGCAAGTTCAATTTTAAGGGCCATAAGTTTGCATCTAGGGGGCCACACTACATGATCAAGCTGCTGGCTACTAATGTAGTGCTTTTGAAGGTTTGGATAATGTAACTGTATTTTAAAGGCAATATGAAGAATGCTCTGTGCTGTTAGAGGGAGGACTGCATGTGTGCATGTAGCTTCTGTCCCGCTGCAACAACAGTAAAGAGTATTTTTTTTAAATAAACTGGGTCCTGACAACAGGGGAAATCAAACCAAACCCAAAAAGTAGAGGGGCTGCACAGGAAGGAAACAGCTCCCATGGTGAGGGGGCAGCAACTCACCCTGGATGATGCTTTCCTCTTGTACTTGTTGGCGAAGTCAAATTTCTCCTTGATCTCGTCCAGGAGCTGCTCCAGACGGGCCTTCTCCTCTTTCCCCGTGTAATCCTGGCCCAGGAGGATGTACGCCCTCCAGTTTGCCGAGTCGAAGCCCCAGTGGCAAGTCCTGTTCTCCTGCGCCTTGTGACTGTGCACCACGAACTTGTGGGTCGGGTACATAAGTCTGCAGTCCATGCACTGGATGCACGCTGCGTTGGGGCTGCTGTACAGCTCCGGCACGAACAAGCCCTTGCACTTGCCGAAGCACTCGTGGTAGACTTTGAAGCTCCTCTCGGTGAGCTCCAGCTCCAGCGAGCCGCCGCTCAGCTCCTTCTTGCAGCGCGGCGGGTAGGCGCCTCCGTAGATCAGGGCGTTGCAGAGCCGCTCGGAGTCCGTCTTGGTGATGAGGCCGCAGGACGGCGCCGAGAAGGGCAGGATCCCCATGACTTTCAGGATCTCCAGCTGGTCCGCCGTGCACCGGGAGCAGTAGATGTGCAGCTCGTCGCACACCGAGTTGATCTGCTGCAGGCTGAAGTCCCGCAGCACCGTGTTGAGGATCTGCGGCAGGCACAGGCGCTTCTCCCCGCCGACCACGAAGCACGAGATGGTCTCGGCTTCCAGCACCGTCTCGCACCTCTCCGTGGAGCGGTCCGACGGGATGAACAGCGGACCGGGCATCACCGGCGGCGGCAGATGCTGCAGAACCGGCTCGGGCTCCTTACCGTCCTTCTTGAAGAGGAGCTCATGTTGCCACCGGGCAGAGAAAGCCGCCGGTCCGCCCAGAGAGCTCATAGAGCTGAGGTGAAACTGCTTGAGAGTTTGTTGCAGTCCCGGATGAGGCTGGAAGCTCTGCCGACTTACTGTCTCCATGTTTTTCCTGCAACTTTAGAAGCGCAAATACTTCTCGCCGTCGACCGGGAATCACGAGTATCAATCCGTTCCTGAGCCTGGTAAATCCACTGAGTCCCGGAATTGACCAAAATGTCGAAGCGCTTCATCAAACATCCAGTAAAAAAAAAAAAAAGTCCCACACGGCGAGTCGGCTGTTTAATTCCTGCGGCTACTGAGTGAACACCGGCCGGTCGCTCCCTGCAGCGGCTCGCCGACTGTCCATATCCGACGAACACGGCTCTCCAAACTCCAGAGAAGAGAAAAAGTTCCGAGGGGTCGAGGTCCGGGACGAGGAGGCCGGAGACGAGACGACAGCGGCGGCTGTGGGTCGATGCGGCTCGATGAGAACAATCCTTGTTTGAGGTGGCGTCCGCTGTCGAGGAGCAGAAACCCGCTCCGTCTGCCCCGCAGTTCACTGTGACTGAGAGACGAGAGGTCTGAGAGCCAGCCTCTCTCTCTCTCTCTCTCTCTCTGCCTGTCTAGGTCTCTCTCTCCCTCTCTGCCTGTCTATGTCTCTCTCGCTCTCTCGCTCTCTCTCTCTGCCTGCCTATGTCTCTCTCGCTCTCTCCCTCCCTCCCTCCCTCGCTGTGTGTTTGTGTGTCTGGTTCAGTCATTGAATCGCAGCCAGGAATGTGAGTGACTCTGCAGGCAGCAGGCTGAGCTCCTCCAGGAACACGCCTGCAGAAGAAGAAGAATATATATATATATATATACATCAAATCTCTTACAGCAGTTGGCTCATTGGTTTGTCAGTTAATAAAAAAAACAATTATTATTATTATTGTATAACTATTTCTTCTATCATTAATAACGTCATTACACATCTCTCTCTATTTTCACCCTCCCCCCCATCTCTCCTCTCCCTCCCCCCATCTCTCCTCTCACTCCTACCGGTCGAAGCAGATGTCCGCCCACCTTGAGTCTGGTTCCGGTTCATGTTGTTGGTGTTAATGTTTGCGTGTTGTGGGAACTGTTGGGTTTGGGTTGGGTGTCTCTCTAATATTTTTAAGGATTTACTAATACTACTAAGTGCCTTAAGATGATGTATGCTATGATTTCACACTATACTGTACAAATAATCATTTCATTTTAAAAAAAACCCAGGCGTGTGTGTGTGTGTGTGAGAGAGAGAGAGACAGGATGGGTGGTGACAAAATTAGCTCGGGAAGGGGAAATACAAATTGCACTGACTGCGTTTTTTTAATTTTCTCTTCTGCTTGAATGTGTCAAAACTGTTTGGCAAGTAGCAAAGAATAAACAGGCTTCATGTGCTGGCGACCTTGGGAGACAATCCTGCTAATGAAATGATGAGACATAAGAAAGCGTTTGTAGGTGGTAAAATCACCACCACGCTCAAAAAGAAATCAATCAAGATATTTAGATTCCTCTGTTCATCTATTGATTTTACCTTGAAACATATACATTGAAATCTCTGCAAAGGCCCTTTTTGTAGAATATGTTTCCATGTTTGTTCAAAGGAATGAAAAGATTCCTACATCCAGTTACCACTGTGGTATCTGTGCAAGAATGAATGGGTTTGGGGGTGTAACAGCCTATTGGTTCTGAAATATCTGCACAATTGTTTCTAATGTTGTCGTACGTTCAGGGGAAACACTGTGACACCTTACTTCAGGGAGTGAAGAGGTAACCTGAAGAAATAATCCACCGGGGGCTTCCACATCAAGGGGGTTGTGTGTCCACAGCATGTTCAACTCCAGCAGCGATGAAGCACTTTGCTGTTCCTGTGGCGTCCCCTAGCCACACAGAGCTGTAACTGCATCATGATGGCAGAGGGGGGGATGTGAAGGATCTGGAAGAATGTTTCAGTGCAGGCAAGCAGAGTTGGGGGGGTACAATTAAAGAAGGATGCAATTATATATCTAGTTTTATCTATCATCTATCTCTAGTTGAGACCATGGAGGGCAATGGCTCCAAACCTGGAAAAGAGACAGTAAAGTGTGAGTGAATATTATTCACCCTGTCTGTTAAAGGGAGCTTCTATGTTTGATCACTGGGTATATTGAGTTTTACCAACTTTTAACCACAGCACAGAGCAGGAGCACTCAGAGGCATATGACCCCCTCAGAGTTTACCAGTACTTGGTGGTTTGAGAATGGTGATAACAGCAATATATTCCTATAATTCTCATACATTGAGCAAACACAGTGAGGTGGTAAATCACACATTTGATCAACCTCAGATTTGTAAAAGGTTTTACTCTTTATCGAGTGTCTGTCAAGGAGTTTAAAATAATAACATAGATTAAAGAAATAATACTGTTGCTGTTGGCTGATATGAAGATTGATCATTTCTGGTCTCATCGCCAAATTCGTTCGCTCTACCATGGCTTTGTCTCCAGCAGACAGAGGGATGTAGGGCGTTCTCCCTCTATTGATCAGACAGGCCATCTCAGTATCCTCTTTCAAATCTCTTTAAAAAAACTGGACTTGTGTTTGTTTTACTCAACATTACAAATATGATGAAATAATGTTATTATCTATTTTTATATTACTTTTAACTACACATTTGTGTGTCATTGCTTTATTTGACCTATTGTCGTATCATCATTATTACTGAATCTGAGGGTTTTCTGTCTCCTCACAGTATAATCAATTCAAACTTCAATTGTATTCGCAATTACACCATACATTATCTCATGTCCCTTCACATAGTAAAGTCGAGACTTGCTTTCATGTTTTTACTGTGTTTTTATCTTCACTGTTTATGTGACACAGCTCTATATTTATTCATTTCATTTGAGCACTCCCTTGTTTCAGACCACCTAAACATGCTTGTTGGCCTCCTTGTCACATTGCATCCTGTGGATTATTGTTTCTCTTATATTGAATTTTCTTGCTTTCCTGTCAAAGCACTTTGTAAAATGGAATATAGGTAAAGTTTATGATTATCTGTCTTGTATTTTTCTGACTATTCTGTTGCCATACCCACGCTTTCAGTGTCTAGCTATCATGTGCTGGGCCTTTGAGTTACCCATAAGATAAGATAAGATAAGATACGATAATCCTTTATTAGTCCCACCATGGGTACATTTGCAATATGCCAGCAGCTACAGTCAAAAATAGGAATCTATGGGCAGCACTTTTTCTATAAGGGGCAATTTGGGGTTCAGTATCTTGCCAAAGGATGCTTCAGCATGCAGATGAGGAAGACTGGGATGGCCGACCTTCTGGTTAGAGGACGACCGCTCTACTCCCTCAGCAACAGCCACCCACTGGCCCACTGTTGCATTATGTCTGAAGGTTTTAGGACGGTATGATGAAGTTTGTGACAGTGTGTTTTAGTCATTATGAATGTTCTCCACTGATTTTCACTTTTGATTCTTGGAACATTTGGTGTGAATTAGAGAGTAATGAGTAGAATGAGTGGCGTTCTGTGAGTGCATGAATGAAAAATGATGCTTAAATAAGTGCAAACTTCAAATTTTGATTTTTAGATTTACATTAAAAAAAACACTCAAAGCCATTAATCAATTATCAGAATAGCTGCCTATTGATTTAGTGGTCGAATACTGATCAGTCTACTGGTTAATAGTTGCAGCTTCATTCCTGTAGGTTACAGTCAAGCTGTTTTTAGGCAAGTCCTGCAAAGGAACTGCTGAGAATTGAGTCCAGACTTTCTCTGCAGGAGATTATCTGCACAGACGCATTTGCAACAGCAACAAATTCTCCAGAGGATTCAGGTAAGGGGTAGTGCAGCAGACAGAGTGATGTCGGAACATATTTTTTCTGCTGCAGAGATCACGATAGAGATACTTGTTTTCTTCTCTTTTTTTCATTTTCATCAACGCACGTCATCAACACACCCACTCGCTTGCAGTGAGTCCTGCAGAGGCTCTCCTGCTGTGTTCTCACACCGGCTCTTTCGAACATTCAGCAGACTTTTTGCCCAGGGACTGGCCAGAGGAAGTCTGCAGAAACTCCAGAGGCTCTCACTTGTACATTTTGAGTTCACAGATACAACCCCTCCAGAGAATATCCGGAGGATCTCCAGAGTTCAGTGCATTTCTGAAAGCAGCTATTATGTCAGACACAGTGTTAACTGTTATTAAGAAACACACATAACTCTTTTTAAATGTGTGTTTTTTAAAGAAGACACAACATGTTAATTAGTGAACTTTAGAGGTGTTGGTAGACATGCTTTTGAGATATCTGCTCCCCCCTGCTTGTAGTCTTTATGCTAATCTAGGTACATCAGATCTGGATTCAAATCCAGCGTCTGCACAATATATTACATGCAGTGCTTTAGTGAGCCACCAAGCAGTGGCATGCAGTCAGTGGATAGTGATGGTTCCAGTGCTTGAGCCACAGGACTGGGCTTTGTCCCATCTAGCTGGCAGCTAACTAACCTTTCCGGAGGGGGACCAGAGCCTCCACGGGGCCTATCAGTCTGGCACGAAGCCGTCCTCTCTGCCAGCACTGAGCTCTGACAGCTACAGGCAGGATGTGGGCCTACAGTACTATACTGGCATACTGTATCACTGTCTGAGTGTGTACGTCAAGTGGTAGTGGATACAAGTGAGATGCAAAGCTTGTGCATCCTCCAGGCTTTTCATCCTATCAAGGCCAAAGCTGCTAGACAGTATGTGCCGTATCCCAAGCCACATTTTCAATGATTCATATTTTCCCTCATGAGATTGTCTGTGCTCTTCACTTCCCTGTGTTCTTTTTATTTGTTGCCATTCACTCTGTTGGAGCTTTTTAATTCTTCCCTCGTATCTGATGATAACCTCTATTACAGCCCAAAGTGTTTTTCTGGAGAGCTGCAGCGTCTGGTGCACAATAGACACTATCTCCTGCTCACTGTGATTAAGCAGACCCCCCCTGGATGCTGGGCCTTCCCTCATCCTAGCAAACATTGCATTGCATAATGTTTGTTGCAAAGTGACGTGATCATTGCATGGCAGTGCAGCTGCAAGTGCAAAACTATTTTGAAAACTCCTCCCTGCTGCTGTGTTCAAGAAAGCTCTGGCATCCAGGATTTCACAGCCAGGACAACAAATCAAGAGTTTCTGCTCCAGTCCATTTTTACACTGGACCAGTCAGTACATAAAGTAGACACAGGTTTTAGATGAAATATTCTGCTTTGGTAAATCACCAAAAATTCTCAGACACGTCTGGGAAATTACATTTCCCAATATGGTGGTTTCAGACTGCATTAGAGTCACCATCAAATTTTGTATGACATTAAGTATCCCAGTGATCTCTTGCCAAACCCTTGGAACAAACCTCTTTATTACAGCAGCATGATTGGCTCGTTAGAGGTTCTGACGATCTGTGGTCAAATGTGTTGGCAGAAATTAAATATAAATTAATCCCAGCAATGTTCTCACTAGTGTGTCTCACCTAAATTGTACAAATTGTTGTTTCTTTACCCTTTGCCCATTTCTATTTAGGAGGGGGTCCTTTCTACAGAGGCCGCCATGCTTTTTGCAGTCGTCCCGACTGGACAAACTAAAACCTTTAACACTACACACTGAACCTTTAAGCAAAAAAGAAAAGGACATGAAGTCAAAGTTTTTGGAGAACCCAGGCTGTGTTTTACATCTAACTCTAAGGGAACAGTCACACATATGCAAATATTTCAGATGCGAACCTTTGCCTTCCGTTAATTTCCAATCAGCACGTATGAGTGAGGGGTAAGAAAACATTCCTTCCTGTGGATACGCCAATCACAGTGTGGCTTTAAGTGGAGTTTAACTTTGACCCAAAATATACACTTAGCATTAGCATTTGTGTGACCAAACTCTGCTACAACAATTACAGTGTAAAGACTGCATATCATCCATATAACCCAACCAGGTGCAGATCAGAGGGATCAGATCAGATCACATCCCGAGGTTGCACTGAGATGGGCCTGGTGTGTCAACATGTTGTCACTGACGAAGAGCATTAAGTGAGTAAATACGTAACTGGAAGGAGTGGGAGAACTACAAAGTTTTCAATAAGTCATTTCTTCTTCGTAAAGGTCAGTTTTCTAACTGGCTACAATCTATCTGAATGGGTTTATGTTCTCAACTATCCATGGAGAAATGAACTGTTGTTGTTTGCTTCTCTTTAACTTAAATGGTTAAGGCTGCTGCCACCTCACTTTTATTCTCCTCCTCATCATCTTCACCATTGCCATGGCAGCGCAGCACAACACAGCATCACGTGGGATGGATGACATAATGTTTCTTTCCAGGCGCCGGGTTGCTTTTTTCCCAGAGTAGCACTATGTACCACAGGCCTGGCCCACTGCTCTGCCTTTGTGTTTCTTCTCATCTGTGGTTGAGGTAGGACAAACTGATTGGCCAATGTCAGCAACTCAGCGGCAGTCCTTCTGGAATACTCATCCAACGGGTTACTGTTTCCAAAAGAAGAAAAAAAAACCTCTCACCTTATTTCGAAGTGGCAGGTTTTCCCATAGTGCTGTTTTCCATTCTTTTAAATAATGCTTTCCTCTTTGCCTTCTTTTCTTTTCCTTCCGCTCAGTCCAGCTTTCCCTTGTCTTTTTCCATTGCATAATTGTAGCCACTCTCCGTTGGTCCCTCTCTTCTGGCCAAAAGCTTAAAAGGCTCAGAAAGTCCCACCATTATTATGACTTCAACTTTCCACTGTATGTGTGTCCTAGCAAAGGGAACAAAGTATTATCGTTGCAGTATTTTTGTATGACGTAAGCTTCAGGTTGCACCAAGTACACACGTCCTTATGCAAGAGTGACATAATATTAAAGTGAGTGTTGATGATTAGATGATACAAGCAAACAGTGCACTAAAAAAAGCTTTTTCCCATGCTGTTTCATTTGGAGAGAATCGAACACTGATGAACTCCATCATCTGTCCATTTTCTTTCCAGAACTATTATTCACTTATGTTCTTTCCTTTCACTGATTTTCTTTGATGACTTCACTTGTTTTACATGTTTTTAACATGCTTTTTTTCTTCTTGCCTTGATTACTGTAAAGTTTTCTCTGGAGCTTCTGCAGCCAGTTCCCTGCTATAAAGTCTGCAGAAAGTCCAGAGGAGCCAATGAGACAACACAGCAGAGGAACCTCCACAGGATTCCCAGTGAGTGAGTGGGTGTGCTCATGAAACTTCTAACACGCAACAGACACAAAAAAACAAACACAAAGAGCATTTTTGGTGATAAGGGCCGACGTCAGTGTCAATGTGCTGTAAAATCTCAGCAGCAGAATCATTACGCTACATTCTGCCTTTGTTCATGTGTGAAACTCTGCGGAGAGTCTGGATCCAATTCTCCAGAGATCCTCCAGAAGTCATGTCTGAAAACGGCTTAATACACTTCATTCAGTGATCAGCTGCTTCTCCCTCCACCGTCTCCAGCTGATAAAAAATGCTGCAGCCCGGTTTTTGACAGGAACGAAAATGCAGGATGGCCCCTGTGCTTGCCTCCCTATACATTCTGCATGCTAGATTTCCTATTGATTAAACATTCCATTGCTCACATTTAAGGTCATAAATGGCCTTGCTCTAAAATACCTGATAGATGTATCGACCTTGTATCTTCTGACCACTGAGAGCTGCAGGTACAGAGCCCTGCTTTTTACTCCCAGGTCACAGCTTGTGTCTAAAGTTCAACAGGCCTTTGCTACTGAAGCATCCACACTATGAAACTCTACCTTCTTTAAAATCCTGTCACTTTTTTATGAAAGCTTTTAGAAATTGGCTTCACCTTTCATATATACAGACTAATCCTATTATTTTGAACTTAGCATTTATATTGTTTCCACTTTTGTCATCTGGTTTCATTTCCTTTTTTGTGAAGCATTTTGTTACGATAACTGCTATATAAATAAAGTTCATTATAATGGCGTGGGTACTCAATGTTCAGTGTCTTTGCTTGGTTTTGCCATCCATTTATTTGTGTGTGCATCATTGTGACATCATTGCTTTTGCAGCACTGATCCTCAAACCGTGGAATGAGATTACATTTGCTTTATGTGTACATCTCTTCCTAAAACTTTAATCTTAAAAAAATGTCTGTGGATTTTAATTCACTTAATTGTATTGTTTCGTTGAAGCCTTCATGCTTTTGTGAAGCACATTGAAACTTTAGGAAGAAAAGAGAATAGAAATCAAGCTCATGATGATGTTATTATTATGAGTTATTATGATTATTATAATACTCTTCTTGAATAATATGGTAATGTGGAGGAAAAACACAGGCTCTGATTGGGTAGAATCGGGTGACGTCAGGTTTCAGGAAGACGGAAGTGCCGGTCGCTCAGGGTTAGCGCGCGTTTTCAAAGAGATTCAACGAAATGGAGGAAAATCCGCCAAAGTCCAAACTGAAGCGGAGGAAGACGAGTGTGGAGAAGCCGCAGGCGGAGACAGGTTCCCGGGACAGAGAGAGGAGCAGGGACATCACAGAGGAGAGCCGTGGGTGGGTCTGTCTCTACTGTCTCTACTGTCTCTACTGTGTCCACTGTGTCCACTGTGGATCAGTCTTTACAGCCCCGTGTTTCATTTAGTGGCGTTAGTTTAGTCTGGCCAGGAAACGCGGCGCCAGACGAGTGAACGAACCTCCGTTGAAAAATAGAATGTTTTAATGTTGTCTTGCCTGTGAGCTGGAGAATATCATCGAGAACACTCGTTTGAAGGCTTTTTACGAGCAAGCGAGTCACAATAGAATAATTCGGCTTGTCCAACAACAGCGTTAAATACAATGTTCAACCGATATTATTCCAAATTCCAAAATTTAATGACACTAATGTGAAATGATTATATTCTGAATGAAATGTGTTCAGCCTAATATTGTCGATATCTTATGTGTATCTCTCCAGGATGATAATAATGATGATGATAATGATAATACTGATGATGATGGTAATATTAAAAATATTTACTTCATTTATTTAGCACCTCTCAACAACAGCACCGGAACATCAACCCCATTCACTTGAAGGTACAGTGTGTAAGATTTAGTGATATCTAGTGTTGAAGTGTCATGTTGCAGCTGAACACCCCTCACCTCACCCTCTCCTTCCAAACATGAAAAAGAACCTGTGGTAGCTTCAGTTGTCATAAAAACTCAAAGTGTTTAGTTTGTCCAGTCTGGACTAATGTAAAAAACATGGCGGCCTCCGTAGAGAGGGTCCCCTCCATGTAAATATAAAGTATTTAAATATAAAGGGTCTTTTCTGGGGTAAAGAAAACTACAATTCATACAATTTAGATGAAACGAACTAGTGAAAACATCATGAGGATTATTCTACATTAAATTTCTGACAATAGTTCCCTTTCATCTAAATCTCACACACTGGACCTTTAAGTTTCTCTCTTTTTATTTCTATAGAAAATGTTAATCTCTCCATTATATAGATTTCGTAAATCATTTTGAACCAATCGTCTAATGTTAATGGTTTGTAACCACTTTCTTTTCAAGCAAAAGATTCCCTGCCAATAAGTAATCTTCTCATTAAGTACTTATCTGTTATGTCTGAATATTCAATGTAATAACACCCATATATATTGTCAGAGCATCAAATGGGATAGTGATCTGCAATGTAGTTTCCAAGGATTGTGAAGTTCCTGCCAGAAGGATGTCATTATTGGGCAATCGCAAAACAGATGATAATGGTTAGCTGTGGTTGATTCACATAACCTCCAACAACTCATTCCAGCACCTTGGAATCTCTTCTGGGCAGGGTAATACAAAATCTTATGATGCTTTTCCACCCAAACTCTCTCCAACTGTGTGAAGATGTAGTCATCCTTTGTGATTTACAAATATTTCCCCTTTAATCTTCAGAAATAACCATTCCTTCTTCTCTTTTCACATGCTGAGTTCTCGCCTTTGAAGAGACCTGGAAGCTGGTGTATAATCTAGATATTATTTTGCAACCGTCTTTGTAGGTTGAAGAGATGTTCAGTTTATCATTGTCTGCTTTTCCCATCCCCTCAGTTATGACTTCATTTACCTAGGGGCTCACATGTAGGTATCTTAAGAAAATCTTGGTTCTCCAATCAGTAATCTTTTTTTAATTTTCCAAAAAGCTTCATTACTCGTATAATGTAAAAGTATGCTGTGAGCCCTTTTTTCATCCTTGCACAAACCTTGTACAATTTGTAATATGCACCAAATTGCACACACTCATAAATATCTGTCACCTGTGATGTATTTATTTATTTTCATTAGGAGCCATGAATTATACTGTGATAATTCAACAAAAATGTTGAAAATTGCGCAATGTTCAAAATGTTGTTGTGTTATCCTGCCAACAATCAAACAAATGCAGACGGAAACATAACCTCCTTGGTAGATAAGGTGGCAAATAATTAAATATAGTTCATATAATCCAGGCACATTTCAGCTTTAAAGGTTCAGTGTGTAAGATTTAGGTGAAAGGGATCTATTGGCAGAAATTTAATGTAGAATAATCCTCATGATGTTTTCACTGGTTCATTTCATCTAAATTGTATGAATTGTAGTTTTCTTTACCCCAGAAAAGACTCTTTATATTTAAATACTTTATATTTACATCGAGGGGACCCTCTCTATGGAGGCTGCTATGTTTTTTACATTAGTCCAGACCAGACAAACAACAGCTGTTTTTTCATGTTTGGAAGGAGAGGGTGAGGTGAGGGGTGTTCACCTGTAACATGCAATTTCAACACTACATATCACAAAATTCTGCACACTGTACCTTTAATTATTTAATATACACAGAAGAGGCTCGTCATGAATCTATGTTTTATTTTGTATTTACAAATCAGACACTGAAACAAGCAGTTTAATAAAATGCTTACAAAATAATACACAAAATGAGAAACAATTCCATACTGGATGTTGGAAGATTTGTTATACATCTGGAAACTCATAATCTACTCTTCGGTTAAAATATTGAGGAAAAGACTGAGCTGCGTTGCAGAGGGAGAAGCAGACTGCACACATGGCGGTTGTTTGAGGCAGACAGTGTGTGATCTGTGCTTCACAGGTCAGTGAATCCGGCAGCAGCGTGGTGGAGCAGAGAGGAGCTGCCTGCAGTGGAGAGTCTGTGGGCGATCACACTGAAGTCTGCTCTGCCGTACCTGCAGGACCAGCACTGGCACCTGGTCCCTGATCTTCCACATCCATCCATCGTAACTCATAACACTGTCTCTCTAGTGATGAAACGCACAACAAGACTCTCATCAGAGACACACACCATCACAAAATGATCTTAGTTCAGGCGTTAAGAAGTGCTCTTGTTGTGTATTTGCATAGACTATTTATAATTCAAACAATATAGAGTTCGTAGTTGTGCTAATTTTATATAATTTGTCAAAATGACATTATTGGTGCGTGATGGCAGCAGCTAACAAATCTCTCATTATTTCTACAGCATGAATGTGTGGTTATTGTTTTCTGGATTCGTGGTTCTTCCCACTCACTGCATTCACCATCAGTTAGCACTTTTCAATATAATCCACACTAATTGCTTTACCACAAGTGGGTGCCACTGGTGAAGGAATTTTGGCTTTGCAAGATGTGAGCCGTAACTATGCATAATGTGTATTTAAGGTGCTACACTCTCATAAAACCTCTAGTATGTATTATAAAATATGAACCCTGATGGTAGATAAAAATCTTTTCACCGTGCAGCAGCAGTTGTTTGTTTCCACTGTGGGATTTTATACAAACCAGGAGAAACCTCAACATGTCTCTGTTGATTTAACACAATTACCTTTTAATTAGTATCATTTCTATGTGTTCTTTTTTTACACATTGCAACATAATCATCTGTGTTAAATAATAAAAACCATCTCCCCTTTAGTTGCTCAAAAGCTCCCACATTCAAATGAGTCTTACATCTGATTTTGTTTCCATGGCACCTCAGAGACCTGCAGCACAACAGTTAGGTGAACAATGGTGGTGTGACCTCAGAGAAGAGGTGGCCCCTCTCCCAGAACCCGGTCCACCTTCTCCGAGGACTTTGTCGAGTCCGGATCCTCTCGGACTCTGCTCCCCTCAGCAGGATGTCTCAGTACACACCAAACCTGCAGTGCACACCTCTGACACACAGTTCTCCTCTCACAGCAGCCATGCTGGCAGAACAGCACCACCTCGAGCCCTCGCCAAAAGACAGTGGTCATCCCTCCATAACCGAGAGGAAGCGGCATCATCAGCAGGATGCTCAAGTGTTAGGGCAGAGGAGGGGAGGAAAGGAGGAGAGCAAGATGAAGCCGTTGGACCGGTGAAAAGACTGCTTCTCACAAAGCAGGTGAAGGAGAGAGGAAATGAAGAGGAGGTTGTGATGGATAAAGAGAAAGAGGAGGTGCTGGGGAGAGCCAGAGGAGATGAAGGAGCAGCAGCAGCAGGAGGAGGAGGAAGGCTGCAGTGCTGCCCCATGTGCCTTCTGGTGTTTCCTGTTGGGTAAGAAATGAAACAAAATCTCTTCTTTTT
The DNA here is from genome assembly GCF_024713975.1 of Paralichthys olivaceus. Classification (NCBI taxonomy): domain Eukaryota; kingdom Metazoa; phylum Chordata; class Actinopteri; order Pleuronectiformes; family Paralichthyidae; genus Paralichthys; species Paralichthys olivaceus. The sequence goes on from NC_091098.1 coordinate 3,362,227, forward strand.
TTCTTTAACACGTAAACATGAGCAGTCCTCCAGAGGATTCAGGTGAGGGGGGCCGCGGCAGGCAGAGGCAGGATCGAACGTATTAATTCTGCTCTGGAGATCAAATGTTTTTGTTTACAGCACGTCAGTGTCAGCAGCTCTTATCATCAAACCTCTCTTGACATCTACGTCAGTCGCTTCTACTTGTTTGGCACAGCTTTTTCATCCTGACATATTTGTTTTCTTTTAGTTTCTGTTCTCAGTTTTACCGTCTGTCGCTTGTTCGAAACTTCTTCAACCCCGCCACTATCTCGCGGTTAATCCTGCGGAGGATCTCCTGCTGGGTTCTTACATTGGCTTGTTCCGATGTTCTGCAGAATTGTTCACACATACACCCCGTCCTAATAATCTCCTGACATAATCTGCTTGCATCAGCAAAACTCTTGAAACTCCTTGTTTTTCTAAGTTGATGTTTGTTTCTGCTCTTCTTTGTGCATTGCTCCTCTTTTTCATCCTGAGATATTCTGTCCCATGTCAGAAGCGTCAAAAACACGCCTATTTGCCCGCTGTGAAGCCTCCAGATAATCTACTGCTGTGCTCTCACATGGGCCCATTAGAACATTATCTGGGGTTTGTCCGAGAGGGCTGGCAGGAGAAACTCCGTAGAAAGTCCGGAGGCTCTCACTCGGACATTTACGTTCTCACATACAGTCCGTGATCACCAGAGTTCAGTGCAGGTCTGAAAGCAGCTCGACAGTGTAAGTACTGAAGTGTAGGTATTTATTAAGAACTATGATCAGGATCTGGCCCAAAAAAACGTGATTGCAAGCTCCCCAGTGGAAATGCTAAGAAAGTCAGTGAGAATAAAGTGTTGGTTATGCTGCTGTGGGCCTGGACCTGGTCTGACCTGGTGACTCTGTTAACGTTGGCCTGAGCAACAGCAGCAGCCTGTGCTCTCACTCTGCACGTCTCCTGCAGAAACAATGGTCACCTCTGTGTGAGTGGACACAGAGGACCACAGACATCTGCTGCTGCCCTTACTCTCCTCGTCCTCCACCCATATTCCCCTCACACGTGCACACCTGCAAATACTATTTTGAATAATGGGACTCGCACTCATTTTTACCACTGCGAGAAATTAAAGGATCGGAGTCAGCTCAACAGTTAAATTTGTCCAGTGCTTTGACCACATACTTACACTCCAACACTAACATCTGGCTTTTGTCTGTTATCGTGACTCCCAGGTCAAATAACTCAGCAGATAACTGCAGTAGACACAAGTTTTTATCAACTCTAGCGGTGATCGAAACATAACCTGGGCAAACGAGTTAATTTGGCAAGACAGCAGGAGAGAGCTTCTGTTGTTAGCACGTTCGTGATGTTGAACCTGACGTGCCGTGGGAGAATAACAGAGCGGCAAACTCCTCTACTGGCAATGGGAAAGGAGTCAATGGCCTTTTTAGCAGGTTTACTTCAGGTTTTTAAAAATCCAACTGTCGCCACTAAATTTAGTGTAAAAGATGTACTGTCTAACATGCCAGGATGTGATGGGTTTGGATTCAGCATCCTGACACGTTCAGTTACAGCTTGACATCTTTTGTTTTCCAGGTAGAAGCCTTTGAGCAAAATGTCGTTGATATTCATTCTAGTAAAATGTTTTATTTAATTTAATCTAAGTATGTGAATTGTCGGGCTGTAAGTATTCCTATGTAAGTGTGTGTTCACGGTCAACAGAGCTAAATCTCCTTGTTCCTGTCACTCCAGGTTCACACAGATGGACTGTGACGGCCACCTGGCCCAGTGTCTGTCGGAGTTGAACGTGGACATGACCTGGTGAGCCCACAGGTGGCTACACTGGCTGCCGTCCAGGAGCTGCAAGCAACCCAGATGCCCCGCGCTCTACAGGATCACACTGTACGGTGGACACACCCAGAGCACAGGGAGCGCTCATACTCAGTGATGTTCTGACACCTTACACAGGCCGCACACTGACAGGGGAACTCCTGCTGGGACAGTGACAGCATTCATATGTTCCTGAGAGGGGTCTTTTTGAGAAATTTCCATCTGGCTTTGGTCACATAATGATGGCACCTCTCAGAGGACCCTGCTGTCGTATTTCAATTTACCCTCTTTAGACACTAGATCCCACTAAATTTGGCTCCACATGATGGTTTCCACTTGCCCTCTGGTACTTTTGATACCAGCCAGTCGAGAGGATCTCCAAACTAAAGAGACAATTCAATCCGTCACATCCTCCTCCGGGAGCTATATCATAAGTACTCATTCGACTGATTGATTGAAAGACACAGTTGTTTTCTCAGAAGAAACACTTTTGAATTAGACAACTGCAAATACATAACCACTGACTAATATTAGGCCTAGAAAGTAACAGACATGAACTCCAGAGGATGTCTGGAGAATTGGGTCTTTTTCCACGTGTTGCCTTTCACACATAAACAACAGAGCAAACAACAGCACTAAATTCTGTGTGCGTGCATGACATGCATGAACAATTTCACTTTAATCAGAAATATTCTATAATATATTCTGTCTTTCTGTCATGTTCTTCCTCTAAATGTACTTTATGTGAAGTGTAGATGGTTATGAATGTGCACACTGGCCTTGATATGCACTGTAGAGTGACTGCGCTGCAGAGTTTTCCCATGAATTTCTATAAAGAGTTTATTTTTTACCAATCAATAAAAAAAAGATAAGGATTTTTGAAGATGAAAAGTGGTTAATGGTCTGTATGAACAGAGTAGGTGCTGATCAGAGAAATACACACACACGACCTCCCCCACACACACACCGACACACACACACACAGCAGATTGTTCTGCTGTCGTCTTCAAAAAGGAAGGAGTCCGTTCACGGAAAACCAGTATCATTTTTAATAATTACACATATTTACAAAGATGCGGTGAAGCAAAATAAAGCATTCCCCACCAGCGGTATGTTACAGCTGAAAACAAGGGCCATGTTCATTCATTTTAGACGAGGACTCTGTTTTAAAATGGCCTTCACTCTTGTGTACTGTGGTTTCAAGGACTCCCAGTTCATCTATTGGTCCCTTCAGAAAAAAAGAATGAAACGAATGTTTCACCTGCTGTGTAAAAACATGACATTAACAAAGTTCAGAGGGTCGGAGGACGAAGCTTCCTTCAACGTTGAAGTGATTTCCAGCTTCTTCAAGTGTGTGTGTGTGTGTGTGTGTGTGCGTGTGTGTGTGTTCAGTGTGGTGAACTAATCGGTGACTGTGGAACTGCTTCTTTATCTCTCCTCTCTCTATCTGTTCCTTGCCTGACTGTAAAGGCCCTGCAGCTAATTGAGACCCTTTGACTCAGGATCATCTAATTAATCCTATTACGTTGTTATCTAATTAACACGGGTCAGATTTTATCAAACACTTCTCAGCCAACACACAGCTGTCTTTCCTCACAAGTGCACAGACAGCGACCAACACAAAGCTTGTATGAGAAGCAATTTTTTTTTTTAAATCCGTGCTCACGATTGATATTCACAGATGTGTTGTGCATGTGTTTGATTTTACCAGCACAAGGCTCCTACACTGTGCCGCTTGCTGTGTATAAATGTGGCAGTGTATGAGGTCAAACCTGCCGGAACTACAAACAGCCTAAAACTTCCCTGTATACAAATAAGCTCATGGCTTCTCGTCGTCGTTGTGGTTGATGGAGTACGCCCTGCACCTGCGCAGCATCAGGCGCAATGAGAATTGTGATTAAAAACCCTCTGATGAATGAAAACTGCAGGGCCGAGCAACAGCATGGAACTGAGCCTACAAACAACCGGTGCTGGAGAGCTGAGCATTGTGTGTCAGGCTGACTTTACACTGGGCAACTGTCTGTTATTGATTAAGGCTCCGACTGATGCTGAAGCTTCAGTATCAATAACAAACTGCAAATGTAAACATGGTTAACTCAATTATTATAAGTCAACTTTGTAAAAGAAGGATGTCTAAATAAATTATAGCCTGATGTGAGAAATGTTTCCTGATTTAAATTGAGACATGTGTGACCTAATTAAGCATTTGACGCCAACTTTTGATATTCTGTCTGGATATTTGATTGTGGTCGATACTCAATAAACAACAGTTCTGTTCAGCAGCGGTGCTCCTGATGTTCAGGGGAGGGAACAGTCTAAAGACAGACAGCGGACGAGCATGCAGCTGCGTTTTATCTACGTTCACATCTCTTTGCATGGTATTAAGTGTTCACAATAGCTCTGTGTGAACAGATACTGTTCGTAAATACAGTATGTACAATGATTATTGTACAAAGACCACGTTTAGCGTACACAGAGACGGTGCTGAGTAGAGCGTTCATGTATTGTTTGATAGCTGCGAGATCCCACCCCCGACTTTCTCTGATTTTTAAGGATGCGGCTAAAAACACTGCTGTGCTGCCTGCTAGTTCAGAGTCTGTCACAGCCCCTCCATGTTAACACATTAACACAAATTAGAAAACAGTTACACACTGTTACTTCAGACGACTAATTAATACACGTATTCAGTCCAGTGTGCCATGTAGAGTTGCGTCAAATGAAACATGAAGGTTGAAGTAGGAAGTGAAAATGATCATTTTCTATAATCGACCAATGGTTATGATTTATTGAAATCAGCTGAAGTTATTAAAGGTGCAGTGTGTAAGATTTAGATGAAAGGGTTCTATTTGGTGGCTGTGGCTGAGGGGTAGAGCGGTCGTCCTCCAACCAGAAGGACAGCAGTTCAATCCCCAGTCTTCCCCATCTGCATGCCAAAGTGTCCTTGGGCTAGATAATGGTGAACCCCCTCATAGAACAGAAAAAGTGCTGCCAATGATGCACTGTGTGAATGGCAAACTGTACTGTAAAGCACTCTGAGTGGTCATCAAGACTAGAAAAGCTCTTTATAAATACAAACCATTTACCATTTATTGGCAGAAATTCAATATAAAATAATCCTCATGATGTTTTCACGAGTGTGTTTCATCTAAATTGTATGAATTGTTGTTTTCTTACTCAAGAACAGGCCCTTTATATTTAAATACTTTATATTTGCATTGAGAGGGTCCTCTCTGTGGAGGCCGCCATGTTTTTAACAGTCCTCCAGACTGAACAAACTAATCACTTTGAGTTTTTATGACAACTGAAGCTACCACAGGTTCTCTTACATGTTTGGAAGGAGAGGGTGAGGTGAGGGGTGTTCAGCTGCAACATGACACTTCACCACTAGATGTCACTAAATTCTACACACTGTACCTTTAAGTGTTGAGTCTTAAAAATCTTGAAACTTCTTCATCATGAGTAACAACTGTCTGTCGTCAGTACCTGATGTTGGAGCTCTAACACCTAAGTGAAGAAAGTATCGATAACCCGATGTTTAAATTGAGAAACATAGTTTTAATCTCCATGTGAAAAATGTATAAACAAGAGAAATTTGATTCCTGAGAGTAAAATGGTGATTATTTAAAGTCTAACGTTAAATGTCCTCAGTATTTGACTTTGATTTAAAAGTCCTCATAATAAATTTTATATTGTTTCATCCTAAAAGCTGCAGTTCTGTTTAGTATTACTATTTAATGTCACTTTTAATAAAATGCTGTCTGTCCTTTGCCTGTTCTCTACAGTCAGTTTAGCTGTCCACAAAACAAGAACGCTGGCCACCCACTCTAAGACCTTCCTGAGGGATTAGCACGATTTTTAATCCAAACAGATTATTTTTGTCATTTCACTTGGTCTTTATGACTAAAGGAACAATTTCACAATGTTAGTGGCTTTGCAGTAGCATCAGAGTTGCACCATGTAAAGTCAGCCTCAGTGCCGTGATGGAAACACACAATGAGCCCGAAATAGAAATGGAGACACGTTTCCACGAAGCAGAACAACCCACCGGTCACATGACATTTTCGACTGGCTGCAGATGGTCACGCAGTGGCAGCTGGTGTGGAAGAATCCGAGCTCGGCCAGCAAGCCTGTACACACTGTGGAGGCCAGAGCCAATGAAATGCCTCTCAGCCGAAGCCCTGATATCATGTTTTTTTAAATCTGCCAGGCTGTGATTGCACCGTGGCCTTCATACACCTTCATACTGGGTTTTATCCAGCACTGTATAGACGCCCTCTGCTGGATCACAGCCACCTGTGACAGTTCAAAATGATAGTTTAGCATTGGAAAAAACTCTCGGTAAGCAGGACACAGTCATCGCTATCTATTATCTATACAGTAGACTTCACCTTTGAGCCTTTTGTCTCTTACAGCCACCAGATTCAGTCATTTATTGAAGATTCATTAAAAACCTCGATTTATTCATTGAAAATGAAAAGATTCAGTCATGTGTCGGACTGTGGCAGCTCACTTTGCTCCAAATGTATTGATTCCCCTCTAAATTTGAACAATGTGGGCCAACCCTGGCACAGCTCAGCCACAGCTGAGTCCATGATGGGTGAAGAAATGTTCAGTAAGAGATAAGTGCATTCAGAGACAAGGTCATTAATTTGATCTTTGAGGCACTTCTTAAATAAAAAGTTGTGTCCCAGTTTGCTATCCCCCCCCCCCAAGTGTTTGTGAAAACCATAAGAGATAAAGATAAAAAGGAAAGTTTGTGATTACGGATGAAAATGTGCCACTTGCATCAATAAAAAGGCATCGTCAATTTTGGATTCACTACCTACAATATAATACACAATAATAACTTATTTTTTTTCCTGTCATCGTACATTCTTGCTCGTGTGAGGCCTTGCCCCGCCCTACAAGATAAAAAAAAAAAGGAAAACAAAGTGCACATAAAATGTCAAGTTCTTTAGCAGAACTATCATATTCATCCAGGGATGTGAGTCAAGTTGAAATGTGTTCATGATGGCAGGCACAGAATCAACAACAGCTCTCTGTTCAAATTACAAAGCCAGTCGTGCTTTGACATGAGGATGGACATTCTGACGGAAAAGAGGGATGAAGCCAGGGGAGATTAAGAAAAGAAAAGAAAAGGGGGAAGACAGTGGAACAACAGGGAATGTTCTTGTAGTTCAGGGTCTTTATTTTCCTTGTAGAAAGAAGAGTTTGGTACTCCCAACAAAACAAAATCGTCCAGGAAGGAAACTCTCCCACTCCCCTGTTTGCCTTGTTGACAGGTCCAGAGGGTGAGTTCGTCCTCCCCGTCGTCCTTTACTCTTCTGCTCGCCCTACAGAGTTGGCGAGTTGCGAGTGGTTTTTGGCTGAGACGGCAGCTTGGACAGACAGTAGGTGGGCGAAGGAGGAAGCTTCGTCTCTCCTTCATACAGACTCTTCTGTGGATAGCAGCAGGGGGTTGATGTATTCAAATCCCTCAAATTCTGACTGGTCTATTCTCTTGATGACGTCCCTGAGGAGATAGGGAGATGCAACGGAGAGTTAGAGGTGTCATTTCAGCACAAACGCAGAGCACGGTGTCATTTCAGCACAAACGCAGAGCACGGTGCCATCTGCAGCAACCCTGGATCGAACTCTGAACAAAGGCAGGGACAGGTTTTACAGCATTGACAGAAAAGACTCTCCCTTCATGTTCTTTGCTTTGCAATTGCTACTGGTATTCATGTTGTGATCAGGAAGAGAATGGGATGTTGCCAATAATGAAACATGAGCTGTATCTCAGTTCAGGGGCTACATCCTTCGGAGGTGTCACAACAGCACAACTAGGCTGTCTCATTTCGAGGTTCCTTCGAATGCCCCTAAAAAATCCTCTTCCTGAGAAAAGAAGGCTTCAATGTGTGGATCCTTCACATCTCAACCTATCTCAGGATGTATTGCACTGTAGTGACAAACATTTTTCAAAGCTGTAAAGGCGTCCAAGTTTTGAGTATCCCACTTCAACTCAATGAAACAGTACTGGTTATAAAAAAAAAGGGGGCATTAAAACTTTCCCATTGTGCCCAACTTCAGCTTGTTGCTAGGCAACAGCAATAAGGGCGAGACTAGCTGGTGACGCTGATCATGGAAAGCCTCTGTAAACCAGACCGTCTCATTTGGGTTCAGCCTTCATGGTCTACATTCCAAGAAGACTTCCTCCTTCATGGGCCGCATAAATCATGTCCTCTGAAGGATGCAGCCCGTGAATTGACACAGCTATGATCTGCTTTTAGGAAAAAGACAGGTCATGTGTGATTGAAGTTGGGATGATCATTTTTTTGACAGGAGTGATGTGCAGTGAGTAAAGTGCAGAACTGTGCTTTGGTTTTTCATCAGCTCTGCCTGTTTTAATCACTTTAAAGATGACATTACTAGTAGGTAGACCTAATCATATGAGGTTACTGTTTTTTGTTGCTGATGACTGCTACAGTTTTGCCAAAGCAAAAAAACTACCAGATTGTGTGATGTTTATTTGTCAGTAAATCCTTATAACCTTATAAAAATCTCTCAGTACATGATGTCACATGAAGCAGAGGAAACATGGAGTGGACCAATCAGTGGAGGAACTTTTGTTTCCTGACGAGCTGCTTCCATTAACAAAGGCATAATCACAGGTAAATGGAGCAGAACCCTATAACTAGTAGTGGGCTCAGAGAGGCTGCATGGGTAAAAATAAATGTACTTCCTTAGTAACACTCCTGGCTTCTTCTCCTGTAGCAACAGGCTGTTTACTCATCTGTGTGTGTGTGTGTGGTGATGAGATGAAGGACTGAAACCCCAAAAAGGAGGCCTCTCTCCGGGAAAGGCTGAAAGGCTTTCTCTCTGCAGAAAGAAGCTTTGAAGTTAAAACAAAAGGTGCGTTCACTGCACGTAACCCTACTGTACCAGGTGGGTGGGGGTCTCACTTTAAGGGCCACCAGCAGAGTCACACAGGTTGCAGATCCCACCCACATGAAGAACCGGACAAGTGAATGAAATGCTACACTGTCTTTGTTTCAGTTTGCTGACCGGCATACTGATGAAGCAAATATTTTCCCTCTATCTGATCTCATGTGAAGTACTCTCACTGTACGAAGAGGTCAACCACCAATTCAACAATTACATTGAGAAACTGCTGTTTTTCTACGCTGGGGTTGAGAAGAGAACAGAGAGGCAGAAAGAAAGAAGGACACATGAAAGAGAGGGGAGAAGGTTTGGGAGTTGACCAAAACAAACAGTGTGTTCAACCAACGTAAAAAAAAAAAAAAAAAAGTTTTCTCCAGGGTTTGGAGGACTTGAAAGCATTACCAGATGCAGAGTGAAGAGGGGAGAGTGAGGAAGGGACCGAGGAGGAGGGAGTGAAGTGGCAGAGAGGGAACAAGCATGAGGCAGAAAAGAATGACGACACCTAAAGAGCATTTCAACTGGTTTGTGAAAACAGCAAACACCTTGTACCAATATTAGACTAAGAACTCCACACTTGTGTTCCTTACATTCTGTATACATCAAGATTTGACCAGAGGCTGTGCACTAACAACAATGAAGGCCTGGTGGAATCCAGATTTTGTGTTGATTTTAATATTTGTTGACAACCTAACTTTTGGAAATGACAAAACGATTGCATCTTTCATCAGTGACTAAAACTAAATGTAAAAGACCAATTAAAGGACAAATGACAAATTACTTTGGAATCACACATTATAGCTCCTGATTAGCAAATTAAAAGAATTAGTTCTTTGTTAACTGCACTGTTAACGAGAAGCGTACTCAGAGAGTGCAAATCCTAGCCCCATCTCGCAATGTAGAGGAAAGTAAAAAAAAAAACATTTGGATCCAGTCCCTTCCTTGAATCCCTTCCAAAAGTTAATGAGTTCTTCTTTGGCCCATGCCCCACCCTTCCACCAAGTTTCAATATAATCGGTGTCGTAATTTTTTCATAATTCTGCCCAACAGACAGACGTAACCCCATTGCACAGGTAATGGGCACTTTGGATTTGGTCTGTGTTAGTAACACTGTGATCTAGAAACAGATCTATGTATTTAATTTATCGACAGTCCACTGACTACTGAACAGAAGTGGCAGAAAAAAACTGCCACGAACATCTTTTGTTTTGCAAACAGAAAGCATTGTGTGAGAAAGTGAGTTACTTTAGTGAGGTACATTGTTGTATATAATACGTACATCTTTCCAAAGTCACCTTTTTGGCCCGTCTACACTGAAAAGCAACCCCAAAGTTTTCAAACGGTAAATCCTCTGTTTTGAGGGCTCAGAAGCTCCACAGTAGTGTGCACAGCAGGTATAAATGTAGCAACTGTGATGTGTCTAAAACCAACTTGTGTTCTGAACTGTAGATTTGTATTTGTTGGAAAGAAGAAAAGGGGAAGAATTGATAATTACGGAGTCATCAGCTTCCTAAAACACAACATCTATTTTGCAAGGCAACAGGTTCAGGGGACAGAAGAGAACAGTCTATTGGTCCTCGCCTTCATGTCCAACCATGAAACAACCACCAGGGGCCGAGGCAAGAGTAGACCAAAGCATGCTTGCCTAGGCCCTGGCTGCCATTTTCTAAGAGAGGGAGCTGGCACTGAAAAACTAAAGCCTCTCTCCCCCTCCTCTCACCATGCTGGCAAGCCCCCCCAGCAATTCTGGCTTTTAACGTCGCCATGTAAATCTCGAACACGGAGGGTTTACCCTTCTCTCTGCCTACACGACTCTCACTTCTCTTTCTTCTTGTGCCAAGCCCATCACGAGTGGGAGAGAAGGGAGACTGGAGAGCTTTTTGCATCACCCCCTCCTAGCGGGAGTGGGCGACGTCAGCCCCTCTCCCTGGTAACAGAGGGAAAAGAAAGGGATGGGGAGATAAAGTGCGAGACGAAGGGAGGAGGCGTGCGTTGTCTTTTGATGTACGGTGGTGTTTGATGCCAGGTTGATATCTCCACTACTGAACTGGCAATGTGCTCTCCACCCTGTTCTCCCACTCACCCCCCCCCCCCCCTTTCTCCCCTCGCTGTATAACCCCAACCGATTCGAAAATTGCCTCTCCAAAAGTCTGTCAGGGACTCCCGTTGTCAAACCCTGTCACAAATGAGCTGGGATGAGCTTCAGAGCCGTCTCGCTGCAGAACCCTAATGAGCTGCGAGGCTCACCCACTCCGAGGCTGGTTTGAAGATCAGTGTCTACTGAACAGCAGAGGTGTACAGCACCTTCAAACAGAGGGAGAGCCCTGGTAGCTACCCAAAGACATCTGTCATGGGTGCAGAGCATGATGGGCATTTAATAAGGCTCCAATTAACACCAGGAGCTCCCGTCGCTCCATGCTCTGCCATTTCACAATAGCGTATTTATTGCTGAACATGTTCACAAGTCGCACCAGCAGGAAAAAACAGGGATGGTGCCTCAGTCAGTCTCCACCCGGCGGAGTGTCGAACCAGTGGTGATTACATCACTGACTGCCTAAATGTGGCATTTTATTTTAAGGCTGCTGCAAACTAGAGGATAATCGGGTTGATTGAGTCAGACCCCCCTGATCTGGAATCTTAACATTTACAATAATCGGCTCAGACAGAGACCCACAATAGCCAGAGAGAGGAAGCTGACCGGGAAGCGTCACCAACCGGATGTTGCGTACTTGCATAGCTGCCTCCGGCTTAATATAACAATACAATTGCAACTCACTTCCAGCTTGTGCTGCAAAATGTAAAAGAAAATTCCGCCTCCTCAGTCATGACTTCTTTTGACTTTATTTGTTTTCCGATGCAAAACAGAACACACAACGTCAGTCCTCCACGTTGGATTTGTTGACTCCAGTTCAGAAGATGGCAGGAAGTTGCCTACAATTTGTTTGCCAACTGCCATAAAAAAAATGAAGAAGAGAAGGAATCTCTGGAGTGTATGAGATTCCAGTTCAAATTGCCACTTAGAAATCGTTCTGCTGCAAAGGTCAAGTGTGTGTTCCTACGTTCTGGCCAAATCAAATCAACAGTATGTTTGTTCTGATGATTCTTATCTTAAAAACCGATTAAATCTGTGCTCATGTCTGTCGTCTCCCATGTTTTTAAAACTGGTTAAAGGCTGTAAATCCTCTGGTGTGCACCAGGCTTTAGAATCTTAATCCTGCTTCATTTTAAGTCAAGAGTGATAGGTGGTACAGATGGTTCAGAGAAATGCTGTGTCCCATTCAGGCTGAGCAGAAGAACCACTTTGCCCCAGCACAGTTTATTGTTCCATTGCTGACCGAACCTCAGGCAGTGATACCTTGCGTGTTGCCTGTACCTTTAGGCTTCATTAAGTTTCAACAGTCTGTCTAAAAGGCTTTTTATGTCAAAAAAGGGTGGGGGGGCTTCTTGTCTTCTTTCTGAAACCTGCCAGTCGCACACACTCTCCAATCAGCCACACGTGCTAAGGTGCAAAGGTGGACGTCTCTCGTCTGTTTTCCTTCTTCAAACAGCTACTTGGGTTACTTCTCTTGCGCACAATAAAGTGCACGGTGAATGCTTTCAGGGCAAACTGTACGATTCATTACGTAGAGACTACAAACACAGTGAAAAGACAGAGCTTTTGGAGGGAGATCAGAGAGAGAGAGAGAGAGATCAGAGCTTGTATTGATCATTTACTGTATGTTCTCTATTCACCATTGCTCATGCAAGAACACAGAAAGGGAAATCTCGCTTTTGTTCCGTTATAGATTTTCAGAAGGCATGAAGTGTAAATCACCACCTTCTGCTTAAACTACTTAAATGTAGTATTAATGGGACTCTTATGAAGCTGTGGAAGTTCTTTATCAAGCCTCAGGTGCATGTGAGCAGCTTAATGACTAAAGACCAGTTTGGTTTCCAAAGGCTTTTAGAGTTCAACAAAAAGGGATGTGCTCTGTCTGCACTTCATATTCATCACTTCATAGCTGAGATTTAGAAAGCAGGTATTTAGGTCAGACTTTCAATTTTACAGTCGCTTCTTTTTTTCTGCAGATGATGTAGTTCCTTGGCAAACCCCAAACAGGCTCCACAGGGTAAATATTCCACATAATGGGTGAAAGTAAATGGCGACTGCAGATTCACCAAGATACAACTCGGATCATGTATTTCAAGTTCATGCTTCACATTGGTTCTATTCTTTTTATAACGTACGGTGAAGCTTTACAATGATCCTGGTCGTGACGCATAAATACAACTTTAGAAATCTTGTGTTTGTCCAGTCGTGCATTAGGGATGTGCAGCAAACACAAAGTGAGTAGAAAACAGAGCTATGTGTTTTTTCTTGGGCGTTGAAACCCGTCAGTATGTGGGAGACACAATGGGAGCCGTGTGAAGTTGGACAAAACAGTGACATGCTGGGATTGTGGGGTAAGTTAATTGACATGTCTGACAACAGAGCAACAAAACAATTCAGTTATTGGGATTATTCAGACATGATTCACTTGAGTCCGTATTTAGAAATAATGAAACACCTCTTTGTTATGCTGCTATAGGCCTAGATTCTTCCCCCTCCTCTTCCTCTTCATCACATTACTGTCTCATTAATACATGGGACTGACTTGACTTTTTTCCCTGGAGTCTTTGTGCTTTATCGTTGCAGAATCCGGATCACGGCTGCGGCCACATCGTCGATCGTGATCATGGTGGATCGTGGATTATTAGCACCAGACTGTGTAGATATACAAGGCCAAGGACTTATATATACTACTATTACTGGCAATAGCGCTATACAATTGTCATTGCTGCTCCCTTCATCTCCGTCAGACATTTTCTTCTGTATAAATACTTTACACATCAATAAGCCTCTCCACTTTTTGTTAGACACTGTCTTTTCTCATGAATGGTGTACATTTTGTTAAGTTGTTGATGTGCTCCACTACAAGCGACATCTATTGCACTTCTGTCCAGTGTGGGGGAGGGATCCTTCACATGTGAGTCTCTCTGAGGTTACTATGTTTCTTGCTAGTTTTTTCCTCACTCTTACTGAGGGTTGATGGTAAATGAGGCATCTTGTTGAGCACTATGAGACAAATAGTGATTTGGGAATATGAGCAAATAAAATCTGATTGATTCATTCTACTATTTGAAAGTGCTAATAAGCAAACTTGAGAACATGTTCTAACTGAGCCAATTACCGTCACAAGCAATGTGTCTCTCTGAGGTCTGTGCTAAGGCCTTTAACCTCCACACGGTCCCAGAGGACAGGGTGTGTCCCCAGTGTATCTACTATACTTTCTATTATGGGGTTCAACTTTTCTTCAGATTGTGTGCTGGGCATCAGGCTGCTTAATACGACAGATAAATGTATTGTATATACATGTTTACACATAACACGTGTGACATGCGTTTTTTAAAAATCAGTTGAATATGAGAGGATTGTACATGTAACCGTTTATATCTGATGTAGTAATCTAAATGTAATGCACTGCACATGCTGACAGCCCACATGGGAAAGTTCAGACGTATTAAACTTTTGTAAATATTAATTAATTTAAAAGTGTATAGAGATGTGACTGTGTCAACATTTAATGCTATGATTGTTAAAGATTTTAGGTAATATCAAGATAATCATCACACCTTCCTGAATAATACTAATATAAGAATAAAAACACAGAACAGTAACTCTGCACCTGAGACTGAAACAAACTGAAAAGTGAACAGTGTGTGATAGCCACCTTTTTTTTTTCCTGTGGCCTCTCCAGATCTTCCACTGATAAAAAATATTTCTCCTGAAATAATGTGTTATTGGATATAAACCACTCCATGAAAAACTGAAATGATGGTGACTACCTTTATGAGTGTTTTCAACGGTATTTTTACCTCTGTGCTTTCCTGCTGCCCACTACACGTGACAGAAAGCAATGTTCCATCATGTGAACAGAAAAATAAGGTTAGCATCTTCATCAATAAGGTTAGGCTGTCATACCTTCAATCCTTCGAATACTTTGGTATAGTAAATACCATAAACATTCCCATTCCATATTTTTTTTTTACGTATAGGACATTATACACCACTGTGTGGAATTACAAACCCTTATAATAGCACTAAACGCTAATAAGGATTTAAGTGGTAAGGTGCATGGTGTATCTCATTTTCAGCTCAGCGGCGTGATGAAGCTTGTCGAGATATAACTGGCTAAAATCTGTCCGATAAAAGCTTTGCAGGAAAAATATAAACATTAGAGCCTGAAAAATCAATCCAGCATGGACATAAATGAAAATCTTGTCTGACATAAGCCTGGTAATAACTATTGGCAGGGCCCAACAAAGCCTTATGGAATCCATTTTGTGATGGCACAAAAGAAAGCGGGCTGCGCTTGTGTTTGCGTGCAGCGGCTGCAGACAGTCTGCAGCAGCGGAGCCTGCACTGTGTCTGTTGTCGTGCCAGATCTCTTCAGCCTTTTCCCTGCAAAGTAAAATCTTAAACAAGGAATCCTGTCAGATCCTGAAGGCTACATGTTTGCATTGATGAAAACAATGTCTCTGATGGATAAAGACGTCAATGTTGGGAACTCGGGTGGGTGGGGTGGTTGCGTTTTTCTCTATTGGTCCTATAAGTCCTCTGGGAAGGTGGCACATTACCAGCTGTTTGTTTGACAGAATCTACTGATCATGTGTGCTGTTCTTTTGGTTTTACACATTTCACACTTGCCAAGTACAATCACTGTAATGTCCTGTGGGCTACTGCATTACGATACTACATGGATTCCGCGATTCTGGATTTTATTTGCTGATTGCGACACACTTACAAAGAGAAGATTTTAATTATGTCCTGCACTCATCTTGTGCTTCTCCCCTCTTGTGTTCTGTTTGTCCATGTATGGTCTGTGTTTGTAGCTGGGTTACAATTCAGGGCCGCAGCATAGACGCTACATTTGAAGACTGATGGCGTCACAGCAGCTCAAACCAGGCTGTCCTGGAAGACTCAAAACATGGAAATGCATCCTTGCATTCCAGAACACTGAAGGAAGCAGCCCCTGAATTGGAGCACAGTTAATGTGTTGCGTTGGTTGAATGCACGTGGCTCTCCGGTTTCCTGCTGCCACTATTTCAACAACACAGCTGAGTCGCATCATCATATCAAGTCAAGTTTGAGCACAGACGCCTAAGCTGCTTTCAGACATGCACTCAGCTCCAGAGATCCTCCGCAGTTTCTCTGGAGGAGGTCGGGGTTGCAGAAATGAACATTTGTGATTGTTAGCGGATGGGTTTGGGCGAATTAGGCAAATTAGACAAGTTATCAGAGGACAATTTGCTTTCTTTATGGAGTAACATGGCAGCTCATTCCCACAGCTGCTGCAACTTGCAAGAATTTTGTGCATTCCTGCAACAAGCACTGCACGCAAGCGCTCATTCAGCGCAGCAGGGCACATCGTTGAGGCGCCAGAAACTCCACTTGAACATGAACTTTCTTACAAAAAGCCTCTGTGGAGAAGCTCCTGAGGATCTGCGGAGTTCATGTGTGAGAGCAGCTATATCCATTTCTGCAGTGTTACTTTAACTACATTTAATGACATTACAAGAGAGAACAATTCCAAACTGTGTTTTCCAGGAAAAGTGTCAGGAGCAGTACTTACTCATCATCCGGTGTTAGCTGCACTGGTTCATTAGTAAACTGCGTGTCAAAGTTTTCGAGGCCATAGTCGTCAGAGATTTGAGGTTTGAAGGGCGGCGTCACCTCTTTCTTCTCCAGCTGAAAACAAACATAAAAATGTTTCATGCACAACTGTTTTTGCTCAGCAATGGAGACAATGGAGAAAACACCACAAAGCTCTGCAAACACATCATGTGCTTCTGATTCTATCAACTTCTGATAATCTGACATGGACAGGGAGAATCCGAATGATAAAATTCATCTTTTTCCTTTAGCAAAACCTTTTAGCTCAAATGTAAAAGCTGTGAAGGTGAGGATGGTTGTTTTCTTCTTAAGCCCCTTCTCCAATGGTCTAAAACCCCACTAACATCTGGCTTTCTTCTGCAATGGGAATGGATAAAAACGACATTCACTCCCGTGTCAAAGGTCCAATTGCCAGTGATAGAAACATAACACAGGCTGGATGCCGCAAAACGTTCTGACACGCATTGAACTTCAGGGCAACAGCGAGTGGATAGCCCTGAACATTTGAAAATAATGTGCAACAATTGTTTCTTTTCATATCTGACAAAAAGCATCCTTGGCAAGGCAGAGCGATGAGCGAGCTTCTCAGTGTTGGGCATGTTTGTGATGTTCAACATGAATAACTGGGGAATAAAAAAATAAACAGCAAGGCAAATGTCACTACTGTCAATGGGAAATGAGTCACCTTCGGGTTTAACCATGTTTAAAAAACCTGTGTATACTCACTAACTTTGGTGTAAAAGAGGTATTATTTGATTTTTTCACAATTTACTTAAAGCAAAATACATACGGATGATGCCTGGGAAACTCCAGTAATGTTCATTTAGTTTATTTTTCAATATGAACTGCAATAGTTTCTTTCAGTGTTTTCTGAGGACTCATATGGCTCAACAATTGACAGCCTGCTACGGTTTTTATTTACAACTTTCACTGGATCATCGGCACTGATTTAACTCAAATTAAGCATTTATCTCCATTTGTGGCCACTACGTCTAATTTAATTTAGTACTGGACCGGTTCGACAAACACATGTCTATGAATGAGTGACATTAAGATTTTAGAAGGACAGCTGACTTTGCAGTGCAGTGCAGAATTATGGCTGATAAATTGTGACTGGACCTTGCTGTTCAGGTTTAGTGGTCAAATGACCTTAACAAGTACTGTGTGTATTAAAGCCCGGTGTGTTGTGGTCCAAAATCACAAACACTGTAGTATATTTGGACACATAAACACTGTAGTATATTTTGACTCACTAAGCAACATATATAGATTAATCCTCTGAAATGTGAAAACAAATGTGATGTTTTCTCCTGTTTGAGTAAATGGTGTTAAAAACTACACTGCTCTGTTGTTTTAGGATAAGTTGTTGATATATTCAGTTTATGCTAATTTGACTCAATAAATATAAAAAAGGAAGAGATGCTGCACTTTTGAAACCAACAGTGTTATGCACAGTGCACCAGGCACAGTGGCTCATCTCAATACCAACTACAGCGTGAGACTAACACCTTGTTGCTAGATCGCTCTGTGGCAGGAGAAATGAAGACGGGACTGAAAAAGGGAGAAAAAACAACAGAGTGGAAAGGGTTGAGGCAGCAGAATAATTGTGGCCGAGTGATTCAGCCAGGAGAGTTTTTGTCTGTTTGTTTCCATGGTTTCACATCCGTCCCTCATCCTGTTAAAATGTGCACGGAGAACATTTTCTGAGAACACGATGAAGTCAGATGAGCACAGAGAGACTAAACATACACAGGTTTACTCTCCATCATGATTTTAGCTGTTCCCTCATCTAGGAATATACCACTTGAGAAGTAGGATTATCAGAAACTGAGGAGGCTTTAAATAGAGGTAAATAAATATTGTTTTTGATGGCTGATCCAGGTGCTCTCTGATCTGATGGATCCAGATTTTTTTTTATCCGTAAATATCATCCCACTTAATAGTTCTGATTTTTAAAATTAAGTTGAGTGCATTATTTCCTGAAAAAACATGACAATAAAACTTCCTATGTCGCAATGTTAAAGAAAGGGGGAAAAAAACCCGGATCTGCATCTGCACCAACATTTGATGGGTTTTTTCCTATCACAGGCCCCACCCCTCCAAGTTTGGACAAAATCTGCTAACAAATACACCAATGAACCGAAGACGTAATGATCCCAGTCCAAAACAAGGCAATGATGCAGTGATCTTTTAATAACTGCAAAATTGGGGCACATGGTGGTAGATACTCTGCAATACTGTGCTCATTCTTAGATGGGGAAATAATTGGATAAGAATGAAGTAATATATCAAAGCAAAGTAATATCAGGTAATGTTTCCATAGTGTTACAGTAAAGCCCAATATCAGGTTGGATTGGCTTTTTTATTCCAAATGTTCTTCTCTGTTGAAACCTGGCAACCATAATACCCAAAATGCAACTCAACAGTTGAGTTAGAGATCCAGATGTGTGATGTTAATTGCAGCTAATGTGGGAGACATTCATCAGGCTTCACACAGCTCCCTCTGCATTTGAGTACTACACACCTGTGTGAAATACAAGTGCCCCTTTAACCAAGTTGTTTTATTTGTCTATTGCTGAGCACACAGGGGTGACAGAATATGTGCTCATATGAATCACTTTTGTAATATTCCTATGAATAAAATCCACTGTTCTGTGGAAGAAAACTGGTGAGAAATCTTTTATTCACTCACTGTTGAGCGTGTGTGTGTGTGTGTGTGTGTGTGTGTGCGTGTGTGTATATGTCTAGTCCCTACAAAGCTCCAGGTTCTCCTGCTGGTTTTTGCAGATGTTTCAATGCTTCATTAGTGTTATTGGTGTCGATGTAAGAACAACTTCAAACAAACGACACAAAGGAACTCACTTTCTTCCCGATTCTCTCTCTCTCTCTCTCTCTCTTTCTCTCTCTCTCTTTCTCTCTCTTCCCATCAGTCCCTCACCACCAAATTGGCCCACCTTCTCCTAAACTTGCTCTTGCTCACGATTTGATCATTTCTTTTTCAGATTTTTCAGTGCCAACCTACACTCCTCTGTCAGTTTCACCCCCCCCCATATCCTGCCTCCACCTTCCTCCTCTCCGTTTGTCTCTGTCTTACTCATTGTCAATTCTTTTATCTTTTCACATCACTCTCCTCTCTCCTCCTACTTTCCCCAGTCTCTCTGATGTGTTGTTGGGCAGGCAGAAGCTCTGTGTGAGGGTAATGAAAAACACTGAAGGCCAGAGACGAGTCTGGCACCTTTGCACACACCCATGCACGCACACAACCAAGAAGTGCCCCTGAGGCCAGAGGGGCACATGAAAGAGTTAAGTGAGATGCCAGGGCTACAGAGGAGAGCCATGGGTCTCAGATCAGAGCACCTGTCAGTGTGTGTGCATGTGTGCGTATATGTGTCAAGGAGAAGAGTGTTGGGTGTATGTGAATATACATGGAACACTGAAATCCAAACTAAGGCTGTAGCGCTTAAATCACACACTGTGAAGCCAGCATCAGTTGTGGCGCAGAAGCACATCTCCACACGAACATGGTGATTAACATCAGAGAGGTCAAGTACATTCACTTCACTGCTGGTTTGAATACTGTAACTGTTTCTGTACGGAGCTAGCTTCAGTGGACATGCAGTGGCTGCGTTAGGGAAAAAAGTCCTGGTTCTGTGTGAACAGTTCTAAAACATGAAGGCCAACAAATTCAGACTAGTTATAGTATATGAATGAATGATTTATGTTTATTTGTGCAGAATGTCTATTCATAATCTATCACCCCACCACCACAACACCAGATAGAGAAAAATACTTACAAGATACTTGTACGCATTCAAAAATGAATTCTCTCTTCTCTCTCACTCTTAACAGATACAAGCTGCTACAGCAAAAATAAACCCGACACGTGACACGACCGCACTGAGACCCAGCAGCCACCAACTGGCGGACATCAGCACCCTGGCTGGAATGACAGTGGATTGCCTCCGGCAGTGAGGACAGAGCTGGAACTAGATGTAGCCATGTCTAGTAACCATTAGCAGCTTGTCTACACACTTCAAGTATAGCAAGACTATAAAACATAAATCAGCCACACATACTTCTAGTTCAGAGGTACGACACAGATGCAACATAGAGGACGAATATGTGGTTTACTGCCAGATGTGATCTGAGAATCAATGAGAAATAACTCTGATAGTGAAATCCAGTGAAATCCATGCTACCTGTTTCCAAATTATCAATTTCTTCTCAGTGTTCATCAACTTGACAGTTCTCTGGCAGTAAAGAAGTGTGCATTTGGAGAGGGAATAAAAGAGGACAGCAGGTAAATGATATTCAAATGTGTCATCTCTTCAGAGAGAAAGCTCAGCGCTCCCTCAGGAACTGTCTGATGAATATTAATAAGTGGTAACAACAGTAGCGGTATGCCAGGCCTGTCAGGTCTGGAGACAGGTTTGTAGTTTGAGGGCAGAGAGCGTCGCTTTTCCACTTCTCACAGCTTTGTCAACTTGTTTTCCCTCTGCGCTACACGGGAGCTTTGTCGCTGGGCTCAGGATTCCTCTTTGCTTTGATATCTTTTCCCAGTTTGCCTTTGGTGTGCACTTCACAGGCACCATGGCAGCACTCATTAACACTCACTGACAATTGTTTTCCTCTTCTTTTATACCACTGCACTACCTGCCACTCCTAATTGTCCCATGAGGGACATGGCAACCACAAGGACAGAGAAATGGCCTTAATTCATGTTAAATTAGCAATTGTGCTCGTATCTGATGAAGTAACATATCAATGGAGATCTTACAGAGTATTTGTAAAGTGGAAACAAGTGCAACTTAAAGGGATAGCTCACCAAAATGTTTTTAAAAAGTTTTTACACTGATATCTTCCTACGAGGTACATTCACAGATCCACCATCGTGGTGCTAAGTACGCTAGCTTAGCCACTTCCAGTGAACTTTTAGAGTTGAAAATGTGAAGGTCAGGGCTTGAAGACACTGGGATGAAACCACACAAGCAGTATTGAGGCATGTTATGTTATTTCTGTTGTTTTATTATGTCTGAAGTGTAGGTCAATTGTATCGGTTTTGGCTGCAAAAAAGTTTACCCCTTAAACTCCAGAAGTGTTTTGTGGACTCAAACACTTCACCCACCCCTCCATCGGCATAGTCGTGAGTAGATTCTGAGTGAATTTTCATTTTTCAGTGAACTATTCCTTTAAACAGTGGAGTTTTGTTTATTAGAATTATAGTTATATAAAATATGTCCTCCATTTTTATATCTTCCAGTACAATAAATAATGCTGAAGGAATAGACCCACCTGTAAGTATTGATTATATTAGCTGAATAAAAATATGGGCATCTGATAAAACTCCAACACTCTTCAAATTGAAAAGATGATGCTGGAAATATTCTGTAAGTTTCCAATGCAATCCAATAAAAGGTCAAAAACCAACAATGCATGAATTCATCACTCAGTTCTCCACCATTTATTTGTACTGAAGACATACAGTAACTCTCCTCTGCCACAGAAACCAGTGAGGCAGCAGCAGCTTTGTAGCTAGCAGCCATTAGCCAGTAAACACAGGGAGCAGCATCCTCACAGTCCTCAACTATAAATGTTTTTTACTCATGGGTGATGTGGAGTGATGACATAACCAATCACAAAGCACGTACTGTATTAATAGCAGGTGTAAAAGTAATCAGCTTAAAATCTGCATACGGAACTATTTTATTGGTTTAAATGAGGGTTTGCCTGTAATAGCATCTGATACTGTGAGATTCAGATGAAAACACAAGGAGTCTTTGGTCAAACATGTGTTTAAAGGTACAACCTGTACATGAGTCATACTACAAGGATTGCTCATGAATTTAGTTCATGAGGATAACTGCAGCGAAGGGAAGAAAATCCTAAACAGGACAAGACAAGGGAATGCATCTGTTAAATGGTTAATTCCATCTTGGATCCATCGTGTGTGTGAAGGCCTGGGGACCCACTGATACAATGCAATCACAGTCTTACAGTGTTTTCACACCCAGCCTGTTATGTTAAGTTTAAACAAACTGAACAACCAGAGGGAGACGTACAATACCAAGCATCAGAACATTCAGTGCATCAGACAGTGTAAAGCAGCTAACTCTACTGCTTGTTGTTAATTAAAATTAAAAAACAAGGTGATCCCAGAGTAATTCCCAGAGTGTAGCTGTTGAAGAGCCACATTTTAATTATTATCTACAGGTTTCTCTATAGCAGAGATGTCAAACTCAAGGCCTGTGGGCCACTTCTGGCCCGTGGTACAATTATATTCAGCCTGCCACAAAATATCATATGTCTATCTTAACTGACCCGCTGGTGTGCAATGCCCGGCTAGACGCACAGGGAGCCCTCCTCTCCACTCTCTGAGTGGGAGCCAGACGACGTCCACGGGCTCCACAGGCCGAACTGCTGTTCGCAAAGCCCGGCTCCTATCCACTCACTCGCCAAGGATGATGAGACTTGAGCACGGAACTTTCTTTCAAACACTTTGCTTGCATCCCATAAGCCGCACAACAGCAAGCTTGATTGATTTATTTAACACAAACATAACACATCTCTCATGAAAAGCGACTGGACCCCACAACAGACACCACATCCCACAGTCCTGGTGACCACACAAGTCAACTTAAACAAACACAACATTACCACCCAACAAACACAAATACACAAAACCCACATGAGCCAAGTCTGAACACAAATAAAACATCAGTCAAAGTGGCTAAATATCGCCAAAAAACTCCCATGAGCCCTTGTAACATGCCGTCCAATCAGAGCGACTGGCTCACCTATCGCTAGAATATTAAATTATTTTTAAATGCCTGCACCATCAAGTTCACCGTGTCTCTCAGGCTTATCTCTCTCTTTTTCTTCCTGTCTTTCTCTCTTCATCTCGCTCTGGCCAGACAGACAGGCAGAGTGCACAGGCTCCACTAGCCGAGGCTCAGTGCACAATGCCCAGCTAGACGCATACGGAACGAGCGCCCATCCTCATCTGCCGAATATTTGGTGTTAGTAAATTATTTTTCAGGTGTTCCAGAGGTCACAGTGCCTGTGTGCTGCTGTCTGTGCGCCGTCAAGTTCACCCACATGCTTTTCTCTGTGATGAAGATGAACAAAAGCTAAACATCAAGCTGCAGCCTAATGATACTTATATGACAACCTGTGACTTCTGTCACACATGAGAACAGAAGTTAACACAGAAGATTCAAAGTTCTACATGAGCTGCTGTAAGTCAGGCTACACCCACACTACGTTTTACCCCAAAAGACACAATCAGCAAGCTAACGTGAGTTTCTAAGTCATAGTTTCCTGACATCTCGATTTCTTCCCGTCTAGACTTAAGTGAAGTCCTGGAGTTTAAACCTGGGCCAGCAGCTTTTCCAAACTACCCCATTTTAGAGGCTCTAAAAGTCTAGAATAGTGTAGACGTCAGGCGCATCCATAGCAGAGTTGATGTGTTTTCAAATGAAAATTTAATAATAATAATAATAATAATAATAATAATACTTCATAATTATATTATAATTATATCAAGGGTATATTCAAGGCTGTCATAGTCGCTGTACATGGTGAAGGATAAAAATAAGGAAACAATAAAATCTTTAATACAAATAAAAAGAAAAATGATGATTATGAGGTATGGTAAGAAAAACAAAACAAAAAAAAAAAAACATGGGGTGGGGGGGTTTAGCTAGGAAGGCAAGTCTGAAGAGGTGGGTTTTGAGGGCGGAGTGTGGGGGCATTTTTGACGTGGGGGGTAATGTGTTCCACAGAGACGGGGCGGCGACTGAAAATGCCCTGTCACCCCGCTGGGTCCTAGAGACCTGCAGGAGGTTGGCATCAGCAGATCTGAGGTGTCAGGTAGGGGGGAGCCAGGTTGTTGAGGGTCTTGTAGGTGGTGAGTAGGATCTTGCAGGATATCCTGTATTTTACAGGGAGCCAGTGGAGGAGTGGGGTGATATGATCAGTTGAGCGGGTAATGGTGAGTACGGCAGAGTTCTGGACATACTGGAGTTTGTGAAGGACTTTGTTTTGTGGCACCAAAGAGTAAACTGTTGCAGTAGTCAAGTCAGGAAGTCACAAAAGCATGAATGAGAGTTTCTGCCGCAGTAGGTGAAAGTCAGGGACTGTTTTGGTGATGTGGTCGACATGGGGCGGGAATGAGAGGGTGGGGTCAAGGATGACTCTAAGGCTGCAGATTGGGGTGGAGGGGGTGACCATGGAGCCATCAATATTGAGTGTGAATTCCAGAGTGGGGCAGGTAAGGAAGTCTGGGCCAATGATTGAGACTTCTGATTTATTGCAGTTGTGTTTAGTAGTAGTGTGGATGTACAATCACAAGAAATTAAATCAAAGTGCAAAACTGATTTTCCTTTTTTAAAACGGGTTCACTGATGTACATTGGGTGGACAATATTTAGAAACACATGACCTTATGCAATACCTAATACAGAACACAAACTACACCCTCCGAACTAGTCCCTCTCTAAACAGTTTGATCTAGAATGTGACTCATAGAGCAAACCACTAATGAAGCCACATAAAAAAAACATTAAATCCAGATCTGCACACACATTTTTTTCATTGAGATCCATTTATATGAGAAATTGGTATAAATGTCAAAAAAACAAAAACTCTCTTAAAATTTAAAAGACAGTTATAAAGAAATATTCTGGATCTGCCCCTTTGAATTAACCCTAAACAAATTTGAATGGTTCCTGACTAAGCCTGATTAGCCTGAGCTGGGTGGAGTTAAATAAACTACTCACTGAGTGTAGTTTGGAACAGCAAAGATCCTTAATATTGTATGATTGTATCCTTCTTTCATGTCAGTTTCATTTGTGTGTCAGGTCTACGCCATCAATCACTCAACGTACACATCCACAGCCACTGCTTCAGTTGGTGTGAAGGTGTGTGTGATTAGGAATTCACTTTTATTTGCCTTGTTGCTGCACAGAGGGGGGAGGGCAGCAGTAGTCTGCACACAGTGTCTGTAAAGATGTCATCTATTTTTTAACACGCACACAAAGGGCTCCACCTCACTCATGTGCCTGTTCAGACTGTAAATGGGAGGGTGTGTTCTCCGCGTTGCCGGCGCTCTTCAAGTCTACAGTAGACACACACTATCCAGTTTGACAAAAGCAAGTCAGAACACAGTGTGACAGCAGTGCACTGTTCTCAGAGCTGATTGGCATTACATGTGGGTGTGTGCCGTGTTTGTTCTGTGTCTGTTGTTGTCACATTAGTTCTGCATTAACTGACAGGTTGTAAAGTCAAACCCCAGATCAGCTGTCAGCAGCAGTCTGACAGGAAGCTGCATGAAGCCGCATCTCACCAGTGATCAATGATTCTACAGTAAATATGTGTAAGTGGAACATGTGGAGGATCACCTACTCAAACTGTCTCCATACGAACAAAGTCGTTACATAACCTGGAGGTGGTAAACCCCATTCTTTCCTCTTACTGTTAAGTCCCTTTCCACTGGTCTAAAAACCCACTAAGACCTGCTAACATCTGGATTTTGCCTGCAATTGGAATTTATACAATCAGAATCCACTCCCTTGATAAATGACTGAGTGCAAACACGATACTCCAGAGAAAACAAACTGTAGCTGTTTTCAGACATGAGCTCGGGAGGATGT
This sequence comes from Paralichthys olivaceus, assembly GCF_024713975.1. Classification (NCBI taxonomy): domain Eukaryota; kingdom Metazoa; phylum Chordata; class Actinopteri; order Pleuronectiformes; family Paralichthyidae; genus Paralichthys; species Paralichthys olivaceus. Next base: position 3,388,308 of record NC_091098.1, read on the forward strand.
CCGCAGAACTGGGTCCTGACTTTCTCTGGAGTTTGCCTTTCACACATCAATGCAGTAGGAGATTCTCTGCTCAGTCCACAACAACACGTACATCTCTGTGCCAACTAGAGACAATGTGCATGAATGGGTGGAGGGATATATAAATGTTTTATCTGTATAAATGATGCTACCCAAGGACCATATATGAAATAGATTTTCTGGAATAGGGGCTCGCTCTGTCCTCCAAGAGCAGTGCACCAACACAGTGAATTGTGGTAATTTACCTTGATGTTGGTTGCCACCCGCCATTAATCCAAACAAAGATAAGAAGAAGGTGAGGGGTGGTGCAGCAGGTCAGTCGCCTTTTTTACTGGCTTTTATCCGCATAAAAAAGCCCCCAAAAAAGCCACACATATATTGATTTAGGTGTAAAACAGCTATGAGAGACTCGATATGTCGAGCACACAAGTACGAACAAGCCAGAGTCTGATTCAGTTGGACTAAAAATCTACGTACGTGGATCTGCCTCAAAGTGGATGTATATTAAATTCTCCTATTGACCAGTGGGTTTTTACAGTGAATCTTGGCATCAAGCGATGAGAAGAAGAAGAAAAGCAACTCTCTGACACTGACATCGAGGAGTTTGTTAGTGAGGTGGAGGTGAAGAAAGACAGATGGTTTGGTGGCCACAGCAGTGATGTCACTAATAAAGAAAATACACTGATACGTTGCTGCTGCTGCGGATAATAGTGAGTGAGGGTGAGGACGATAGAAAGAACGGTCTCTGAAATAAAATATAAATCTACTTCATAGGTGCAGGCAAAAAATTAAGCACACACACAATAATCTGGCAAAGTGTTGCACATATTCTGTAGAAAATGGCTGTTGTCATATTAAAGCATACACTATGTCTTTGTCATCAATTTATATCGATACATCTATGTGATCCCTGCTCTGTTTTGGTCACGAGATGTGTGTAAGATTACAGAGTCATTGTGAGGGAAGAGTAACTCCGTGAGATGACAGCAATACACAACCGCCTAATGAATAACAGCAGGATGTCTCTTCTGTCTCCTCAGGCAGCTCTTACCTGGTCCCAGTCTATATTGCGGAAAAATGTGTGTGACTTGATGTCTGTGAAGCCCGTTTGGACCTGGCATCCCAGCCGCTCCTTAGGATCCTGTTGGAACCAAAACAGTGGTTCAGGAATATTAATGAAAGCAGTTGTATTTTCCAGCAATGCAGTGCAAAAATATCTGCCCGTAAATTCCACAAACATCTGTCTGTCTATATGTGGCACATATATCTCGCAAACCATTCATCTTATCGGCTTTGTCTGTGTATTGTTAATGGCCTGAGCTAGGTTTACTTAAATGTGGGGCACAATTTGGACATGCAATACTTTCAATATTAATAAAATGTGTTCTCTGCAGCAGTCAGCAGGGGCAGAGCAGTGTGTCCTCAGTCTGCAGACTGAGTTGAACATGTCTTCTTCTACGTCTTACTACAGCAGTTGTCAGCAACTGGAGGTCTGCCAGTAGTATTATCTGTACCCACCGATCAATTTCATAGTTATTTTTATTTCACCATATTAGAAAAAAATCAGTTTCATTTGATGAAAAACATTGATTGTAAAATAGAATCCTGTAGATCATTGGCCTCTTTTACAGAAGGAAAACTGCACTCTCTCTACGAACTTCAGCATGTAGATGTAAATAACGCAGCTTTAATGTCAGGCTAGTTCTACTTTATATGAACAGCAAAAAAAGTCCATGGAAGGACTTTGTCAAAAACAATACTTCTATTATGATATTTCTGATGTGTTCCAGGTCCTGAGAGAAGACACAATCACCATATTAGAACACTGTATTACTGTTCACTCACAGAATATGACTTTCATACAACTTTTAATGATTTACTTGACTGTTTTTTTTTTTTTTCATACAATGCATGTTGGCTATTTCAATCTTAAAACACAAGTTCACAACTTTTCAAATTAAAAACTCAGTTTATATTTTGAACACTGTGCTTTTACTTTAAAGTCAGGAAGTGATTCTGTGAATGTTGCGGACATGATGGAGATCAGCCTCCATGAATGTTTGTGTCAGTTCAATATGAGTTAAAAAAAAACTTTGATTTTCAAAATGATGTGGCGGTGAATGACAAATTGACCCAGTTGCCGATTACTGCTGAAGTTTATCTGACGTAGATGAAGACATGTTCAACTGATTCAACACACTGGAGGTAAACTGCCCTCCTCACTAACTGCTACTTAGCTATGCTCACTTGTCAATTCAGATTTTAATAATATCAAAATTGTCACATGTCCAAATCACACCAGATTCAGCATTGCACTTGTTTGTTTACAATACACATGCCATGTGAAGCAGATTAAATGAAAGACTCCATATATTAGTAGATATATCAAACAAATAGCAATTTATCTCGATCTTCTACGCATCACGTTATTGAAAGTTCTGACCCCAGGGTCGAGAAACCATGAAGCTGAAACCTTCAACCACACTGGTGGAAATGTTTTTTGGCATCATTCTTACATAGAGGATTAAGGTATGATTAAAGTTTCACATTATTGTAGAACAGGAATAAACACATACACTCAGGCACCCTGAGCCCTGAGCTAAACATGCCGATTTGACTGAGCAGCAGTGTGCGCACACACACACACACACACACACACACACACACACACACACATACACACACACACACACACAGAGTCCTGATTGGGAGTGGACTGCTCTCACCTTGTTAAGAAAACCTTTAAGCACACTGGCAGCTTTCACCGACAGAGACCTTGGGATGCGAATGGGCTTCTCAAGAATAACTGTTGGCAAAAAGAGAAGAAGGACAGCAACAAAGAGGGAGAGAGAGAGAGAGAGAGAGAGAATAAAAGGACAATCGTGAGTAGGGAGGAGGATGATTCTTTCAAACTGCCTGTGGGTGACCATGTCTGCTGGGTGGGCGTCAAAGGAAGGGAGACGACCCTATTCTGTTCTTTCACTCACTTTGTACACACAGCCTTGAGACTGCTACAGCTCAACAATGTCATACTGATGAGAACAAAGACACTTTGAAAAATATTTTCAAAACCTAAATCCAAGGATGCAGTGCTCCTTAACATGTTAGTGCTATGTGCTGAGGTGCCTGCGCTTTCTCTTCCCAACCTCAGTTCACAGTGAGGAACCATTGTGTGTTCTTACACATGTGGATACTCCACATTAAACTCCAACATCGCAAAGCGGCTGCTGTGCCAAAAAAACAACAGAACAGAAACTGTGAGGAGCATGAGGTATAGTATGTCTTCTATAAACACCAACCACCTCTGGGTAATTATAGCAGCAACAATCATTTGCTGCGATGTGCTATTTAATCGACTCACTCGGGATGAGAACCCAGAATTTCACAATTTAGCTGGTGAAGCAAATGTTACATATTTGTTTTATATTCGGTAAAGCAGCAATTACACAAATGTGGAGGGTTTGGAGTTTCTCTGATGACGACGTCTGTACAAATTGGACCAAGTCTTCAAAAAGTAATACACTTGTCTGTGCCGGCCCCAGGGCCTGTGCCAGGCCTTGTGTACGTTGTGTTGTTCTTGTGTGTGTGTGTCCTGTCTTGTGTTGCAGGTGTCTGGTTTGGGTGGAGCTGGAGGCCATCAGTGAAGTGGAGGCAGCTGGCCACTGCCTCTCAGATAAAATAGAAAAGCAACGCTCATCCTGGCATTCAGATGAGCTCCCTCCTCTGCACCACACTGACTTTTAATTTTTGTATTATTAATCTGATATTCTTTTTTTGTTGGTCTGGCATTTAGGTCCTGCCAGCTTTCTTAAAATAATTTATATTTTTCTTATCTTAGTTAAATGAAAATTTATTTGCATTAAATAATTACAATCTATTTGTTTTAGTTATAGTTCTTTGCTATAGTACACGCCATCACTTCTTTGGGCTGTGTCGAAATCAGTCACTATTCACTATGCAGTCCACTATATAGTGATTTCGCCATTTTGTAGTGCTGTCCGAATGTTTAGGGACATGTTTAATACCCTACATCACTGATTCTCAAACTATGGTAGGCGCACCAACAGTGGTACGCAAGCTCTCTCTCAGGACAGACAACAGGGAGCCATGCACAGCTCCACTATGTCCACCGTCAGTTTTAATGTGGGGGATTTTCATACATCTTTGGACTGTGAAAAGTAAAAAAAAAACATTTCACTGTCAGTAATTTACATCCTCTCTGTCATTCACACTGTGCGAACCATATCAAACCAAACAGAGCACGCCGCAATCTTTACTAAGTTTACAAAGTATTGATCACTATGTGATGATCAGTGTTAAAACTGTGACAAACAAATAAACTTTTAAACTGTAGCGAGTCAGAAACGTCAGCAGAGAGAGAGAGAGACACACACACACACACACAGCAGCTCAGTCTGTGTGTGTGTCTCTGTTACTTTTCCCTCAGGTGTCACTAAATTCTACACATTGAACCTTTAAGTGTCAGAGGGCAGCAAGAACAACCCGATCTCTCATACAAATGTCAATAAGAGCAGAGCATCACAGCACAAATTGAGGTGAACAAGTTTATTTCTACGTTTAACGATGGTGTATCATGCTTTTCTCCATACATGATTAATATAGTGTAAAAGAAACATTTAAAAACCTTAAAAATGTACTGTTGGATTTTCCACCGGCCAATGTTGTCTGCGACAATGGTGTCATTGACGATGCAAAGAAAATGCCAAGCATTTTTTTTTCATCTGCCGATGATCTCACTATATAGTCCTCGAGAAGACCTTATATAGTGAATTAGGGGTTAGTCAATGAGTGGGTGATATCAGACACAGCCATGGTCTCAGAGTGGTGACATCAAACAGTGCCGAACTACATTGTGATTCTGTTGCTTTGCTTACATTATGTAGTAGAAGTTGAGAACAAATTTTAGTTTACGCAAACACAGGACCTGTGTGACATCAAACGTCAGAATGAGTCTGGAGAGAGGAGGCAGAGGCAGATGCTGAACCTGATGTGTGTTCATCTTTCCTGTGTACTTCCTTTTAGCATTGCATGAACAGTCAGCATTGCATGTGAGCAAAAAAGCCTGCTATGTTGTGTGACCGGAGCAGGAAACTGCGTTTGGTTGTTGTTGTTGTTATGATGATTGCCCCAGCGCTGTCAAACACGTCCACTGCATAGCATTTACCACAATAAGCATTATTAGACTGGTTTTTTTACCCTAGGTTTTGTCTTTAAGGTTACAGAGTCAGACTTGTTATCTTGTCTTCATGCATATTCTACATGTTACTAGATTCATGTTTTATATTTATATATCCAGTCAGCCAAAGAAAATGAACAGCATAAAGTCTGTGTTGTATTATATTCTACAAACATGCACCATCATCTTGCTGCTTCTTATTACCAGCATGAAGAAGACTTGTTGACTATGAAAGCTCTGGGAAAAAATAGGAAATTGATTTGCGTATGATTCCATTATATTTATTAAAAAGCCTCTTTTAATGTGAATCCCATCTTGTCACTGGCTTCACCACTAAATCAAATATTTGCCTGTCTCACTCTCCATGTCTGTATAAAGCTCTTGGAGTTGACATGTGGAGCACTGATACCCAAAGCAGGTCTTAGCGCAGGGTCTAGCTAGGTGGCATATGGCTGGGTGGCTCCTATGGTGGGGGGTTGGTTTCCGTTGGCAGGCACGCTTCCAGGAACCTGGTGCTCTGCCGGTAAGACCAGATGCTAGCCATAGTGCTGCACAATTCTCCTGAAAGTCCCAGCAGAGACATGATGCGTCATACAAGGCTACAGTAGCATGGAGGAATTTCTGTCATAGAGGACCATGTGGGGTGCTGCGTGAGAGAGGGAGGGAGGCGGGGGTAAGGGGACCATATGGATTGAAGAAACACAAATGCAAATAGAAGCACACATATTATAGATGTTCCTCTATAATGTGTGATCACACCCACAGTTTGTTGCCTTTGGTCCAAGCCGCCCACGTTATGTGGGCACTGAGAAGTGCCTTCCGATTGAGCTGAGTTCTGGTACTGATAAGCTTAAAGGTCCAGTGTGTAACATTTAGGTGAAAGGGATTTTTGGCAGAAATTGAATATAAAAATAATCCTAGTGATGTTTTCACTGGTGTGTTTCATCTAAATTGTATGAATTGTTCTTTACCATAAAATGGGCCCTTTATATCTAAATACTCTATATTTACATGGAGGGGGGGTTCTCTCTGTGGAGGCCACCATGTTTTTTACTGTTGTCCAAACTGGACAAACTAAAACCTTTTGAGTTTTCATGACAACTGAAGTTCACCACAGGTTCTCTTTCGTGTTGGGAAGGAGAGGGTGAGGTGAGGGGTGTTCAGATACGTTAATATATGAAGATTCAGGTGAATGTTTCTGAAGAACACATGGGGGAAAGTATTGTGGGTAATGATAGGCTGGGAAACAACAATAACAAATTTGGAAATGCCATTCACCATCAACCCTGCATCATACATGATGTTTTAATGTTGATGATATGTGGGCTTTTTATATCCGCTTGGGTTTAGGTGGGAAAGTTTCACTGCATTTACTTTCCGCTGAAGAAATCTTCAAACCGTCAATAGTGCAGATATGGAAACCTCTAACCCCTGACCTCATTAGACAATGTCCCCCTGTCTCATCATTGAATGAAGATGATATTAAAGCATAGTGGCTCCAGAAAGCTAACATAGTAAAATGAATTGATGCATCACCACCTCTATTTTGATTTCACATGTGATACCACGTATGCTACATTTGGTCTTCGCTACAGTCTATGCTTTACAATGAAGGCAGCAACACACCCACATGTACGCATGAGTCCAGTCTCTGGTCATTTTCCCTTGTCTCATTTCGCCATGTGAGTCTTTGCCAGTAACCAGTGTCTACATCCGTCTCCTTATACTATTAGAATCATAACATAAAACAGTGTCCTAGCAACAGGAAATGTGATCATAAAACAGAACGTTTCGGGTGATATTTCCTGATAGTGTAACTTGAACACTTACTTTGCAGTTTGACTGATGGAAGACAGAGGCTTATGTTATCAGATGCCTCAGTGTGGTTATTTGGCGCCATCCTGTTTCAATGAAAATGCCATCAGCTGCCAGCTCATGGAGAAATGCTCAACTGTTCCACAAATGCACCCTAAATCTCAGCTGTGACAGAGGCTGTGATGTACTGCCACATTTTCCACTGCTCATGAAGGGCGGGTGAGCAGCATTTGTAGACTGTAGTACATTATAAAACATTTTTTCTAAAATATTAACCCGCACACATATAATTACAGCAACTTTTAGGTAAGTAAGACTACATTCACACAGCTGGCCCAAGTGGCCCGAATCTTATCTGATTCTTTAGTGAAAGTGTAAACAGCACAGATCACATAGACTCTGATCTCAAATCAGATTTGGGCTGCTTTCAGATGTTTTTCTAAATCATATACAGACTGTCCCGTATCAGAATTCAATGCGGCTTTTATGTCACTCAACTTTAGCTTTTCTCATCATTTTGTGCAGGCAAAGGGAACAAACAAGGAAGACAGCTGTGAAGGAGGTAGTCAGTTGAGGGACAGTGAGGTTTTAGACCTTGCTTGGGGGGAAACGTCTGCACAAGCAAAACTTGAGGGGTCGTAACTGGTCTGCGACATCTTGTTGTTCTTCTGCGCATGTGGGTCACATCATGGCCATGTCCAGTTCACATTGGAGACTGATCCTGGCCGCAATTAAAAGATAATGTGCTATATAAAATAATCTGATCTAGAAAAAAAACAACTGAATTGAGCATTCAAGTTTGTAGTGCGAACATAGTCTAAGATCCATGTCCAGCAGACACAGCCATCACAATCCCACCATCCTTTAAGACTCACCAGACCAGCATGCATTTCTGCACCCGTCTGATGGAGAGCTCAGTTAGCCTGAACAGAACATGCAATCTGTCAGCTGAATTAGAAACACACAAATCACTCTTATAGATAAGGTGGAAATACATATACACTGTACGTATAAACACACACATGCACGCACACACACGCACACACACACACACACACACACACACACACACGCACACACGATATTAAGTAGACTCAAATGGTCACAGAGTAATACAAAACAGCAAACTAAAACGAATTAAGATTGAAGAGAAATAAAATTAGCCCTGTTTTCTGAGATTCTTTCATTTTAATGGAGCATACCATACACACACATCTAAGCCTGGATTTGCACAGACATTAATCCTCTGCAGCCTGGAGCTGATTGTTTTTCTATGACATGGAGCCTGTTTTAACCACTCTCAGAATATCAGTTATGCGTCACACAGGTTTAAATTAACATGTTTTTGTTTAAATGGCAGCAAACGGACTGCCATGTGCTCTCAATATTCATATTTCCCACTGTTCCTCTACTCTCACAATACAAACCTCACAATACAAAAACTGTTTTACCCGACTGCTGCTGGCCTCGTCAACAAAGCTCGGGACCCCATCACTGCACTGCATAACTGCCCCCACCTGAGACTGTAAAACTGCAACTTTCCATGGCCATTAAGGGTCATACAGTCATCCATTGTCAAATCCCTGTCCAATTTATATTGAACAAATTCGTTTTTGTAATGCTTACAATATTTTTATATTTATATCGTTTGAATTATTTTTTTACATTTTTATATTCATGCTTGCACAAAACATACCACAGCAAATTCCTTGTATGTGTAAACCCACTTCTAATTCTGATTTCTGGTTTAACAAGGACATTTTCTTTTTTTATTGCAAAGTCAGTTGGTCAGCCCACCACTGTGTTCAACCGCACTAAAGATAAAATTTGAGATCAAATACAACAGTGTAATGGACAGCACTCTGCCTGTTGTTGCCTGTTTGCATTCATCCCATAATGATCGAGGTGGCAGCTGATGGTGGATCCTGACGGTGGCAGTGGATCACGACGATGGATTGTGGACTATGATGGCATCCGATCGTGTTGGTGTATCCTGATCGTGGACTATGACTACAACAACTACGACTGCTTGAAATACAATATGTCTCCTCAGATACTCAGATACCATTACTGACAATAATTCCTCAATTCATTTGTGTTCCATCAAGCTACAAACTGTTTACTCTAACCAATGCTGTATTTACTATTTCTCTGAAGTTCTCCATTACACGTGACATCTATTGCACTTCTGTCCGTCCTGGGAGAGGGATCCCTCACATGTGGCTCTCTCTGAGGTTTCTACGTTCTTTTCCCCTGTTAAAAGGGTTTTTCGTAGTTTTTCCTTATTCTTGTTGAGGGTTAAGGACAGAGGATGTAACACCTTGTTAAAGCTCTATGAGACAAATTGTGATTTGTGAATATGGGCTATACAAATAAAATTTGATTGATTGATTGTTTGATAATGTACTGCCCTATCGAATGGAGGATAATCTTGGGATCTTTGATGAGTGACTTTCTGTAGCTAGCCATAAGTGTGCTTGTCAAATTGACCTTGACTCAGCTTAAACATAATTATACACATAAAAACTGTACATGCACATGGAAAATTATTTATTATCTATTAGCTTTTCTTTCACAGTAGAAAGTAAACAAGCAAATTATACTTTGATCATCTCAAATCAGTAGAACTTAGTATTTACTCAGAGCCTATGCTCTCAATATGCAAATTCCGCATCTGCAGATAAATAACAGAAATGTTAAGTTGACGTGCATCTGTCTCTCCAACTGAACTGGGCAATGCATCTCCTGGCCACTAACAGGACGGTTTCACTCTAACCACAGTCAGAGTGAAATACAACTAGTTCTAACCAGTGATTAATGTTAATGCACAGAAATGTTTCAAAACTTAAGCTAAGAGAAAGATAACTGTGTTGTGCATGAACATGCATTCATCTGCATCCTCTAGCGCCACCAGCAGGTTAATGTTTTTAGTACAGAGTGGAAATTCTTTAATGGCTAGGGTTGCCAGAAAATGACATTCTCATCTAATGACAAAATCTGCCTTGGCTGTACTATTTAGAGCGAACTAGCAACTTGACCTTACCTCTAAAGGACTCTCAACGGTAATTGGAATTTTCCGTATCCACCAAGCAGATGCTACCAATATTTAAAAAGCTTGCTCTATCCTGAAGAACCTTGTCAATGTGGCCAGTTGTCTCAGCCTCAGCCATCATTTTTGAAAATAAGTTTTTGCTAGAGTTGCTTCCAAAAGACAGAACGATGCCGAATAACTTCAAACAAAATCTGATTTATTATAGTCAGAAACTCTCTTCACTAAAACGTCTAAATGTTTTAGCAAAGATGAGTTCTTCCCCAGTTCCTCCCTGCACAGTGGTGCCATGAAAGCTCCTCTTGCTCTGTGGAGATTACAGGGAAGCTAAAAGGAAAATTCTCTGCCTCACCTTGAAAGAGGTACTCCTCTGTGTTCATGTCAGGATTGTCAGTGATGATGTCAAACGGGGACCTGCCAGCCATCATCTCAAACATCAGCACGCCCAGAGCCCACCAGTCCACACTGAAGCCTGTTGCAAGAAATTCATTGAGATATACATGTATGTGTTGCATGATAGACATTCAGCAGGATGCTGCTTTCCATATTGTTTCAATCATGTTAGTATAAATCACAAATGTGAGTGTTCTTAGTCTCTGTTGTAGATCTTCTCTTTCATGTGTGTCAATGCATGTTGGGATTCCACAGCACAGTTGGCTAGTGATTATTTCGGTCCGTCTTTCATTGTTTGTAGCCACAAATATACATGATGGCATCAGTAAACTGTTCCAACCCAGTGTGACTCTAACTCGTGTACTAACCATAGTCCTCTCCTCTCAGGATCTCAGGTGCAATGTAGTTGGGTGTCCCACAGAAAGTACTGGTGGTGTCACCTGGTCTGATCCCTTCCTGGGAAGGAGAATAATGATGTGATAAGTCCATTTACATGAACGGCGGAAAAAAGGTTGAGGCCCTATTAGTACTTCCCGTCAATACTAGACCACTGCATTATTGATTACCCTGTGCCAGCCATCCACACAGTCTACTGGAAAATCAATGCGTCTTTTACCTTGCACATGCCGTAGTCTGTGAGCTTGATGTGTCCCTCGTGGTCCAATAGAACGTTGTCCAGCTTCAGGTCACGATAGATAATGCCCTTTTCGTGCAGGAAGTTCAGAGCGATGCAGATTTCAGCAGCATAAAATCTACGAAGAAGCAGAAATAAATGCAGAAGATGATGTGTCACCTATCATCTGACACACCGTGTACAGTACATGCCAGAGTAGATAGCTTAACTGAAAGACAATTAAAACTAATGTGGACACAACAGTGTAAACTAAATGTGCAATGTAGTGTCAAAAATATACCAATGAACAAGATTTCGACCGAAAACGTTTGTTAACTAATGTGACGAGAAAAAACAAAAAAACGTTCATACTGATGTGAGTGTGTGAAACCATGAACCTAAATTGAATCAATATGTTTAGCCTCACTGTACATATCTCACATTACATTTTCCATTTTGTATAGTTCTTTATAGTATGTTTCCTTATTGTTACTTTACTGTCTTCTTTTGAAGGGCTCCTTGCTGCTGTAACACTAACAATATAGGATCATCTTATCTTATCTTATCTTAACGTGTGGTGAGACGGAGTGAATTTAACTATCTATTTTCATTCCCCTGTGCTTACTTCATTGTGTTGCATACTTTCAGGTGGTGAATGTAAGGACCAATGCAGCCTCTAGGGGATGCTTCTGTGGCCTGTTTAAATGATGGGAAATGTTCAGCACACTGTCAGTGATCTGTTCAGATCTGTTCACCTCTAACCGGTGTGTTCCATAGAAACATATTTCAGGTCAACATTAGACTTTACAGCCTATTGCTTTTCCACTGATGAGATGTACTTGTTGTGTATCTGTGGTGAGTCAGTGGCATGTTTCCTCCGCATGTGTAGGTTGTGTGTTTTCTGTCTCTGGGAGATAAGCCTTCATTAACACTGATGAGCGTCTCTCTGTCTGCCTGCTGAAAATCCACGATTGTCAAACACTGAGGGAGAGACTGTGGTGGAGAGGATGTTTGACGGAGGAATCACAAATCCCACATTGCTCCCCCACGTTCTCACTGTGACAGGCCTCATTGTGCACCCTTGTTTCACTGCTGGCATCAGACTGATGGAAGGTGCGTCCTATCAGCCGCACCATCCGCCGCCCACCGGCCCGCCTCCCCCACTGCGCGGGGGAATGCAGCAGGGCTCTCGGTAAGAGCACTGCTCATGAATATGTACAATCATTATGAGTGATTAACATGCTGTTTTGCATATGTGCAGCCACTGTCTCCAGAATACAGATTGCAGGGGCCGATTGGGGCCCAACAGTGCCTCTCTAAATTACTAAGCCTTTGATCCAGCATTTATCAGTTGGAGTGCCCTGTAAGTAGACAGGCACAATGAATTATGGGTGCTCATTATATTTCTCAGAGGTGGAGAAAAACGTGCTAAGTTCAATTCTGTCTGTAGTGCCGCGTCCATGAGGAGCTGCTACTTCAAACTTTGGATGAAACATAAGTTTGTGAAGATGCTGTTGAGGAACATTTCAGACTGAGTGCAAAGAAGGTGAATACAAAAGTATCTGCAGCCATTACACACACGCACACACACACACACACACACACACACACACACACACAAACACACAAACACACACACTCCAGCTGTCCCACACCACAAAACACAAGCTGCTTTCATGAGACTGAGGCTTTTTGTTCTGACCAAAAGACAACAACTACAATGCAGTGCACACTGCCCTTTCACATAAATACATCATGTGAAAAACAAAGAAACCCATCTGGAGGAAGTTCAATCAGTCAGCCCAAATTGCATAGATGTGTTTCCTGTGCAGCTGACTGTGCCATGTCAACTTAACCAAAATCCACTTATAAACCCACCAGCTCTCTATGTCATGCCCTGGTCAGGCAGCTTAAAACTGCAGGCCTCACAGCACTGCGTCCACATGATCCTGATATTTTCGAATCGTGTGGACATTTGAGAGCAGCCAAAAGAAAAACTGTATGTTTGTGAATGATACTTGTACATGCACCAATAATCAATCAATGTGAGTTAAGATCCTGACAAATATGAAAGTAACACGGTTACGGACTACTTTATCTTAATATAGATCCTTAATGTATGGACTGGGACCTTCTTATCATGGCAACAGATGTTCTAACACCTGGACGTTTACCTGGCATGTTCTTCTGGGAGCTTCCTTTGTCGTTGCATATGAAACATCAAGTCCCCGCCGTTCACATACTCAATCACCAGAAATAACCTGGAAATCAGAGCATGATGGGAAAATCCACCAGTATACCATTAATACTGTGAGTACAGTTTTAAAAAATGAGGAAAATATGATACATTACAACATATCCTGTAGATAAGATGTAATCACAAGTAAAAATGATGAATTTCCCTTCAAACAATTATTGTCTTTGTGGCCACACAGCTCCAGTGACATTGAAAGGTTGCATTTCTGTCACACAAGTTTTTTTGATTCATTGCGATAAAAAGGGTTGTTTTTCATGACTCTGTATTCCATCTCACACAGACGTCTCTGAGCTCCGTCAGCTTCGTGGTTCAGAGTTTACACTCCTCTGCTGGTTTGATGAGCTGAGGGGAATAAACTGCATTTGCTGTGTTCAATGCATGTTCACTTTTCACCACATTGTTTGGCTTGTGTATGTTTTTATACTTTTTGAACATAATTTTGAGACAATGGTAGTTCTGAAAATGGGAAGCTGGTATTGGGCTTTAGAGCTTCATCACGTCAAATATTCGACAAAAAACATTCACATTCACACCTAGATTTTTTCATTCAGATAAAAACTGAGGGTAAATCACTGCCTGAAGCAAACAGGAGCTCTTCCGCGAAGTTATTTGTCATCTCTCAGACTGGTGGAGCCCTAGTGACTCAAAGCTCTTACTATTATGAAATGTCAGAAGACCAATTTGGCAAACCTACTAAGACCAGGAGGGACAGAGGAACTGGGCCAGTGGACCATTTGCCAGCTCAGAACTGTGAGTGAGGTGGGGATTTTGTTGCAAATTCATTTTGCTTTCTTGTCAGGAAGTAGTTTTGTTAAATAAAACTTTAATTTGCACCTTTAAATCTGTTTCTGTTTCCTATTTCTCTGCCTGGGCCAAAATTATTTACATTGTTACTCCCCCCCACTTCCCCTTGTATGAGTTATTGACAACATATCAGTATATCGTGACACCTCTTATATTAAACATTTGCTAAATGAACAGCACTCAGCAGGAGAAATGTATTCCTGTGGGATTTGTCAATGATAATGTAATGGTAAAGACCAACCTCCTCCATTAATGAAGAGCAGAGCAGCATCAGAAAGAAATAATTCACAGTACTGAAAACCACCGTCAGGTGCTGTGGGCAGTGTCAGCCTTATCACGCTCTTACCGACTCTCTGTCTGGAAGCAGGAGTGGAGGCCTACTAAGAATGGATTGGTGGACGCCTGCTCAAACACATGCTTCTCTGTCTGCACCCAGTCAATATCCTGCAGAGATGAGGAGAGACAGACGGAGACAGCACAAAGAAAAGATAATGTATTAGCAATCAATTTGTCTGATCAATACACATTCTCAGACAGAGATAGAGACAGACCACACCACAGATGAAAAATATAGTCGGAGCAGAGAGTTCTCCTCTCAGTCAGGATTATCTTGAGACTCTTTGGTTCCTTGGGCTGTCCCAGTTAAGTGGCTGGACCTTGGATGGTGTGCCAAAAGATAACAAGGCAGCATGAAAGCCGGTCTTTCATGCTGCCCGTCTGTTACAAGTCGTGCAGTTGTAGCTCAAAGGTAGCATGTTCCAGCTTTGTGGACATGGATAGTTTGGTTTTATTTTCTGTCACCATGCTAATTTAGTGGCTTGGTGTTTGAATTGTGTTTGGTTCAGTGGAAAAATTGTTGTGATTGGCGTTTAGCCAATTTTCTACCTGTTCTAACAAAGTATAGCATTTCTATTTCGTCAAAACTTGATTTTCTACATGTTATCTTGACTGTGTCTGTAATATCCACATGTGGGTTTCAAGAGATTAAAAAAATGGAAGATATGAGCGTGAACTCGTTTTTAATATGTATCATCTGAATGTTGAGCTAGCTCACAACACTGTGGGCATGGACAGTCAATCTTACTTCCTGAGTCCCCTTTGTGTCGTACAGCGCCACACCTTGGAAAATGTCCTAATACGGAACTCACCTGCTTGATTTATTGGCTGTTGTTATGGTTATGTGGTTGATATAAAACCTCAGCAGTGGTGTGATGATGGCTTTAAACAATTTCCGACAAAATAAAGCTATACATTATAACATATCCATTTGGACCAGTGGTTTAACCTTATATTATATATTATTGGATTATTCGTATTATGATTACTGATATATTCACATGTAAGTTAAGCTTATTCTCCTGTC
Organism: Paralichthys olivaceus; assembly: GCF_024713975.1. NCBI lineage: Eukaryota > Metazoa > Chordata > Actinopteri > Pleuronectiformes > Paralichthyidae > Paralichthys > Paralichthys olivaceus. The sequence continues at coordinate 3,403,817 of NC_091098.1, forward strand.
TTCTTTTTAAATCAGATGTCACAAAGTGCTTCACAATAAAAAAAAAACATGAAACACAGGGATGATATAAAAGTGCTTTTCATCATCAGTCATTTGTGGATTTAATTGCTCAGACCTTAGTTATAGAGGTGTCAGTGTTCCGCCAGAGGCCAGGGTGTTTTATGCTGCTTGCGAAGTGTTGTTAAGTTGATGATAGTTAATGTTTTATGCGAGCTACAACAGAGTATAGATTTGGAGCCCCCCCTGCTGCGCTCCAACACCATATTGTTAATTCATAACACCACAATAAAGACACCATCCTGAGCGCATGATACCAAATTCCTTCTGGTCAACTCATTACTACTGGAGGAATTTAGAATAATGTGGAACACGCCATCACAACACATCTGTTGGTCATCTCAGCTACTTCAGTAGTTTGTAGTCTGTGGAAAGCCCGAACAAGCTTCCTTTGATGTGAGGCGTGAGACCACTGCAAAGATTAATTATTAAATTACTGTGCATGGATATCGTCATGAATAAATAAATATGGGAGGTTCAATCAAAACACTGGTAGAACAAGTAGAGTTCCTCAAATCTTTCTTATTAGGCCTAATCTGTTACGGAGTCCAGCGTGTTTTGTTCCTCGGCTGTCAAAGGGTTTAAGTGTGAAGTGTGGAAAAGAAAGATGAGAAGCTAATGAGAGAAGTGGAGGCGTGATCTGTGTCTTCATGGATTCGTTGTGCAGATGCTGGATGATGTGGTCGCTCTGGTCAGTGATCCTTCTCTGGCTACAGAAGCCCACAGGACTGTGGAGTGCTTTTTTTTAAGGAGTTACAGAAGTTGAGCAATAGTGCCATCTGGTGGCATTACATACCAACAATCAGTTTAAAGTAAAGGGTCACATTCAACACAAAGTGTTTTAGTATGAATAAATCAATAAATATATACATTAAATACACTAATTGTAAAGGTTATTTGATTTATTTACACTAAATTCAAATTATAGAAAACACTTAATTAAATGTGACCACATAAAGGATGTAGTGGAAATGGAATATGTAATTCAAACACATAAACTCTAACCCTTTAATAAACATGTTGTGTTGTAAAAGTTCCTCTTCATGCATGCTTATGAATTAAGAAGGAAACCCCAGACTGAGCCATGCAGCTCCATATACATGAATAATAAATAATGCATATGAATTATATGTATGTTTCCTGCTATAAGAGCATTATGCAGACATTCCCTTTCTGAAATGAATTTCCCGTCATGTTCATCTGATCATTCATCACTGCAAAGGCGATGTGTTTTCCGGATTTTTATCATCTCCGGTGAGTCACCCACTCACTTGCTGCTGCTTCCTCCTAAGCCCCTTTCTTCAATTCATAAGCTCTCTGCCACTTTTGTATCATTTCCACCCCCACTCCGTCTTTACCCCCTTGTCCCACTTCTTTTTCCCTCATTCCTTTCAGAAGCTCCTCTTTGCTCACTCCTGCTTTTCTCCTCCCCATACACCCTTCACTGTTCTATTTCCACCCTAAACTTCAAATTATACTTCCATCCCACTGTTGGTCTCTGATCACTCTCAGACCTGTTACATAGTCCGGCAGTTCTCAGTCCCTGCCTGCGGGACCCAGAGTCTTTCTACTTTCCTTTTGACTGGCTCATCAGGGACTGCTCCACACTTAGACTGCAAGGTCAAAGCAATTTAATATACAAAAGCAGAAATCCTTTAAGTCTAAGAACATGCACTGAAAGTGTAATTCAGAAAGTATTTAAAATTCATCTCCTCACCCGTGAAACACTCACTGATTTCACTTTAATCTACCCTGGACCAGAACAGAAACATTTCACACCATCACCTTCTGTGTCGTCCACCCCACAGTGCAACACACACGGGCTGGTCTCAGTGTATCATGTCTACAGCACAAATCAGAGACCGCAAACAGACATACAAATGAGTGCTGTACAGAAGCTGGGATGCATCAGTGTGGAGAGTGAATGTGATTAAACTGCTGCACTGAAACAAAGATGGTTTTAGATGGTTTTTGGATTTACAAAGACGAGTGCTGTGCCCCCTCATGTCTGTTTGTAATGCTCTGTTCTCTTGTCCTGTGTTGATGCTCTGCAGCTACTCTAATAATTATTCTTTGTAATCAGTGAGTCCTCCTCAAACAGTTCTACAATAGTTTTGTATTGTTTTGAGCTGGACATTGTGTGCAGAGCAAGTCTATGGTGCAGAGTGAAAAGAAATGAAAGTGAATTTGCTTTATTACTGTCATTACTTTACTTTTTTCATACATTTCATACATGTCGGCTATTTCAGAGGTCTGTGAAACAACTGACACAATCTTCAGGCCCAATAAAGAGCATTACAGCAACAAGATCAACTTTGCACTTTCACTTTGAAGGTAATTTGCTAAATAGAAAGTGATTCTATGAAAGTACCAGTCAATGTCTGTCAGTCTGATATGTCAGTCATGAAATGAAAACAATGAAATGATCAAAATTATCTGGTGGGACAGATATTATTGGCCAGAGGCTGACAGTTACGACCACTGCTGTAGTTTGTCCGAGGACGTAGAAGAATCTTTATCATCGTCGTCACCACTCAGGCTCATCCCAATGCTACACTGAGCTGAGTGAAGTTGAATAGTTCTTTCTAGGCTTGTAGATGAGACATTATCTTACACAACCACAACTTTACTACAAGTGTAACTTCACCCCTATTTATGACGTATCGATTAGCTCGCTAAAGCCAAGGTATCTAGGTTGTCTCTCTATTAGCGATGACTCCAGATAAAGCAAACACATATGCGACAGAAATGTTTGCTGATGGCCCAGACCATGGTCGCCCTGAGCCACTTGCACTGCTGGTACAGGTTGATGGTGCTGAAACTGAAGCAACAAACCTGGCAAAAGACATCTATAGTCTGGCGTCCAGGAAACTCCAGAGGAAAGAAGCTTCTTCATTGGACATTTCTCTCACAACAGTGTGTGTGTGTGTGTGTGTGTGTGTGTGTGTGTGTGTGTGTGTGTGTGTGTGTGTGTGTGTGTGTGAGAGACACAGCCAGGGCTGAGGATAGAGGGGCCCTGCAAGGTCCAAGGCTGTTTGCAACAGCAGCTGGCGTTATAAGCCGTGTTCAACCCATAGATGTAGGTGTTAATTAAGTAATAAATGCAATATTAAAACCAGCATTACTGTATTCAATCCATGAGCAGTGACATTATTTAGTTGACTGCTCAAAAAAACACATTGGAGTGTGCAGTGTCACCTCAAGTGTCTCTACGGTTTGAATGAAGAAGGTGAAGACATCTTGGCTTGACACAAGAACAGAGATGGTTCATTATGATGTCCTCTACAAGTGTATCCATGATCACACTCTCTGTCTCACATGCTTGACATCCTTTGCGTACTGAAGTGTCTCACCTCATCGTCGTGGACCAGCTCCTTCTTCACCACCTTCATAGCGTACACCTGCTCATTCTTCTTTAGCCGAACCAGCAGCACCTTGGCGTAGCTGCCGCGGCCGATCACTCGGATCAGGTCAAAGTCACCCAGCCCGAGAGCCAGGCCCTGGGACAGCTTAATGCCATCAATGCCATCCACTACTGCCTTGATGTCCTGAGGGGGGTAAGGGAGTTTTACTTTGACGTTCAAGCCGAAGGATGAACAAGTAAAAATGCTTTTAAAATTACGTAAAAGAAAAATCTTATTCCCAACTATGTAACACATGTACTACATTAACTGAGCCCTTCTTACCTCAGTATCTGCATCATCTGTTTTATCCACAGTACAGTTGTGTGGTAAAAAGGGTACTGCAATAAACAGATACACAGAGTCAGTGAATTATGATCATTTGTAGACAGATACTGTAACAGAAATGAAGCTGTACTTAGAGGTTTAGCATGTGGTAATATTTCCAGCCAGTAGAGGGAGATACAGTACACAGAATAAGGTCAGTCTATCCACAGGAAATACCAAACTAGGTCAATCCACAGGGGGTTTCAGCGCATCTCCTGCCAGGGACCCCCAAACAGTCCAGCACATCAGTCCACAGTGGCCTAATAATAGGATTTACGACTCTGTTCTCTGGGATCCATCAGGGAGCAGTAATGTGCTTAGATAATGGTTGACTTATGTAAGAGATGACAGTGAATGTGAGGTGAAGCGACCAGGGTCTCAACAAAGTAACCACTCTATTAGTCATTCATTTGTCACACACACACACACACACACACACACACACACACACACACACACACACACACACACACACACACTACAGTTAATAAATTAAATCAACACAATTTTTCTTTTTGCACATCTAAAATTGTATGAGGTATATGACTTTGTGTTTTTGATGGTGTTGGTGTAATAAACTGAAGATTGTGGATTTGAAAAATATTTGACATAAAGCAAACGTCCACCATGTCAGGGGTTTTGTAAATTTACAAGAAAAAAGTATTATAACAAGAATAAGGTCATAATTCATGTAAAAACTATTCTTCATTTGTGGAGAAAGGTTATTTTATTTTGACAATAAAGAAAAACTAGAATTACCGCACTGTGTTTGTATGCCTCCGCCAACCAGTGCAGTTTTCGTGTACATATTTCTACATACTTTTTAAAAATATTCATATAAGGTCACTGTAAAAAGTTAATCAGTGAGTCTGAGTGAATTGTTGCAGATTTTATGACAATCCTTATGGCCAATCGATATATCACATTTATCACACTTGACCTTTGACCTCCAGGCACCAAAATCGAATCAGTTCAACTTTGAGTCTACGTGACAGTGAACATTTGTATTAAATTTGAAGACAATCCTTTCAAGCTGATCTTCATTTCAGTCAGACGACTCAGGTAGAACATATTTAGTGAGTGTTATTAAGGGAGAATGACTATTCTTGTGGACTCCGAAAACTGTTAGTTAATGGCCTGGTAGTTGTAGAAAGTCATGCAGAATAAGGCATTTTTACATGGATTCATTTTTATTAAATAAGAAACTAAACCAATATCCTGACCTCTCACCTCACAGTGCTGTGTTAGCACTGCTGCATCATTATCATTATACAATATAAGAAAAAAATAAATTATTTCCCCTCAAAGAAAATGCCACAACAACAGTGAAGACATATCAACAGAGTGACTGCCTGATCCAAATCAGTGTCAAAACTCGCCGTTTTCAGTTTGTTGGCTACAGCTCTGAGGTTACTTTATTATTATTATTATTATTATTGTTTCCTGTAGTGCAGTGGATTTTGAGAAAGGTAATATGCTGGAAGTAGAAGGGGAGGAGAATGATGCCTGATGCTCACAGACTGCACCTGGCCATACAGACTAATGACGAGATATCTGAAGTGCTGCTGTAGTTCTGCTCTGGGCTGAAAATGTATTCTGCTGGAAGTTTTTTTTTATTTTTACTTTAAATTTCATCTGTGAAAATCTTGTAACTGTGAATTATTTTGCAATCTTCTTAATATATTTTTTGGCATGGACACCTTTATTATGACAGAGACAGGAAATGTCGGGGAATGACCTGACACAACCTGCTGCTGAGGGGATGTTTGTCTGTGTGCATCCTCCCTCACCATTCGGTTATCGGGACACTCATTACTGCGAATTCTTCCAGAATACAAACAGTGGACAGCCCTGAAAGGTTTGACATGGTCCCAGCAGCAGCCATGTTTTTTTATAATATAAAGTTTATCCAGAATTAGAATTCCTTCAGATAGTCAAACTTTAAGCAGTGGATGAATTTAAATGTCTGTCCAAGTATGAGGATAATGGCTCCTGATGGTTTCCTCAGAGCTTTGGTTGTGTGCGCCCTCAGAAATGAAGACTCTGAGTGTCATTTGAGTGTGTTTCACTGGGTTGCATTTACAATGTGGGCACAATATCAGGATGTGAGCTAAGAACAGAAAAAGGTTTGAGTGTCTTACTTCCATCTGTGTCCTCTGTGTCATCTGGTGGAAGGTCCACCTCCTCACTCTTGGCGTCTGACGGGGGCTCCTGTGATGGCATGACTGAATCCTGAACAAAGAAGTGAAGAAATCCACCTAAATATCCATCACAACATTGCCCCGAATATCCCAGGAAATACCCACTCCAATAGCTACACTCCTGGAAGAATTAATGATGAGACATGAGGACTAAATAAATGTGTCTGTGTTTAAAGAGATGCTAAGCTAATGCACAATAAGTTGCTAAGTCACTTTCGGCACTGAAGGAGCTGAACTGAAGCTGTGATCAAGGGGAGGTTTCCCCCCTGCTCACAGCAGACAGTTCGCCCAGCACCACAGCATGTACTGTATTGACTACATTGATTTTCTAGTCAGGACTGAGTTGTGGATCTTTGTGTTTTTTCAGACGCTCTGTGGTCAAATGGATTTATGCATGGAGCACACTGAACTGCTGTCACCAAACTTGAGCTCTTGTTTCAGGGGAGGGAAGAAGACAGACAGTCCACAGAGACAAACAGGAAACGTCCAAAGGGAGATTTTCAGAGTTGTGAACTGCACAATCATATCAAACTATTAACTGCCCAGAACAAAACTAAATGAAAGTCTGCTTATCAACACACAGTGAAGAGCAGCCTGATCGCTCAAACAGAGTGAGGATCATTCATTTCCCTTCATCAAAGCCCACGTGACGATCATGTCAAGCTGTCAGCCCGACATTTCTAAAGTAAGATTCTATTTCTGCTCATGAAAAGAAACCTTCTGCTGTGAGTCAGGTTTCATCTTCACTAACAAACAAGTGGATACAGGAATATTTCAGTATATAACAATGTGGGCCATCGCATTGTATCATTTAAGTGAATCTGGCTGTTTTTTTGCATATATGAATTGCTGGATGCTTTACCTCAGCTATCCTGCCAAACTGAGGCTGTTTTAGGAGGTGTCAGTTTTTTACTTGTTGTACTAAATGTGCCTGACCATTCTGATCTGCACCTTCATAATCACGATATGGAAATAAGCACATTGAGGGACTGAGACTGAGAAGAGGCATGACGAATACAATGTTGGAATACACTTCGAGAGTAATATGTTATTTGTTAGTCTTCTCTGCTTATGACTGGGAGCAGATGGTGGTGGTGACTGCTTGCCAAAAGATTCACAATAGATTGTTGTGAGAGACAAGAGGATATAACAAGTCCTCTGAGACGCACCACGTCTTGAAAGCTGACTGGACCAGACAGTGACTGGCTATCAGAAACTGAAAAGACAGGTTGACCATGCCAGGGCTACTTGGTTAGCATGCTAACTTCAATAGAAGCAAAGCAGTGATAGAAATAGAAACAAAAGCTCTGCTCTGGAGCAGGTTGCACAACATCTTTCCATCTGTGTCACCATTGTGTGACAGATGTGATGTGACGGAGGGCACGCTGTTTCACACCTTCTGGACCTGTTAAATATTTGAATGGTATTCAAAGGCCTATATATACGGTATTTGAAGCTGGACCTGCCACCTTCCGCTGCTCTCAGTCTTCTCACTGTAACTATGCCACAATCCCTTACGCCTGGTGATGACTGTGGCCAGAAGACTTATTTTGAAGGAATGGAAATCATCCTCTCCCCCGTCATTCAGAGTATGGAGGGCTGACATGGTCTCAGTCACACAAATGGAAAGACCAAGGTTCTTTAGGACCAACTCAAACAATTTCAGCTATCTGGGATCGATTCCTTGTCCCCTCGACACCAACGAATAATTCACTGATGTCATACAGTATATTATTGCCTCTGTTTGCACCCTTGAACGTCGTAGATATCAGGCAGTCTCCTGTTATTTATATCTACTTACTACTTTATTCCTTTGTTTTATGTGTGGTTTCCTTGTTAATATCTGAGTTTGTCAAGTATTTCTCTTAATTCTTTGTCATCACTCAAAAAAAAAAAGCTTCAAAATAAAATATAAAAAATGATTGTCAGTTGAGTCATCGTTGGTTTGAAAAGTAGAGAAATCTTTGCATATGGAGTTAGTGGATCAGAAATATCACAAAAACTCTTTTTAAAGCTTTGTGACAAAGACTTTTCTGTCATTAATGTTTAAATCCGCTCATCAGGTTAATTGCAGGGATCTTGGAGATGCAAGAATCACCAGCAGTCTGACAATCAGAGACTGAAAACAACACCTCCATAATTTGACAAACGGATTCGAAGGAGAAGTCCACAGTGACCAATGAGAAATTATAAGCCTCACTGTCCATTGGTAATATCCAGCACATTTTATGGAGCCACATCAGCTTTGACCTTTCTGTTTGTCTATGAAAGAGGGATATTACAAACATTTCAGGTGTTTACGGTGTAGTTTTTTTATATGAGGCAGTAGCCAACCTGTTTTAAGTGTTCCATTCTGTACAACCTCATAGGCTACAAGGTCAGCAACATGTTCTATGCGTTTTACACTGGTAGCTGAGGCTAAGGGTGGTTGTTTCTTCTGGAAGCAAGTCATGTGATAAGAACAAATAAGCGAAGGTTACGCTGTGACAGGAAGGACCCAGTTGGCAAGTGTTTGTGAGTGTCTCCGTCACTGTTTCTAAACATCTCTGTTTCTGCCCGTCCAGACTAAAACGCAGCCCTGGAGTTTTTAAAATAAAAGGGGGCCAGCAGTGTCTCAAAACGTGCCATGGATGCCAGCCGTATCCGTAACAGAGTTGATGCATTTTCAAACGAAAACATAGTAATGGATACTGTATATTCTGACTACTTGATCCATTCAGATTATAGTGTTGTCGTGTTCCATGGTCTCAATAATGACTCAAATATGTACAGTATTTAAATAACATCACATAGAAATGATGACCAAACAAACATGAAGACCCAAGTTGTGATAAACCAGAATTATGCTTTATCTCAAAAAGTGAAATATAGAGTAATCACTGCAAGTCACGGACATGTTCAGTTAAAGTATCTGAGACATGCTCCACTTGTCCTGTTATCACTAAATACTCTCCGGCTGAGGGAATGAAATCTTCATCATACATGTCGACAACACATAATCTGGATTTGAGAGTTTCTGGGAGACTGCGTTGGTGTTAGGTACGGAAAGCTGGCACTGTGCTTCCTGCTGCTCAAAACACAAACATGAAATACTCACCATAAGCCTTTGGCAGGTCTGAGGGATGAGTCTGTGACAGCGCTTATGGACAAGCAGTTTGCAGTTGATACACTTGTAGCCCTGCCTGCCCAGCCCCCATATCCTTTCACTACAGTGGCCACAGTAGGCTTTCTGTAAGACAAGAACGGGACAGGTTAGACCTTACCTCACATATCAAATGATTAGTAATCAAGGATTTATGAAAAGGGATCATTAGCGGTGTCTCAAATCAGAGGCTGCATCCTTCGGAGGCTGAATTGAAGACTGACTGTCTCACAATGGGGCGACTTAGCTTTCCCATTTCCAAGACTCCTTCAAATAAGGCAGACAAATGCCTCCTTACATCCCAGAGAAACCAAGTCTCTAACGGGTGGATCCTTCCCAACCCAACCTATCCCAGGATTCACTGCGCTTCAGCAACTGGTAATGACCCCGGTAAGTAACCAGACACCCAATGCTTGACTCCCACGCTTCAACTCAACTGAACAGCTGACAGAACCAAGGGGCTCCAACTTCAGTTCTGATTCTAGGCAACATCAATATGGGCAGGACGAGCTGGTGACACTGATCACAGAGGTCCTCTGTAGACTCATTTCGGTTCTGCCTTTGTGGTCCAAGCGGACCATGAAGGAGGCCGACTTTGTTAGCTAAGTCCTCCAAAGGATGCAGTCCCTGAATTGAGACACGGCAGTGGACAAATATACAGTGGCAGGATGTGATGGACACACAGTGACAGCATCAAAGTGAGTTCATACATCAGATTAATTACACATTTCATTGGATTCTTTGTCTTTTCTTATCCTCCTCTGGTCATGGTAACGCTGCCTATTAAATCCTAATAATTCTCACAAACCAACATGTATCTGTGACTTTGCTGAAAAGGAACTCCAGTGAGGACAAACTGCCTGGTCTGAGACTTCCTCCAGATATTCGCTGATTTAACTTTGAATCCATGTACGATTTACTGATATAATACTGAGAAGAACCACAACATGCTTAAAGTCACACACACTGGACTTATATATATTATGGTCTTGATGTGGAAAATGATATAAATGAGTGTCTGAGAGATGATGCAATATTAGCATTCATCTGTTTATTCACCCCCAAGTACACACAATCACATGGATGGATGGATGAACCAAAACCACCGAACTTCACAAATCAGCCGGTGTGTTCTGGATCATGAGCAGATCTTTTTTTTTCAACGCTTTCGAAGAGCTTCACTTTGGTCTTAGCCCAGAAAACATTTTATCCTGAGACTTTTAAATCATCTCTGTGCTTCTTTATTTAATAACACACAGACGAAGGTGGAAGGAAGGAGGTGCTCCAGGATGATACAGGGAGTGGTCTCTTGAGGGGACTTAATGGACAGATTGTATATCAGATGTATCATTTACATCTGATATACAATCTGTATACATATATATGAGAAATACACTTTAAAAATGGAATACAAACCTATAACATCTTATGAATTACATTTAGAATAATACAGAGCTAGGGGAGGGTTATATAATAATAATAGTAATTTAAGTTGCAAATGTATGAGGAAAATACTTGGGTACTCAGTAAAAATAAAGTACAAACTTTGCATTAATCTGAGGTAAATTCATGACTTCCCAGTAAACAAAACATGAAAATATTCTGTTACATCTTCTTTTCCAGGAACCACCGTCAAAACAGGAGGTTAAACTTTCCATCGGATTCAGCAAATAGGAAACGCATTTTAGTCCAGAAACAGTCATGTTTAAAAATTGAAATCTACTGTAAATGCAGAACACAGCTACAGGTTGCACAAGTTTACACCCTGGGAGCCTGACTGCGAACTGCTGAGGTAACAGCAGGACTGACCCTAACTGACCACAGGTCCAAAATCAAAATGGTTACCTTCAAAATGTAATAAAAACTTAAGTTAGGTTCATAAGCAAATGTATAAAACATTCTTGCTTATACATATTGAGCCCATCACTTGTGTGGTGAAGCAATTCCACCTTCATTATATTTGTGTTTTTTGTTGCATTTTTTTCTGGGTTTGTTTTCACTTTCACTCTGTGCTCTGTCTTGCAAAATGAAATGGTTCCTTTTAAAGATCCTACAAACTTACACATGTGTAAAACAATAACATTTTCAGATAAATATTCCACCTCTGTTCTAGAGGTCTTTGAATTGTGTTCTTGAGTCAATGCAACTGTACAGCTCCACCAAACTCAAAGCGTCTATTTAATGTTGTTTTTACTGAATCCTTCACACAATATTATCCTGCGTACAGTGTGTTATTATGTCTGGTGAAGGGCTCGGCCTCCTCCCTTCCCTCGCGTACTGAAGTTCACTCTCTGTTACACAACATGGTCTCCAGAGAGTTAGTTCTTTGATTGGTTCTTCCTCTGTGGTTATTTTGTCACTCGTCTCTTACACTGCTATATTAGTACCAAAGGATGTTTTGTTTGCAGCTCAGCGTCCCTGGACATCAATAAATCTGTCGCTAAAACGTTTCACCGGAGACTAAAGACCTAAGATGCAGTGCGCGCACTTCAATATATCGACAACATTCATCACGGGGTGTGCACGCCGACAGTGTGAAGAACAAAGAGTCCCCGTCACCGCTCTGTTGCCATGGAAATTCTTCAGCGAGACATCAAAGGCTTCCCTCAGTATTTCTAATCTAACTCTACACAGAGGTTAAGGAGTAAATGAATCACATACTTTTGCCTCACTCTCTGTTCCCTTCCCTGCACTGCACACAAGCTGAAAGTATTCACCAGTGTGAGGTAAAAAGAGCTGTTGCCGTCACTGCGTCAGTCTATGGACGGGCATGAAAACACCAGGGAGTGCTATTAGTTATGCCTTTTATTCTTTAGCCCAGAACACATCCAGTTCCACGCTGCTTTACCCCCAACACTGATAAATAGGCAATCACATAAAGTCAGACTGACATCCTTAAGCCTCCCTTTGCAGCACTGTGTGATTGACGGCACAGCAGAGGCCCCGCAAACATGTAAACAACAAGTCTAGATCCAAGTTAACAGCTCTGCAAATATTAATGCTCACATGCTCACAATGATAAAGCTGCCACAAAGTGAACTGACTCACGGACAACACTGTTTTCTATCAAGAAAGAGATTCAGAGTCCAGAGTGAACCACTTTATCCTGAGTGACTCCGGTATTTTACAGCACAGATGTCGGCTCATTAACGCTGTTATCACTGACAGATACATCGTGTAACTCAATAAAATAACCTGGTCATCTGTAAAGATCTGACATGACACATTCTGCTAGTTTCTGTGATGACAAGAAACTCATTTCACTTCAGTCAGGGCTCAGCAAGGGTTCTTCAAAAGCCTCAGAGACGTTCTTTTCAGTAAGAGCTCTAATGGAAAGATGAAGAACAACTGAACAACTGTAATGCTACAGCATTACACTTTAAAGTGAGGGTTTGCAACATGCAGTGTTTTAGCCCATCTCTAGTGGCTCCCTACCCCCCCCCCCCCAAAAAAAATGGAAATAATAAAAATAATGTACACATTGCTGTCATTGTTGTACATCTAAAGTCAAAATTATGTATTTATGAACACAAACACAAATAATCTATAATAGGCCATGTGTAAAATGTGAAAAAATTAAAAAAGAAATGTAAGCACTTAAATACTGCACATCAAATGATAACTCAGTCCTGCAACCAACTTAATGGCAGTGACTTTAGTGTGTGTGTGTGTGTGTGTGTGTGTGTGTTTGTGTGTGTCTGGTTTCAAAATTAAGAAGTCTGTTTCATTTGCTTTCATCACTGCTGCCTAGTGCTGCCAAATATTTGATCTGAGGTGAGAAGTTAGTAAAAAATTTAATATTTAAATTGGCTGAGAAGTGTCCGGCTGGGCCAATGCTAGAATGTTGCTAACTCAGGAGATAAGTAAGGCGTGGAAACACATTCCCATGCAATAAAAACATACTAATTTATCAGAGCAACTATTCAAACCCTTTTCTTTAGTGTGGCACTTAATTTCATAAATGCACCAAAACATTGCCTTATTGTTAAAGAAATGCAAAGTTAAAACAATAAAATAACTATAGATAGCCTACCTCAGGCACTTTGTCTGACTGACAGCCCTCCACTCCCACCATGACAGATCACATGACTGACTGGAACCTGACTGGTTCATATGCTGTGAAATGATGTCTGATGCATCGTGACTCTAAAAAAACTCATCAGAGAAAACTGACCAATGATAGTAAAACTGTGCAGGGTAATCAATTATAACCTGAAGTGTAATTTTGACCTTCGGCATTCATTTTTACCATGTGACATCGTAAGTCATGGCATTACCACCCTGCTGTTGTTTGCCTCCGCCAACCAGTAATGTTTTCTTTTTTATATTCATATCACCTTGACCTTCAACTTCTGAAATCAAATCAGTTAATCTGAGAGTCTAAGTGAACATTTATGCCGAATTTACAAATGGCAATTGGCTTTCATAAGATTCAGGCATTAACAAGGCACAGTGACCTTGAACTTTGACCTTCAAATTCTAATCAGGTCGTTTTTGAGCCCAAATTAATGTGCCAGATGCAATGAAATTCCCTTTGTGTGTTCATGATATACAGTATCTAATTCACAAAAGCATGAGGTCACAATGAACTTGACCTTTAACCAAAATCTAATCAGTTTGTACCAAAGAATTTCCCTCAAGTATTTCTTGATTCGTTTTCACAAGACCAAAACCATGTTCGTTAAGGTCACAGCGACCTTGAAATTTAACCTTTGACCCTCAAAATCGAATCAGTTTATCCTTGAGTCCAAATAATTGTTTGCACCAATTTTGAGATGTCGTGTCCACAAGTGTGGGATGAATGGACAACCTGAAAACAAAACGCCTCTAGCCACTGGTTGAAGCCAGCAAAGAGGCATTCATACATGTTTTGAGGGGTCGCTGTGACCTTGAACTTTGATCACCAAATCCCAATCAATTCATCTGTCATTACACGTGAACGTTTGTGTCAATTTTGAAGAAATTTCCTCAAGATGTTACCGAGATATCAAGTTCAACCTGGACACGTTATGCCTCAGGCCATGGCAAGGAGGACAAAATAAAATGAGGACACAGGTTTTCTGATTAATTACCTCCATATTGAGATCTTATCATCCAGTATCATCTAGTAACATATGAATATATTTTAATTTTAGAACTATTGTGATACTTGACTAAAACTGAGCATATAAGCCTTGTGTCTGTCAGAGTCAGCCAAAGTTATTAAGTTCCTGAACCTACATTTGTACAAAGCATGCACATGTAAACCTGTGCTGGCCATTCAGTGAAGAGTGCTGACAAAATGGTATTCAGCCAAACATAATGGCTGAGCACTGTTGCATTTATTTATGTGGGTACAGTCCCTTGCTCTTAACCCCCATGTTGTGGCCCCCTGCTGGGGATGGAAAGGTAAAAGCTGCTGCCCATCACTGACAGAAACTCTTTCTATCTCATCTAAACCTTGTGTGACTTCCAGCTGTCTGGCAGACAAGAAAAGACCAGTGGGATGGAAAACAACATTTCAAAATAAAATGTGAGCGTCCAGTGAATCTCTGGAGATTAATGTTTGTGTACGTCCATTTCACTTCAGCTCTACCCTGATAACACATCTCAGCCAGTCAGCGTTGGAAAATATCACTTCCCAGCTCTCCACAACGTCCGTGAGCCAGGGTGATTGTTTGGATTTTCTACCATGTTTGTGAGTGGCTCTTGCCTGTCATGACCCTGACGGAGCGCTTGTGGAGGCAAACAGCCAGCAGGGAGGCGCCATCATGTGGGAGAGTGGAGCTTAAGAGACTCCACTATTTCTAATGGGAGGGATCCACAAAGCCGCTTTCTCTGCTGCAACATCAAGCGGAGATGCAGCAGACAGGGAGGAGGCAGACGAGACAAACATGTAGCACTCAGAGGAAGGAGAGAGACGGAGTGAGAGAAGGGAGGAGAAACCTGACCTACTTCTCCTTGGCTTATTTATATGCTGAATACAACAGATTGAGCCAACCAGAATCTTAGGATCTGGCATAGCAACAACAGTCAGAAAAACCAACAAGACTGAAAACCAACTGGTTAACAATGCAAACAGTTGCAAAATAATGTTAAGACAGCATCTAAGGAAACTAAAGCTTATCCCTTCTTCTATAGAATATTTTTTACACATCTAATAATGAGTTTATAACTATATTTAAATACTAGTACTCTAAGGGAAAGGGTTATGATATTCTATTTCTTTCTGTCAACCAGTCACTTAAAAAGACTAAAACAAACAATATGTTAAGACTTAAATCTTTGACGAAGGTCTACAGCCATGTCAGCATATCTGTGAGGCTGCACTTAGGCACAGTGATGCTAACATCAGCATGTTTCCATGTTCACAATTAAATATCCTAACATATCAGGTTATATTAGGTTTATGATTTCGTCATCACCAAAAGTTCTGGACAAATCTTATTTTGACCTGATGGTGGAGGATCGCTAATAAAACCAATATTTGTTAAAGGTACAGTGTGTAGAATTTAGTGATATCTAGTGTTGAAATTGCATGTTGCAGCTGAACACCCCTCACCTCACCCTCTCCTTCCAAACATGAAAAAGAACCTGTGGTAGCTTCAGTTGTCATAAAAACTCAAAGTGTTTAGTTTGTTCAGTCTGGACTAATGTAAAAAACATGGCAGCCTCCGTAGAGAGGGTCCCCTCGATGTAAATATAAAGTATTTAAATATAAAGGGCCTTTTCTGGGGTAAAGAAAACTACAATTCATATAATTTAGATGAAACGAACTAGTGAAAACATCATGAGGATTATTCTACATTAAATTTCTGCCAATAGATCCCTTTCACCTAAATCTTACACACTAGACCTTTAAGCTATTCTGCACAATAGTAAAAATGTTACTCAATTTTTCCTTATAATGCATTTTATAAATATCTTCTGAACTCTGTTTTAATTTGTCCAAACAGATGCCCTGTGTGCCTCACAAATGAATGAGAAATCATACTTTTAGTTTGTGACTCATTCAGCCGGGGATGCTACAGATACAAATGTACTTTGTAGACGACAGGATTGAAAAGAATCCATTAAAGAGTTAAGACATACGGTATATGGGCAGCATGAAGGACTGAGCAGTCGTCTAGTCATTGTGATGATGTTTCTGCATTATATTTCTATATAGATTAGCCATTATGATAACTGAGTTTACTTTGAGTACTGAAGACTTTTATTGAACATGCCAGGCTCCACAGTGCATACAGTAATGACCGCATCCAGGAGTAGATAGTGGGGCAAAGCACTGAGTCAGCCAGATGTCTGCACACTGAGCGTATCCACTCGATGGTGCAGACAGTAAGACTGTGGCAGCCATGGGAGATATTTCATCCAGACCAACTGTAACAGTGATAGATGTGAATTCGCAGTGGCACTGTGTTTGAAAGCTTAGTATGTCACTGAAATGAATTCTCCACAACACACCTTCTACTACACATAAGCTGATTTAAAGCAAACTGACTGTCACTGAATGTCTTACCCTGTGCAGTCATGTTAAAGCTACCTTTCCTTTACAGCATTTCAGATTCACATGCTGTACACTGACTGACTGAACTGTACTTTTCTTTGTCTGCCTATTTATCTGAGAGCTGTCTCAGTAAATACAGTACATTTCCATCTCAGAGAAACTAGAAGGTGACAGTAAGTAACAGTCAGACCATAAAACGTGGGAGAATAATGTGATACCGCAACATGATACAATCTGGCTAAAGCTTAAGACTCAGCCTTGTTCTCGCTGCATGAGAACCAGAACTTCTTTCCTCTCCTTCAGAAGAAACACATCAGACATTATGGTGTAGTTTGGACATTTCTGAGTGTGTGGACATCTTGGACTAACACAAATATTTTGGAGTTGTGTGGACATTTTAGAGTTATTTAGACATTTTGGAGTTATGTGGACATTTTGGAGCCCTCACAACTTGAAATGGTTTTTGGGTTTAGATTAGAATTACATTTAGGTAAGGGTTAGTTTGTGTGTGTGTGGCATGGAGCTGAGAGCTGACATGAGACAACTGCTAAAGAAGTCATAACTAGGACATCATGTATTATTTAACAATATCCAGAAAGCTTAGCGGCAGCGGTGGCTTGAGTGCCTGTCACATAGTATATAATGTAGCTGCAGCATGAAAGACTATATGCGGTATACTACACACATACTCGTGTCCAGGAAACGGGTTGGTTCTGAGTAGTTTGTTAAATATTTGTAAATGACTGTTTTCCTGATATGGATATCATCATCATCATGTGCTCAGCTGCAAACTGTAAAAGATGCTGCTCTATGAACCACAGGGCATTTACAGACACTTATAGAGTCTGAAAATCTGTTAAATGTAAATTACATCACCAACCCTACCAAAAGAAGGGAACAATGACATTAGACTTTTCTGAAAAACTCAAATTGCAAATAAGTTTTGTCTAAGGTAATGTTAGGCAATTAAAACAATTTGATAAGATTTTGATCAGGTATCTGTTAGGATTTTTTGTTAATAGTTTTTAACCCAAGTCTTAACTGAAGTTCTGATCTGCATCTCAAGGTTACTGATTGACTAATGCCTCTTTTTCTTGCTCTGCTCATTGGTAGACATTGTTTACCACAATCAGGTGGAATAAAGTCCAACAGCTCAAATTAAACATACAACTTGGTGACATTGAACTCCAGGAAACATAAAACATCTCCAAAAGTCACACTCTAAAACCCAAACCCTGATAAAGCAAAGAGTAAACGTCATTTTAAAGCGTTCCCTGTCTTCCAGTGTTCCCCAGTGATACAGCTGGACTGACCATCACAGCCTCTAGTTCCCATTGTTTTAGGGAGATGTGAAAAAACTCACCCTGTTAAAGCGCTTGGCCTGGAAGAGGTGTCCGTTGACTCGGTAGAGTTTCCTCCATCTTCTGGCCCCGCGGCGATAGATCGATTCTAGGAGAGAAAGCAAACAGTTGTAGAGTAGGAGCATGGTGACAGACTGATGAAGAGGGGGATGGAGGTGTGCTGCACCGGACAGGGGAAAGATGGAGATAAGGTGGAATGAAGAATGTAAGAATTAAGGTAACGGTGCTGAGGCTCTTCCTTCATGTGAAGTCTGAGTTCAAGAAGGGAAATATAACCATCAAATAAACATCATGCATACACACACACACACACAGTGCTTGGCTCCACCTCCACTCCCCTGTCTACTCTCTTCTTTCACCCTCCCTCCTCATCTTCCTCCCTCTTTCTTTTCCTCTTCCCTCTCTAAAAGCCTCCATCCCTTTACTCTTGGTGGTGAATGGACTTCTACGTGCATCTTGCCTTTTTTCAGATGAGAACATGAGGGTGTAGCTTTGTAAAAGGAACACCTATTCAGAATCTGCTGAACATAAACAAGCCTTTAGCAAGATGTGACACATTCCATTTTTACATTGCGTATCATTTTTTCCAAAGCCACTTACAATAAGTGCATTCAACCATGAGGGTACAAACCGAGAACAGCCAGAATCATAGAAGTACAATTAGTTTACAAAAAAGTGAAACTACATGTGCGACATGTATAAGTGCAACTCAACTTTTCTCTCAATTTTTTTTGAACTTAACCAAAGTGTAGTTGGAAGAGATGGGTCTTTAATCTGCGGCGGAAGATGTTTAGACTTTCATCTGTCCTCATGTCAACAGAGAGCTCGTTCCACCATTCGGGAGCCAGTACAGCAAACAGTTGTGATTTTGTTGAATTGTTAGCTGTTCCTCGCAGTGAGGGACCAAACACCATTTCAGAATGATTAAAAACATTCTTCACTCTAACAAAAGGTTTGCTGGGATTAAGCAACATTTAGACCGGGTGAGCACTGAGAAAAAACTCATTCGACTTTATCAGAGACGGGGGGTTGCGATAATTCAATATGGTACAAGGTTTATCTGTTTCTGTTTTGGTCTGGTATTTTCTTGGGACGTTTAAACAGATTCTCAGTCAAGGTGACTACAGGTTTATTATGCCTCCTGGATGTGCCTGTGTTACCTTGGCTTTGCCTTGTGTTTGCTAATGTTTTCTCTTCCTGGTGGTGCCCAGTTTAAATCCTGACTAACAAGTGGATGGAGATAAACAGTGGAAGTGCACAGTCTGAGAATACCAATTTGTTGTTATTCATCTCCTCCACTGTGAAAATGATATTTTTATTCACTCAGTCAAAGTCAACCATTTTCTTGTATAAAAGTAGTCCTGTGTAATCACACAGATACCAGCACTATACAGTATGAAGCCTTGCATCTTCTGCTCCTGCAAATATTTCACAATAAAACCCACTTTTTAAACAAAAGAATGGATTCTGTCAACAGAAACGCTGGAGGGCTTTTATTTTCAAACGCACACTGAAAGTGTTGCAACCATTTATGTTTGTGACATAAATTCATCCGGAAACATTCAAACTCAGGTTTTAGAGATCTACCGGTCGATCGCCATCGACTGTTTGGCGACCACTGGTCTCATATATCCCACACTTTGATGTGTGCCAGTGTAACAAGACAATCAATGTTACTCACTTTATCTTTGGGTGGTCGTAATGTTTCAGCTCATCAATGTACTATATCCAATGCCAGCCTACAGTCCACTGCCCATATCATAGGCTGTAATGAGCATAATTACTATTTGTATAATCATTATGCATCATGTATGTAGTTCATATTACTAAGTCATGGTCCACTCCGATTCCAGTGTGCAGATGAGATGTATCTTAAAAGTGACAAGGTAAGAAGTGATTGCTACAGAATTATTATGGGCAGCCATTAGGATTCTATTAGTAGCATGAAATCTGGATTTCAGGGAATTACATCAGCTCTAAGAAGAAAAAAGTTTAATTTGATGTTCTATCACACAGCAAACACCAGTGGACATTAAGAGGAGTGGAGTCAACATGATTTGTTGATGTGTGACCGATGAGACATCAAAGTGGTCATGATGCCATGTTGATGATGATTCACTTTTATTTTGGGGAGATTAAACTGATTAACATGAAATATTTGTCCACAGAAACTATTGTTTTTTATTGTTGTTCTTAGATAGTGATAAAAAGGAAAATAGTGCTGTCTATGTATTCGTAAGCAGTTTCAAAGTGGCACAAAAATCAACAGATATATTACATCAATTTGTAACAAAAAAAGAAATCCCTAAAGCTTTAAGGGATGTATAAGTACTACTTACTAATGAGGCATCACGTTAGTTCATGCAGGACACGGAGTCATGTGCTCAGCTGTCAGCTACCAATAGGTTTATGGGTGCTCATCCGTCACCCACCAATCAGAACCCATTCTCTCATCAAAGCGGTCCCTTTAAGTACGACCTCATCCTCACTGATCCCTGCTCAGCTACACTGCCACTCAAACCCTGCTTGCCTCCACCTTTTAGCACGGAGTCCAAACATGGTCGTGTTAAATCATATTCATCTTGAACAAATGTATCTTGCCTGCTACGCCCACTGACAATTAATAGAAAACTTTTCACATGTTCCGTGTTTTATTTTAGCATGCTACTTTGCTAATCCAGGGGACATCCAAAGAATGCCAATCATAACTGAATCCCCTCTGTGCCATTAAACGGTGAATCAGGACAAAGTGTTCCTGACTGAACTGGATGTCATTCATCTGTAGGCTCAAGTTTAAAAAAGCCATAAAAAAAAGGTGACATTTTATCTTTCATACAATAACCTTCATGGGAGCATTGGATCAGCTCCAAATTCATTCTGCATCAGGACAACGAGCCCAAACCCATTGTCAACAACTTCTCCAAGAGCAAACTACCTGAGTCACGATGTTACACTGATTGACAAGTTCCTTCATTAATTGACAATTTAAAAAAAATTGCTATATCATTTGAAGCCCACCCATTTTATCTTATTTGTATAAATCCTCTTCTCGTCCCAATAGCATCAATAAAATCGAAAAGAAAAGAAAAGATACTGGTGTTTATGGCCCTCGTAGGACTGCAATAAACACGAAGTCAGAGAAAAGTTGGTTTCTATTAATTGTCAGTCAGTACATGTTCATTTGTTTTGGGGGCATAGCTTTGAAGAGGGCCAATGGGAGGGAGTGGAATGTATTGGTGGCATTCTGTCATTGTTTAGCCCATTACTGCTAGCTGTTCCAGGATTATCCTATTGATGGTTTTCACAGGCTGAGCAGTACACAGTTATATGTCACACTGGTGCAGTCTTACACATGCAGAGAACTGAGTGGTGCAGTTCACATGCAGAAGCAGGAAAAAAGAGTTGAACTGAAAAACCTGCTATAAAAGTCATATAAATCATTAAATTATCAGTCAGTTTACATATTTGCACTGCCCTCGACGCAGCATGGATGGATGGATTTAACTGGTTGGCTGAACCCCATCAGCCCCCCCCCCTGGTTTTCCAGTCTGGTTGGTTGCTCCAGTGATGGGTGCAGCTGTTATATCTTCCACTCACTAACTCGTTTTTGCCTCTGTTGCTATGGTAGCCACAGCCTACCATCTACCAGCTGTTATTAGTTGGTTGTGAGGTATATTTTAACAACACTGACCCCTCTCCTCTTTTGAAAACTGATTCAACCAGTGCACAGAGGAAGGTGGAACATATGTATGCCTATTGATTGTCTATATCTTCAGCGGCGGGTGGAGAGCTATGTGGAAATGTTCATACCCTTAGGTGACCTCTTGTTCCAGATGGCCTTAACAGGTACCTCTCATTTTTACTTTTTAAGTTAACCACCCAAACTATCTCAGTCTCAAATGTCTGTAATGTGCAAAACATGTGTGGTGAGCAATACTCACAAGCAGATTGAGCCAAAAATGTAAGTTGTGTTCATCTCTGTATGCAAATGTGAAGCCATAGAGAAAGGGATTTAAACAGACACTTGGCCCATGAGCTACTGACTCGGATTAAAGCAACACTGCAGCAAAACTCCTGTCAGAGTGGTGGTGTGAGATAAGAGCTCTGCTGTGTTTGAAAAGAAGCATTCTGTCTTTTCTGCAATGTGATGAATGTGTGTTTTTTGGGATTGTCATTATCTTCCTCTCCAACTGAGTCAGGGCAGAGGAGATCAGAGTGAAACACAGAGACACAGAGGGGCTCTGCTCTTTACGGTCTCATCTGTGAACTCCCCCTAATCCTGTTAACTCAAGGCCTCTACAAGAAAGTGGCGCCTGCTTCAGAGATTCACCTCGCTGTGTTTCCATAGTTACCCTGGATTTCTCCCTCCGTGCCCTCACTAGTGGGTGACTGAGGGAGTTGGGGATAGACACAATGTACCGCCGAGGCTCTGTGTATGAGTCAACGTGAACCTACACATCATGTTACGCTTCCTCAGTGCCCACGTCAGATGCTAAAAAAAGTGTGTGTGATTAAATAATTAATTGCGACAGATGTTTGGACACAGTGGTAATTGCATCACTTAGCTCAATGTCTGATGAATGTTTTCCTCTTAAATGTGTATCTACTGAGGCATCCATCATCTCTGGGTTTAAACCGTGAAAATATTCTTAACAAAATGTCTCCGAGGTACAAGCACACTTTGATGATATATATAGACTCCTGTGAACTCCTTAGATTAAAGCTGCTTTCAGTAGCCAAAGTCATTTGCACTGCTGTTATTTTTTCATACAATGCATATCGGCTATTTAAGAGTCTGTTAAGCAAGCAACACAATCTTAAGACCCAAGTTCACAACTTTTCAAAATAAAAATCCTGCATGTCCAAATCGCACCAAACTCGGCATAACAATACACATGGCTACTGTGAAGTCAAAAAGATGAAAGGTTCTTGAGAAATGTGCTCCACTTACAGACAGACAGACAAACAGACAGACATGTGTGGAATTAGTAGGTATGACAAGGCTCTCAGTCACAACAGTTATTTGTCATTTCCATTCATCAATCAGAGTTTAGCAACATTTGAAGTTAAATGTGTTGATAGTTGTGGGATTGTTTGCTCATGTTGTTAGCCATGCAGGAAAAAAACTCTCAGATGAGGCAGATTAGTTAAACTCTTTATAAATAATATCTAAAATGTTTTTCTGCACTGATTGTTGCTCATTTAGTCATGAATGTTTAAAATGTAATGAATATTTAAGACTCAACACCAATTAAGGACCCTGTTTGTCACTATGTCATGAATTATGTACTATTACTATTATTACTGTTAGTCCACTTAGTGGGGTGATGCACAAACAGCTTTGTGCATCACCCCATGAGGAAAATTTGGCTTTGATGAATATGTTCTGGGTCTGACTGTCTACATTCTCGTTAATTTATATAAGGATTTATGTACATGAGGGTTGGGTCCAAAATGTTTGTTTCTATGATGATATCTTTTGAATGATGATTTAACACTGAATGTGGCCCAGAGAAATACGTTGTATGTAATGTGTCTGTAAAGATATCTCATCATATAATTTACCTTTGCCTGAAGAAACTGGACAATACATTAATCTAGAAGAAGAAAATCAGATTTGTCCAATGTGATGTCTAAATGATGTTTCCATATAAAACATAAATTACTCAGATGTCCTAAGAATCAGTTAATTTTGAATAATAAAAATAATATTTTATTGTTCTGAGTATGATCAGTTCATTTGGAATTTTTGTATGTCTTTTTCTTCTTTGTGTGTCTCTTATTTTTCTTTTTTCCACATTTGTAAATGAAATACCAGAAGTTACATTTGGTACAGTAAGAGTATCTTGTAATCCCAGAAAGGGAAAGACCAAATCTCTTGACATGACAGAAAAATAAAATTAATATATAAATGAATAAATATCGTGTGTGTGTGTATAATCTGCATGTTAAAATGTTTTGCAGTGGCCACATGCTGTGAAAATTCAGTGCTTTGATTTTTGACTGATATCACATACTGAATACGGCTCATGGCTTCTTTTAAGTTTGAACCACAGCAGATGCAACATGTACCACAAACAACTGCAGCTTTAAAGAAAAAAACTGGTTTTAACCAACAAGAGCCTGAAATATCTAATAAATCATGTGACTCAAGTGTAGCTGTACAAGAAAGATTGTTTTTGTGTAGAAGTGGCAGATGAATTTACAGTGAAAGGCAGGAGAGTGCAGGATATGTTAAATGTGAGGTGAAACCTTTTCTCTGCTCCAGCTCTGACTCATCATAATGCCGTAAATCCTGTCATACTCAAGACTGAAAAACCACCCACAACTACAGATAAACACACCAGTGGGATTTCCCAGCCTCAACTATTCCTTCACATTTTACCCAAAGATAACAGCACTCTCTTAAATCCCCTCTGGTTATAAAGCAGACATTATTGATGAATGCATCCTATTAAAAATTAATATATAGGCCGAAGGGTGGATCAGTTCATGTTTACAATCTAGCTCGGATTGTCCACGCAGCCTGACAGCGATGAGACGCTGCTGCCTCAGACAACTTAGCAATTGCATTGGCAGACCTTCAAAGAGCTGACCTATTACAACATCCGTGTTGCTTTGCCCCATTTTCCTGCCAAGGTGCCGGAATGAGAGAGAGAACAGAGTCGAACCACTTTACAGATCATAAATCAAAACACAATACTACACCTCCGGATGTAAAGGCCATCACGCACAGTCCTGCCATTTTGTCCGCAGAAGGTATAAAGAAGAGTAGACGACCTGCTGTTGTTATACTGTAGATTACACGGCGAGACGCGGAGCAGGGGAACAGGGTGGTACGACCAAATCTCTCCAGGACAGGACATTTACGAGGGCTTGACTCATTTCCAGACATTGTTCTTCAAACTCACAGGGAAGCAGCAGCGTACAAGTTGTTACCAACAACACCCACCCCCTCGATAAAAAAAAAAAAAAAGGCTGGGGATACACTGGACTTGTTTTTCAGGAATCAGCAGCAATCATATGTGTGAGTGCAGTGTAAGAGGTCTCCCCCTATCCAGGTCCATGGCACAACTTTTGCAAAGTGCAGAGTTATTTTGTGGACAACCTGCTCCTGCTGCCAGTTGTCGAGAGCCATTATAGAAAGCAAGGTTATTAAAGGCCTACACTTCCAAAAGGAGCTGAGAGGGATCAATGGAACAGCCTCGAGGCCTTTTCAGACACAATTAGACCTCTGTGATAGAGCGGCTCAATAGAGGCATGACCAACTTTGTTAGTTTGACTTTTAATTAAACCATTTATTCAATTGTCCTTTTAATCAGTGCGTTCCAGATAAAAGGGGGAAGAGGACGAACGCTGCAAAGTGCATGAAATTATAAAAGACGTCTAATTTAAAAGTAGGGATCACTGAAATCTGATCCGGATTTAGAAGAAGCCTCATAAAGACCGCAGGGGGTTCCTGAAGGTGATAGGGTGGGAGGCAAGCGCGGGCGTACTGTTTGTCAGGCATACAGTCAGAGTGTGTGTGGGATTCCCTGGGCTGCGGAAAAGTCGGAGTCAAATGTTGATGATGTCAGCCGTTCGAGGTGACACCATAGCAACAGATCTCTGTGTTATGTCCTAATCACACCACTGAGAGCTGAGTTAAAACAAACTGAAACAAGCTTGGCAACATAGGGAATTCTTTTGTGCTCAAGTGAGCACTGATACATTCAAATGTATCATTTGCTACAAAGTGAAAAAATGCAGATTCACACGTCTTCTCCATGCAATATCTTAGTGTTTCTCAGACATTATTGTACTGTTATACTATGAATACTGCTCATGTTTTCTGTATACTAATAAAAGAGGTTGCTGAACTCAAGAATAAATGGCAACTTTTCACATCAAGATAGAAAATTCAACTGATTCAAAACTCAGTGAAAGACAATGTATAACCTAAATGAACATATTTCTGGGTGTCAAGGTCAGAGTTCACCTTCACGATTAGAAAATAAAACTGAATGTGGCAGTCTCTCTATCGAAGTTTTATCAAAACGTGCTTCCTTTTGTCACTGTTATTAATCAGTTAATAGATGTAACCTCAGTTGTCAGTATAGTACTTAGTACTAATATCAGTGAGCTTTAGTTTTATTGTCCTTGGATCTCATGTATGCATGAAAAATAAAAAACTTAATTAACATAAACATATGAAAGCAACTAAAACATTTTAACCAGAACAGTGACCTGCTACTGATGACCAGATGGTCATTGAACTTGAAATTCAACTTGAAATCATACTTGAAATCATAATATGAATTGCAACATGAATGTTTCCCCAATAACAACATTGCTGCATGATGCTTTCAATGCGATGGTTTGTAGTAGTGTTAAGGACAAATGTAAAATGCCATGGTTTTTTTTGTTTGTTAGGGAAACAGAAGACCACATCGAGTGCAGTGGGAGATGATTAAGTTTCAAAATAAATCTCACATGTTCATGCCAGACGGCAATAAGAGAGGAGAAAAGTCTGTGGTGACTAAGAGACGTTTGCCTTTTATTATCTGGCGAAATGTGATGATTTACTGTCTCTTCGTCTACCTTAGTTGGTGGATTGGTTAAAAACAATGGCCGTTTATAAATATTGCAAAAATATCCATCAAAGCACATCAAGGCGGGTGCTAGCATCGAATGTGAACAGTATCGATCAGGGAGAGGAGCCGTGGTCCCGCCTGACCAATCATAAATCAGTCATGATGTCTTACCCTGTTATTAGCTTCAACCAACTAATTGGAAATGTGAACACTTCACATACATCAGTGTCATAAAAGCTACAACAACAGAAACCATCTACTTTTAAGTTTGGTCCATGTGCCATCCGATAACATGGGGGAGGCAGGGTTTGTGACCTATACAACATCCAAACACAAGGGCTAGATGTTTTGGCTTCACTTTTAGAAGCTGTCAAGTCGTCTTTGGTTTATACATGTGTATATATTCTAGACTATAAAGATATACAATAGGTGGATTTTAAATCAGATTACAACAGATTTTCTGCCTGGTTCTGTTTTGCTCGTTTGTTAAGCACATGTGCAATCGTGTAAGAGACCTTTAAATTTCAATGGTCAATTAATGGTGTATTATTCCACTTCATTGAATTAAGTATTCATTTTTATTGATCAGTTATTTTTACTGGTTAGATTTATCTGAAGCTGGTCCACCGTTAAACTCTTAATATAATAATTTTACACAATTGTTTCAGCTCTGGTGTTTCTGGGTAGCACTCTAAGTACTATAGAGGACACTGAGATTATGTCCTTGAGTTTTTTTTTCCTCAGACACTGGGGAGTTTACACGTGAATGATTTCAGGATTTTTACACAAGAATTATTCTCCTGTAGTTTAGAGAAGGGTTTAACCTTGGAAATGCATATCTAGTCAAATAAATAAATCAAATATGACAAAACAAACAGTAAAGGTTTTTTGGGACTTGTGTGTGGGTTTAGGACCTCAGCATTTCTCTGAAATACTCCTGATTTTGTTTTGCATACAAACATACATAAAACAGTTACTCGTGTTATTTATTTTACAGTAAAGCTGTAATAATGAGTTTATTTTGAATTTAGTAAAAATTAATAAAACAGTCATGACTTTCTGTTCTATGTTGTGAACTGAACCTTGGGGTTTGGACTGTTAGTCTTTTTGGTTTTGACAATATAAATCTTAATTACAAGCTTTTTACTGGACCCTTCTTTGTGATGAGGGGTCCAGGGTAAAATAGTTAGTAAAACTGTTTAATGGCTAAAGAAACTCTGATAGAAACCATTAAAATCACCTGAAAGCTCTGATAATTTTTGGGAATTAAAATTGTGATGGTAATTTAAAATACTCAACAGAAAAATAATGTAAGCAATGATGATATTCAGGCATTGTGTGCTGCTTTACATTTACAGCTTGTATGTGTTACTCTTGTCCGGATCCATCATTTGTTAGTATGATATAAAAACAGCAGGTACTGAGAATACAAAGAGCAGTTCATCTCCTGCCTGTAAGACAAGTGTTGCCTCAGATGGCTATCTTTAAATCAAGACTGACACATTTTGAACATAACACTGTTACTGAGGAAGACAGAGACAGACTGGTTGTATTAAACAGGTTACAAAGATCCCAATCGGCAGCTCAGTGCCACTGAGAACAACCAAGAGGCATGAGACGTCAGGGCTGACAGTTTGCAGACGACAGAGAGACTCACGCTCCAAGCAAAGAACAACAGAACATGTTTACTTTACTTGTAGCTTCTGATGTGAAGGAGAAACACACTCTGTTTAGTCTGGACTGACCTTGTAGGGAATGGATCTAGTTCATTGCATTGAACTCAAAGGATGCATGCAACTATAGTGGAGCAATTTCAGTGCATTTTAGATGATTTATGAAAATAAGAGATCATCAACCCAAGTATTTTACTTAATTGACTGATACTTTATGGTTCATCTGACATTAAAAACTCAGCTCCTTCTCTCTTCGATCCTGATGTGCTCCCTCTACACGCCTGCATGGACCTCAGGTGACCTGATGCTGTGACAGAATTGTCCCCACATCCCCCTACCTTTGACTCGAAGGTAGAAAAGCAGCGTGAGCAGCATCCCTCCAGTTGAACGTCAGCGCTCCCTCGCCTTCACACCACGGATCTCATGGCGGTCTACTGCACCTCTTCTCTTCATCCCGTCTTCCTCCTTCTCCTCCTCCTCCTGCTCTATCCGAACAGCTTCACTTGTGTGTCTCTGTGTCGCTCTCTCCTCCCTCCCCTCCTGCCTCATTTGTTCTCAATCCTCCAGGCTGCCTGTCTTCATCTTCCACTCACACTATACACACACTCCTGGTAGCAGCCAACCAGACACATGCAAACATGCAGCTTTTTTTCATTTCCTATAATGTACTTGATTCTAAATTCTGAACAGGAGTCGCAACAAATGATTGAGGATTGTCACAGGAACCTGCTGTCTCCTCCATGTTGCATTTGCACAATGTTGCCCACTAGATGGCAGAAGTAGCTCTGAATCCAACAGCTGCATCTTCTGCACACAACACATTTTAACCTAAATTTAAACCTTGAGGACTATTTTTAGTGGCACTGCTGTGTCTACTAGAGCACATCCTGGATGAAAGCCTTTCTATCCTCGAAATCCGTGTCTGGAAACATCTCCCACTTTCATGGAGCTCTATATCTATTAGAGCTCTGTGTCACTGTGTATCACCTGCAGACAGTCATTTAATGCTGCACTGCATTATAGGAGCCAGAGGTGCATCATATTGAAATTTTATGTGATTTAGGATGTCCAAACTGATGCTTGTCTTTCATTTATGGTCATGAGCACATGAAACAATCTTTCAAAGAAAATTCCAAAGTAGCAAAATTAAAAATTTCAATTTGACATAAATTGAAGGATCTGGTAGAAAAACCAGTTGTGTTTTTAAGTTCCAGTTGTTCCTATACCAGTTTTCCTTTACAAACCATGGATCAGATGCAAAAACTAAAACTGAAATGAGAGGAAAAACAAGCCTTGGTAATGTTTGAATTTAATTAAGTCACCGACTTTTTAAGATTTTCCTCAACAGAGACTATAATAGTAAAGTTTAGATCCATGTAAATCTAAGTTTTCCTGTAACCACCTGACCAATGACCTATTTTAAAGCTTTTTAAAACTGGATTAACTAATTATTAACTATTTACTCATTAATTTATTTTAAGACTGGATAAATACATTGGTTAAATGGGTAAAAGGGGTGAGGATTTTGATATTCATTTTAACTGACTCTGGAAAAATGTATGCGGTGATATTGCCTTTGTAATGATGTTATTAAATCCGATTATAAAACCTACTATTTTTAGAAGATTAGTATAAATACACTCACATTAAACCCTATTAGGTTTGAATTCTTAGCTGTCAATCTAGTAGTTATATTATTATTAAATAATAATAATTATGTTGTTATTATTATTGTTTAATACACTGCTCAAAATTAATTAAGGGGACACTTAATTGTCACAGTAAAACAGCAAGTCAGTTAAATTTCATGGATATCATTCTGACCATTTAGGAAGCAAAGGTGAAAATGAATCAATTTCTCCTGCTTTGGTGCAAATTAAAGTTTCGGGTGTGATGGAGAAGTAAAATCAAGACAACCCCCAAAAAGAGAATGTAACATGTAAAACACATGTTGTGGCCACAGACAGCTGACCAAACAGTCACCCTCAGAGAGACTGCCAGACCTTACGCTGGTGTAGTGGGTCCTGGGTTCCTCTTGGTGCAGGACAATGCCTTGCCTCATGTGGCCAGAGTGTGTAGGCAGTTCCTGGATGACGAAGGCTTTGATGCCATTGACTGGCCCTCTCGTTCCCCTGACCTAAATCCAATTGAGCACGTATGGGACATAATGTATCGGTGCATCCAACGCTGCCAAGTACCGCCACAGACTGCAGGAGCTCAGCGCCCTGATCCAGGTCTGGGAGGAGATCCCCCAGGACACTATCCGCCAACTCATCAGGTACAACAGTACAACCACCACAAGATTTGTGCTGTTCAATACAATACCATTATATAACCAGCAAGATGGATTTTAATCTGTGCTACTGACTGCTTCAGCTGCTGGACACAACACAAACCTGGACAGATGTTTGAGAGTCTAGCTGGATTTTGACAATAATCCCACAATATGATGACACACATAACAGTCATGGAATCCATGACTGGTTCTTTTTTTCTTAATCCTAGTTAAAAAATAAATATTTAACCTTTAACTATTAAACTTAGATCCACAAATATTATGCAACACAATCCCTAATTATTATAATTACTAATGCAACCCACGTGGTTCTCTGTATATATCTTTAATTCTCTATCGGAATTCTGTTACTTTTGTCTGATAATTCATTATCAGACAACTAAATTCCAAAAAATAATATTGTGCTGCAAAGAGAATGTGCCTGTAAAGCAAAGTTTGTGTCTTAGATGACACTAGCACACTCACTCTCTCCCTCATTCTCTCTCTCCTAGTCAAACATACACTTGGACACATGTACGTCTTTCCTCTGCTGCCAGTGTTGCAACACCGGGAGGTTGTGCAAGCATTTTCTGCATTCCTTTACAGTGAGGGTGGAAGGCTGTACTCTAGGCGGGACCCTGGGTTTTATCAAAGCAACTTTCAAGACCTATTAACGTTATCAGCACGACCAGGAGCAGGCGGTGTGGTGCAGCCACTCATTCACTCTGAGTCAACACTGTGGCTGAGAGCTGTGAGCTGTGAGTGGTGCATTAGAAAACACAAACTGACTGATTTGTAAAGAGTTTCTGTGAAGGGAGGAACTGAGATATTCCCTTTACTCTGTGTGGTCACTGGCACCAAGTCTGTTGAACTGGCTAACTTCATTCTAACAAACATCCTCAGTAAATTGAAAATTCTAGAGCAGTGTCCGTTTGAACCTGCCTGTTTGGGATGGGCTGTTTGCTTGGCCCACAGTTATGGTTGGAGTTTTCTTTCGGACACTGTAAAAGTGACTTATGATCAACCAGATTGTTTCATCGATTTTATAGTCAATGTTTTTTATTTAATGAAACTTGAAACTGAGTTTATGAGACACGTATTTAAACACATTAAAAAAAAAGTCTGACGTTTTGTGCGCACACAGTTTACTTGCTACACACTACATGAGACTAGTTGGGATTTTTAACACGATAATAAATCTGGGCAGATGATACTTACTGTACCAACCTCATATGCAGTCTATGGTACCCACTTACAAAACCCTGATCAGACCAGAAGGTGCACAGTCCACCCACACATCCTCACGAAGTACGAAGCATTAACAACTTAGTGACAGTCACTATTTGTAGCGTTAGAACTAATGTGTGTGTACCTTCTAACTACTGCAAACTAAGCAGCCATGTATATTTATATAAATATTTATCTTATATGTTAAAACCATCTTCATGTCCTGATCATCAGGATCATCAATAAATTAAGTCATCTGAAAAAAGAAAAGAATCCAGTGTCTTTGGGCCTCAAAGGACTGCAAACGAGACCAATCATTTCACCCAGCCCAAATGAACTGATTGGCTGGCGTACCTGTCTGTCACTGCCCGACCTAAAGGAGCACACCCCACTGAAGCAGAGACGATAGACAGAAGTAAGCAGCAAAGTTGTCTTTTGCCAGTTGCCAGGCAGTGCACCTTCATGTGTTTTAGGGCATAGCTTTGACGAGATGATGGAAGGGGGAAACCTGCTGTTCCAGGATTACCAACCCTGGCCTGGACCACCCCATGACATCATTTGCACAACCTTTTATGAATATGACATACAAGGTGAACTCTTTGGCAAACTGGCCATTAGAAATATCTGCAGTTGATCTTTACATTTTTTTTTAAATTATCAATAAATATAATGACACTCAAAATCAAGTGTTAAATAAGTAGCTTCTTCTAATGAATATTAACTATTTGAACATGAGCTGCTTGCACTACACATTTTCTAACTGGGAGTCAGGAAAAAATCCAGCTGTAGAAGTAAACCTGAAACAATGCTGGACATTAAATTTTGACTGTGTAGCTTGTTGTGAAATGTAATTTCACCCTCAGCCAACCAAGTCACAAAGACACACAAATCCACAATACTACACACAATATAGTATACTTTAGCTAAATCCCAATGACCTGAATACATCCAAGCTCCCCTGCTCATGATACATAAAGCTTCATTCCCTGAAAGGCCATTGCTCTGTCAGTCTACCTCATTCCCGAATTCTGTCAGCTTGCAGGGTTTTGCTCAAAATACTTTGATTTCAGAAATCAAACACAGCAAAGAATCCCAAAGTGTCAGGCATGTGGTGCACTGAGCAGAGGAATGCAGACCAGAAGACATGGAAGAAAATGGGCAAAAGGAAACAGTGATGAGAGGAAGAAGGCAAGGTATGATAGAAAAAAAAGCAGAGATTGGCAGATGAAGGGGGTTGTGATGTATAAGAAAGAGGGGAGTTAGACAAAAGGGGAAAAGCCAGGGAGACGCCTCTGAAACGAGGCCAGCAGCTCAGCCAGACAGTTCACAGCACTCAAACACGTAGCAGCTCAGCAGACCTCTCCTCTTCCTGCTCGGCACGTAGCCTCACCACAGGCCAGCTTCAGCGACACCATTGTTGTGTGGTTGTTTAGTGCCAGCTGAAGTGGTTGCCCTGTTTAAGCATTATGCAAGAGTGCAGCTCTTTGTGGATTAGCCTTCTCAACAGATGTGCTCCAGGCTAACACTTTTCAGTGCACAGGTTCAATAGCAGGACATGCAAACCACTCCAAATCCAGCTGCACAACAGAATGAGGTCAGTAGCTGATCTAGAAAAGAGACGAGTGGCTACAAGGTTGTGCTGATGTTTACTTATTTATTACCTTTTTACTAATGACTTGCTGCGGTAACACTGCAGATTTCATAGGACGAACAAAGGACGCTCATGTGTCTGATTTGTTATCTGTGTACTTTAAGCAACAACAAATGCTTGATATCAAACCTTGGGTGTGTCTGTATTGTATAACACAGTATCCGAACCTCTAATAGACAAACTTCTTTTCTACTGACTTAAATCATAGTAATTTGAGAACATCTGTAGTGTACTGAGTACTAAAGATGCTCAAACCAAGACAGAAGCCACACAACAAACGTCCACAACCATGTGTTGTGGTACTGGAAGAGGGAACTGTGATACCTCAACCTGCTGTCTACTGCTGCAGCTGCACACTGCTGGGCTCTCATTACTTTATTAATGTAGCAGCACTCATTTTTTGTTTCACAATTAACCACAAAGTATATGAAAATATTCTATTTAAATCAATGGCAAGCTGTACATCAGAGACAATGACTTGAAAGAATCACTACATGTATACTACTACATTTTTTGTATGCCTTTTTTCTTACAAAAAAGTATAATTGTGAAAATATTCTTAAAAAAAGGTATCAAATTGTGATTATTGGTGTCATATCAGCTCAAACATTCAAATTGTAAATGTTTTGCATAATAAACAATTGTTAATTTCTTAAGTCTTTGAAGATCAGTGCTTTGGCCCAATCATGTCTCTCCAATACAGAAACATGACCTCCTTCCTCACAGCATTGCAGTCAGACCTATTTTAGTAGGTAACATTTTTCCACCTCATCTTTGAGTCACTCTCCTTGTTGTGAGGAGAAAAAAAACAGGTATTTCAATGTGGCAAGAACCATGCGACACACACAATCAACTTATTGGCTCTTCCCTGAGAGTCCCACACTGCTCTGGTTCACCAGACAGACAACCCATCAAAGGACAAAATGCTTATAATATAAACTGACTGCAATTCACGGTGCCAGAGAGCTGCAGCAGAGTCATCTTTGTATAAAATGCCCCAGTTCTCAAAGCTCTAACAATTTCTTTCCTGTAGATTTGCGAGAAATGGATTGAACAAGGAGGTTGTAGAGAGTTTTTTAACATTTCCTCATCTGAAGAGTCATGTAACCCAAATGTGGATAAGATAACTACCATTAAAGGTTTAGTTCCAGCTGAGTTGCGGGCAGCTGTGGCTGAGGGGTAGAGCGGTCGTCCTCCAACCAGAAGGTCGGCAGTTAGATCCCTAGTCTTCCCCATCTGCATGCCGAAGTGTCCTTGGGCAAGATAATGAACCCCAAATTGCCCATCATAGAACAAAAAGTGCTGCTAATAGATGTACTGTATGAATGTGTGTGTGAATGGGTGAATGGCAAGCTGTACTGTAAAGCACTTTGAGTGTCATCAAGACTAGAAAAGCTCTATATAAATACAAACACTTCACCATTTGAGTAAGCAAAAAAAGAAGAGAGGAGAAACTACTGCTCCCTAAAGACTGTTGACTTTGTTGAGGCCCAGCTATTGAGGAATGGAATAATTCATTCACACATAAGAAGAGTATCTAAGAATAGTTCAGGTCAGATACTAATGTTATGTGAAGTCATATCACCTGTGGAATCTAAGAAGTTGTCAGTACGTATTTATCAAACAGTTAGCTTAGTGCTAACCACATAGACTCTGGTAGTAAGGTTCAGTATTGGCATTTATTCAAGTGTCTTACATTGCACATATATACATTTTACAGTATGTGTAGTAAGGCTGGCTGCAGTCGGAAGTAAGTGAAGGAGGTGCTGCCCTGCGTCACTGCTTCATTAGGTTTTATTTTAGCACCAACATCTGTCATCCAGGGAACAGAAAATCAAATAAAGAACAAAGCTGTTGTTTGAGAAAAATCAGTCATCTTTCAGAATGTTTCTGCTGCAGTGTCACGGGAGTATTACTCATCATGAGCAAGACGTTTCTTATGATCCAGTCTTGAACTACATGCATTTCTCTGTTAATCCTCTGATGATACCCAATGATTATGTGATCCAAAATGGCATGCTATAGTACAGTCTAGTACACTGAATGCTAAAAGCAGAGTAAAACTGATCTGAGTTTGCAATTCACTCCTATACCTTGAAAGAGCAACAACAGAATGCTTGGAAAGGAACAGGGGTGTTATGTGTGATGGAAAGTGCCAAAACACAGTCTGGCATCTCTAAGCTCATCTAGCACATCCTCTGACCACTAAGCTATGTTTTCACTGCCTTAAGCAACAAACAGTGGAGAATAATGTTTAGTTGGGTAAGCTAATTGCGTTTCTCGTGGTCTTCCTGGGGGCCTTCTGCTGAGGGGCCTCCTCCCTGACCTGTGAGCGTTTCCAAACCTGAGCCCCCAGTTCTACCACTGCAGCTCTACCCGCTTTAAAACCGTTTGCTCTATCAGTTAGTCTAAGAAAAACCAGAGGTAGAGTTCTACTTCATCCTTTCATCAATGCACAGACCCGCATAACTTTGCTCCTAACCTGTGTGGTGAGGGTATATGGCTCCACAGCTCTGCAACTATGTCCCATGTCACTAGTTCTTTTCAGTTTTGCTATTCAACAAGAATTTGGAGGATCTGCACGAATAATTTAATTTGTAGAGAAGTAATATGTGTAGAATTGGACCATAACAACAAACCTATTTAAGATGTCACTTTGTTTTTTTCTGATATCTTATAAACAGAATAATTTATTTGAGAAAATCCGCAGATTATTTGTCAGATTGACCCAACTCCACATTCAGTATATACAACATTCCATTGTTGGTCAATAGGTAAAGGTTAGACATTGACTTAGTGAGAGACAACAGACAATGTGGTGGATGTAAGGTTTCACTGATCTTTATTTTAGCGATCCATCTCCCAGTTAAATTAGGGAAATCCAGCAAATAAAAAAGTTGGAGAGCTCAGATGGTGAAAGACAACCTGATGACACATTTCAAGCTGTTGCAAGTAATTTGGCTACCAGTATTTGAGATCTGAGTATGCAGCCAGCTATTTGTGGTGATAATGTAACATGCACCATTTTTTATCCTACTCCTCCTCGTCTGGATTCCTTTTAGACATATCTAACATAGGAATCTAAAATTCTGCAGGAGATTGAAATGTTTACTAAATATGCAAAAAATATAAATACTGTATATTGATGGGATAAATGAGCAGTGTATTTATCATCAACAGGGTTTATCTTGTAAATACCATTAATGTGCTGATTTAATCAAAAGCCTATAGGTGATGCAACTCTTCACATATGCAGTGGCTGGATTGCACCATGTGTCTTCTGCTCTTGTCCTCATCATTGATCAATCATCTCATATGATATGGAACAATCCTTCACCAAAGTAGAACAAGGGAGAACATTTTCCCAACCTTTGGTTCTAGGTTAAAGGTCAGGGGTCACAAAGTCATTTAGAGTCATCCTTGGGGAGCTTTAAACATCTAGACAAAGTCCCAGCAATCTGGCTAATAGAGATAATTGCTGTTGGGTGTCGCATAGACTGACAGATATCGCCATCCCTTGGCCCTGCATTAAAGTAAAATATATATGCAATGTGCATCTGCAATTTTTAATGACAGCTACATTTTTTTGGTTAAGCTAAGCCCAGACCATGAAATTATTTTCTGTCATGCATCCATAGGCCATTTCAAAGAGCAAAAGAACTTCAATCTTGTGCACTTCTTCAAAATAAAGAAGGGATTCAGAATAAAGGGGAAAGTAGGTGAAGTTGTATAATCTGCAGAGCAGTGAGTTATTCAGAAGGCAGCCTGTTTATAGACTTTTTAAATGGAATCCACCTGAACTACCCCCATTGAAGATCATATTGAAATGTCAAATCCCTGCTTCTTTTTCTTCTCCGACAGACTGAAATGAATCTGGGCTTTTTCATCGGTGCCCTCCCCTGGAGAGAGAGATTTTCTTCTCTTGAAGATGAGAGCATTTCATTAGCAAAGAGATGCCATGCTAAAGCTGGGTAAAAATAACCTCAATGCATCGGAAAATGAAATAACAGTGATTCCTCACAGAGACCAGAGAGTCATTTTTTCTTCCATCTACTCGCACAGGAACCTGTCTCGCATCGACTCACAGGCCCACACAGTACATGCACATCACTAAGACAATGTAATGAGAAATCAATCCACTGGTTCTTGAAGCTGACAGCTCAGAGCAATCACTCCTGGGATAGCAGGGATTCCTCTGTAGGCGGTAGAGACAAAGGGTGTCCTTCTATGTGGGGTTAGGGTCGGCTTTGATGGCCTATACAGTCACCTCATAATGTGACATTATGTATTCAGGACAGACAAAAAAGCTGCAAACTAGATACACACCGAGATTTGGATTTGAAAACTAACAGTGGCGGTGTTGCAGCTTTAAGAACAAGTTGCATGATGGTTGTACACAGCATCAGACAAACACACTGTGATCCTGTAATTAATTGAAAGCCCACATCTTTGTTAAACTAGCTCAACATCCTGTTCTGTTTCCTGTTCTGTTTACAATAATTTAGATTAACGCTCACTTTTCTCTGAGTAACTTGAAGAATCTCAGCTGTTTTTATTAGCCCTCATAAATATAAAGCTGCACTATAATGGATTAAATGTTACATGAAAAGTGTGACTTATTGTTACATATAGAGAATATGCACCAATGTGCAGTTGTCCTCAGTTCTGTTAAGTTTTTTAGGCAAATTTATGTTAACCTCTTTTAGCTAATGATGGTATTACAGCCTTCAAATCACCTCTTATCAGCCTGTTTCAGGCAGGAGCATTTGCAGGCACTTGGTTAGAAAATTTAATTTGGATATCGCATCATTAACAAGCTACAAGCTAATCACACTTTTTCTTTTCTTTCGAACATTTAAAGTGTATGTTAATTGTGGTTTGTGAAGCAGAGTAGGCAGCAAAGTGTGATTTGATGAATGTAACTGATAGCAGAAATACTGAATTCAAATGTATATTTGCAGAGGCAGTGTTAGTGTATCAAACTATATGTCATACTCAGAAACTATCCAGCTGAACATATTTCATTAGCAAATTTTTGTCTTGTCACCAATCGCTATGTGCAAAAAGTGTTGTTTCAGGGCTTGGATGCCTCAAATAAAGATAAAATGCGATGTGATACTATACGACATGAGACGATTCACTTGATAAAGCAGAAGATACCAAATGAATGACAAAAGAACACACAAAAGTGTACGATAAAATAAAATAGAAAAATGAAAAACAACACAATATGATCCCATTAGATTTGGTAACATTTCTATAGAAATTTAAAGAAAGAGTAAACGGGACATGACGACAAAAACCCTTAGAAAGTGGAAGGTCACAGTAGGTGCATCATAATCAAAACAGCAAATCATACACAGTTGTAACTCTCCCCTCACTCTCTGTGTGTCCCTCTTTCTTCTGCAAACATCCACAACTGGAACTGGATCATTACAGCCTAAAGGGAAAGCCATTTGAGTGGAATGGCATCAGAGAAGTGATGAACACTGTTAAAAGTGTGTTGGGTTGGGAAGTGGGGCACAGACCAGCACCACATTGTCAATCGCTAAAACTGTGACAGTTGAAAGGAAATGCGTTACATGTCAACACCACTCACATAGCAATGTATAAAATGTGAGGAATCTTTACTGCAGAGCACCTTATCCTTCCACCAGTGAGGACCTCCAAACTCTCGTGGGTGTACGCAGCACCGTAACAAGTCATTACAATTCCATCTTTGCAAAAGCAGACACAGATATAATCTCACTCAACAGAAACATCACAACCATGAGAAGTAAGACAACACATAACTATTTTACATTTCCTCATTTCTATTTCAAATGAGGCACAGGTTGGTCTGCATATCCTAAAAGATACTTTCTGATAAGGTCTGTTCAGCAAAATATCTATGTTAAATCTGTTGTGAATTTTGCCAAGACGGTGACCTGCCCCAACCTGCCCTCTCTTCAGGACCTGTTCGCCACCAGCTCCTTCCCTTTGGGTTCACCTGTCAGCAGCAGAGGAGGCACCACAGATGAACAGAGCAACGTCAAGTGTTCAACCTTGTCTGACGTGCTTTCAAACTTGATTTTGGGAAAAATTCACAGCCCCAATATACAGTAAATATTTAATGTTGTTTACAGAGCTACAATGTGCTTGAATGAGATGACATCCATAAAGAAAAAGACATCCTGGCACAGAAGGTGGAAGCTCACTCACTAGGGCTGTCAAAATTGCTCCAAAATGACATTCGAATATTCGCTATAAAAAAACACATAGGTTCGAACCTAAAAAAAAAACACCGCTCCGTTTAAATAGACAATTTGTTTATAACAGTCGGTAATAACCATAGAGTGTAAAGGTAATAACGGGTCTCTGTGGCTGACATGAGCTGAAGGTAGTGGGAGTGTATGTTGCGAGTTTAGGGGGCACGTCAGCCAGAGCTGTAGTGGGTGTGTATGTGAGTGAATGAGTGAGTGAGACTGCTGCCTGCTGAACAGCGGGTCGCAGGAAGAAGGATCTGAACTTCCCGTGTTTCGGCTACAACACCCCACCGAACCGATCCGAAACCAGCCCAAATTTCTATCCACCCGCCTGGAAACCGTGGTCGCGTCGCTGTGGCCTGACCTGTCATGCAGTGCGCCCACTCACAAAACAGCCGCTGATGTGTTTTTTTCCAAAGTCGAATATTAATTTTCATAATCGAATATTCTTCTTTTTTTTTATATTCGAATTAAGAATATTCGTTGACAGCCCTATCACTCACCCAGTGCTTTGTAGGAAAACCATACAAATATTAACTAGTTCCTCCCTTTGCTTTCATACAGTCTCAGTTCTTCAAATCATTGATTCCACAAGATGTTGGAAACTTTCCGCAGAGATTCTGCTCCATGTTGACATGTCTGCCTAACGTTTTAGCTCCACATTCATGCTGCCAGTTTTCCTGTTCTACCAAATCCCAAAGGCTCTTCTGTCAGGTCATGAAACCAGTTTGAGACGACTTTTGAGTCAATAGCTGTGTCTTAATTCAGGGGCTGTATCCTTCTGAGGACACGGACTGAAAAGGCTGAACCAAAGTTAAACAGTCTGGTCTTAAGAGCCTTTCAGTGATCGGCAGCCAGTCCTACACGTATTGCTGTTGCCTAGCAACAGAGCTACATTTGGACAAAACAAAAACGTTTTAATGCCTCTTGGCTTTATAACATGTGTGCCATTAGGTGTTTGGTTGAGTTTAAGTGTGATTCCCAAGCCTTGGATGCCTCATCGTTTTCCTTTAGCCAGTTTATCATTGACTCACAGTGAATCCTGGGATAGGTTGGGCAGGGAGGGATCCACCTGTTGGAGCCTCTGTTTCTCTGGGATGGAAGGACGCATTTTCCGGCCACATTTGAAGCAGCCCTCAGAATGGGCAATGCAGCCCTTGAATTGAGACAGAGCTTGTGTCCCCTGTGGCCTCAGATTGTTGTTCTCAGCTCACAGGAGTTGAACCTGATATAGTCATCTACTGTTGATAACTATCCACCTCAAGGTTGCATAGAATATTATGTGCTTCAGTGAGACGGCCCATTAAAAGTCAGCCTTTAGTCAAACATATAGTCTTAACACACACACAGTGCTGTCTCAGGAGAGTGCCTCTGTCCCCCACAATGCATCATTCTGGTCAGTATAGAAACCACAGTGTGTCACAGGCAGAACAAAAGCACTCTGCTGTGCCACTGTCCACGCTGCATCAACAAGGCTTCCATTGACAGCTTTAGAACTATGTTGGCTCTGTTTGGGTGTTATGCTGCTGCAGGAATAGACCTACACAAGCACAGATTACCTCACAAGAATCAACCACAGGGGGACAGGAATAGTCACAGCCAGTAAACGCTTATAAAGGCCATGATAATATGATAATGATATTCTTACAGGTTTCAACACCTCTTGTTCTTTTCTTCTATTTTCTTCTATCCCACCTCTTTTCTTATTTAGCTTTCTTCTTTGGTCATTCTTGCTTTAAGGTTCAGTGTGTAAGATTTAGGTGATAGGGATCTATTGGCAGAAATTGAACATAAAATATTACTTGTGATGTTTTCACTACTGTATTTCAACGTAATTGTACAAATTGATGTTTTCTTTACCCTAGAACAAGCCCTTTATATTTAAATACTTACTAAATACATCAGGATCCTGTCTATGTCTATGGAGGCTGCCATGTTTTTTACAGTGGCCCAGACTGGACAAACTAAACACCTTTTGAGTTTTCATGAAAACAAGTTATTTCCTTCATATTTGGAAGGGGAGGGTGACGTGAAGGGTATTCACCTGCAACACTTCACCACTAGATGTCACTAAATTCTACACACTGAACCTTTAAACCTTTATAACTAACTAACTGATGCTCTGTCCGTCCTGAACAGGCTTGTAGAGAGTTTGATTATGGAAAGACTTCTTTCATACCTTTTTAAATGCTGTCCTTAATAATTTTCTTGGGGCTTCCACTTGACAGGTGTCTTATATGTTCAGTTTGTGGATGGTGCTAGAAGAGGAGTCACAACCCAAAAAGCGCACATTTGCATTTGTACATTTTTGCTTGTAACTTACTATGTATTTATTAATGTTACCCTGTTGTAGTTTTCACTTTTTTATTTCCAATTTTGTGAGGATCAATGATTTTTTTTTATTCTGAATTAGAAATTTGCTGTGCTCACAATTGGATGCAACGATTGTTTTGTGCCAGATTCAAATTGTGGCTCTAATTCAGTATTTGTTCACACATGTAATGGACAATAGACCCAGACATGAGTTCCAGGAGAACTGCTGATGCCAACTATTGATAAAAAATAAGCAGTTATCTGCAGATGGAATACATCCTATCAGAGCAGACGAGCTTCTGCATTCAGATCAATGCTAGAAAGCCTCTCAGCTGCTTGGTTCTCAGCAGCAGGGGGAACATGTGGGTGTGCTGCAGTGCAGCAGGGAAGCCTGACACATTACAAAACCACTGTTGCTATTTCTGGAGCCTGAGATGCTCATAAGTCAAGAGGTGTGCCGAGAATTAAGGGTGTGGAGCCTGAATCTGTGTCCAGCTGCTCTCATTAGTGCTGACAACTAATGACATAGGTCATTCTCATTGTTTCTAAATGAGCAGAGGCAATCAGACAAGGTGAGGGAATTAATGTGCAACATACTGTAGCTGCACAGTTCTGACAGGTATCTACTGCTGCCGCCAAAGAACGTCTCTGTCAGCTGGACACAGGAGGCTGATGTCTTATAGATTTTGGTTTTGTTAAATCACATGATGTTTAAAAGCCACAAGTCAGATCCATGTGCTGTATAACAGGTACAGTTTCTCATAATCAGATGGCTGTTTATGTTGAAAGTGATTTAATCACAACATTGTCTTGAGATCTCTTTGGATAGATGTATTATTTTGTCTCAAATAAACCTGGATTATGAAGTCTCTACTCAAGTCCCAGGGAAGATATCAAGCCAAAGCCTTACGTCAAAAACTTTGTCAAGCCATTTGCTTACAACTTGGCAAAACTTAAATGTAACTTAACACCTCTGTTTAAACTAGAATTTAAAACAGCAACATTTGGACAATTCAATTCATTCTATCCCAACCAGTAATGGATTTAGATCGGAAGAGGTGGTGAGGGAGCTACAGTTCAAAACGGAGGAAGCCATTTACTCTAATTAGCAATGTTACAGCATCTGCTTTCATTAATCTATGTTGGAGTAACAAAGAGGAGCTGTTTGCAGATGTTTACTGTGTGAGAGAGGACGGCTCAGGAATAAACTGTGTCTGCGGACTTCCACAAGTTAATGAGCTAATGACTTAATCAATGGACTGAAAGCAAGAACTTTGTCTTCCCTCTTCAGACATTGGTTGTTGAATGAGATGGTGAACAGGGGGCAGTGTTAGCTAGCGTGTTAGAAGTTAGCCCTGCACTTAAATGCTTGTTGATCGTTAGATATATGGAAAAATTAATCATGATCATAACAATGAATCAATATCCTGTGAGGAAAATAATTACAATTAAATCATTATTGTGAGCTAAAAAGCCAATAATGTGTGGGGGGGTTTTTGTCTTTTGTTTTAATATGATACATTTTTATATTTAAAATCTGACTGTAGCTCAATCTAACTGATCCAACACTCTAACTGATACAACATGAATGACAAAATTATTAAGTTATTCGTGCTTGATGTCCAGTAAAACATTTGTATGTGTAACTGGAAGAAAAGTGACCTGACATGAACCACACTTATTGACATGACACACAGAGGATACAGAAATGATTTGAACAGCAGTGACTCATGACAACAGTCGGGGTTGTGTTTCAGCGGAATGAGGTCACTTTAGGAAGCAGCATCTGAAAAGCTGAACTGATACATTGATATTACTGTAAGAGGTGTTATCTTGAGCCTCCGCTCTGTTGAGAGTAAACTGATGTAATAACACAAACATACCAACAGGTTTTTACTGTATTAACAAATAAGAATAGGCAGTTGGGTCAAATGTGACAAACAAGGAAACTACAGTATAAATACAACAGGTCCTAGTCACATCTTTCATTGTTTTTTGAGACTATGAATATATATCTAATATGACAAACTAGTGCAGAGCACATTGTTAACATGCCTGTTTGGAATGGGCTGTTTGTGTGGTCTGTGTTAATGACCCAGAGCTACTTATATACAGGCTATGGGGGGGTTGTCTTACTTGCACACAGAGACACAGTTTAAACGTTGATTTGTTTGAAATGACTGCGATAGTAGACACTGAAATCATAGTCTGTGTGTGGCAGGCTGCACCTGCATTAGTGTTGGACGGGGGTGATTAGCCAACATTGTCCATGAGCCCAACCCCACTTTTTATTAGAACTGAATGTATCACAAGTCCAAATCACAGCAAACTTGTCACTGCACTTTCTTTGGAAATTTTGAATAGAAATGCCAAATGGAGGGCCAATAAGTTTAACAGTTCACAAGATATGTGTTTCAAACATACGTTTGTGGAATTGGCCGGTAGATGAATTTCCGTAAGTGTGCCAAAGATATATTCTTAATGGCAGAAGCTAACATTACCACAGGTAATTTGTAGGCAGTGTCATAATAGGTTTATATGCAGGGACCGTCCAGTCACAAACACTCACTCTGAGTTTGCGGGGAGATATGTCGATTGACTGGAAGCTGACATATCTACAGGCCCATTTGAATAACTTGGATAAGATGACATCAGTATTTCCAGTTTAGGGTCAGTTCAGAGTCACTTAGTACAAACTTCAAGAACATATCTAATGGAAAAACCTGTTTCACTGTTGTTTTCCATAAAACCACCTCTTAAAGGTTTTTCAGACTTTCTGAGGGATGTCAGTGGACAAAGGCCTCGGTGGATGACTACATGACAGGTTTGATTCCAGTCGATTAACATTCTCCCCCCGTGCCTCTTGGCCCTCCCTCTCTGTCTCTCAGTCGTGCACAGACTAGAGTAAGTCATCATTGCCACACTGGCTCCCACACTTTGACAGCTGAGTCTTGTGATGCGTGAAGGACCTGCATGCTGACTCCTCTCTCTCTCTATCTCTCTCTCTCTCTCTCTCTCTCTCTCTCTATCACACATGCA
The DNA here is from genome assembly GCF_024713975.1 of Paralichthys olivaceus. Lineage (NCBI taxonomy): Eukaryota > Metazoa > Chordata > Actinopteri > Pleuronectiformes > Paralichthyidae > Paralichthys > Paralichthys olivaceus. The sequence goes on from NC_091098.1 coordinate 3,448,788, forward strand.
GGACATGAGGCTACAACAGGGCACCATGCACTCAACAACACCACACACAACACTATAGATGCATGTTACGTATTATGAGGTATCAATTCCATGGTTCGATTACCATAGATACTGTTTTTTTTAGACAAAAGAACGTTCACAGAAGTGAAATTTCTTAATTTGCAAGTGTTATAGCATTTATTGTTTAATGTTTTGTAATGTTGTATTCAGACATGCACTGAACTCAACGCAAATGTTTACGTGAAAGCCTTCAGACATTTGAGCTCTGTAAGACTGGTTGTTGTAATGAAAATAATAATGAGAATCTTTAATTGTACCTTTGTGTCATCAGGTGTTTCAGCTTTTTGATTGCAATAATGTTAAAAGCAGAACATGAGGGTGAGCTGAGGTAAATCTTACTGGCTACTGGCTTGTATGGCAGTGTTATGTAAGTCATTTATGCATTTATACCTCTATGCATTTTTTTTTTTTTTCAATTTTCTTTTTGAAGGCCGCAGGGCATCAAAAAATTGGTTGGAACTCTTATTGTTCCTCTCCACGGAAATCTTTAGTAAAAGGCGAAAGATTTATACAATCTGAAGAGAAACAAGAGTGATCTCTCTATGCATTTTTAAACTAAACTAAGTACCTACTCTCATAGGAAGCAGGGTTTAAAGCTGTCCTTTTTAAGAAACTACATGAAATGTGGTTGCAATAAAATTAATAAAGGAGTTAAAACAATATGGTAGTACCAGACTTCCAAATCGCATGTTAAAAATGCTTTCCTATAAAACTTAGTTTTGAGCAATGATTCAAAGACAGGCAGTGAGTTCCAGCGCCTTGGTGCCCAGACAGAGAAAGCCCGGTCACCCTGAGTAGCCAGCCCTAGGAACGGCTAACAACTGGAAAAGACAAAGGCATGTATTAGCTAAGTCCGGGAGAGATAGGATTGATTTAATTTTGGAAATATTTGTTAGATAGAAGAAGCTGGATTTAATGATGAACGCGTTTTTTGAAATTCATCTGGGAATCAAATGAGAGACTTCGATTTTTAGCTGTTGTTTTTATATTGGTTGTCAGAGTTTACCTGCTAGCTGGTCAGGATTATTATTATTATTATTATTTCTGTTTTGTTTGAATTGAACTATAGGAAGTTAAGTGACATCCATTCCTTAAAGGCAATTAGGCGCTCTTAAAAGACAGATATATTAGCCAAGGATGAGATGTTATATCCGAGGGAAATGGAAATTTCTCTATCTGAGAAAAAAGAATTGAACTATTGATGGGCAATTCCAGATATGCTGACGCACCGCGTTAGTCTATTGATGAGATGTTATGATCAATGGTGTCAAATGTTGCACTGAGGTCAAGGAGCAGTTATACAGAGCAATCACCAACATCGGCAGACATCAATAAAAGATTTGTAATTTTAGGGAGAGCAGGGAGAACTGTGTTGTTTGCAAAATCCAGACTGGAATTTGTCAAAAATGTTATTATTGTCACACACAGCTAAAAGTTGGGTTAGTTGTACCTTTTCAAAAAAATGTATGTGAATGGGGGTTTTGAAATGGGCCAATGATTCTGTGACTGGTCAAGATTTTGTTTTTTCTGTAATGGCTGAATGTTGGCTTTCTTACAATAATCAGAGACATGGCCAGAAGAAAGGTAGCAATTCATAATTCTTAGAAGGCTAGGGCCAATAGTACTGATTACTTCTTTTAGGAATGAGGTGGGTAGGAGGTCAAGAGGGCTGGATGAACGCATGTGAACGCAGGAAAAGCGGTGCCATACACGTAAAAGACACAGATGAAGATTTCAAGAGCTTTTGTTGATAAGAGCCAACACCAGTGTCAGTGTGCAATAAACACAAGCATGTGATCTCTGCAGCAGAATTAATACACTGTCCTGCCTTTGTCTGCTGTACCACTCCTCACCCGAACGCTCCACAGATTGAGAGTGTTGTCGTGAACGTCTCTGATTGGATCATCTGCTGATGTGTTGTCATGTGTAAAAGGCAAACTTCAGAGAAAGTACAGATCCAATTGTGACATCCACTGGAGTTTATGTCTGAAAATGGCTCTACATTGGAAAAGTATTTGGAGCACAACGGCCTACAGCAGCGGCAGCAGGTTAGGGTATTGCAGTTCTGTCATGCTGATGTAAGACAGTGGACGTTTGTATCACAGTTCCAGTCTCAGTCTCAGAATTGTTCCACCTCTAATATATACAATAGAGGGTTCAATTGCAGGACGTACATAGATAAACACCTAAATTATTAACAGGATCAGTGATAAGGGATTTATATTAGTCACTGCACATTCTTCCCTTGATTTGAAGATAAACAGCAGCTCAGTTTACTCCACTAGTTTTACGATTTGGGAACCATTATAACATTAAAGGGCTGAGAGATTAGAAAAAGTCCAATGTGAAATCATATACTTTATATATATTTTAAGTGTCAAATGTCCCATTGTCACTGGAGCGATGTTACACAGATGCTGCAGTGAAAACCCTCCAGCCCTGCACACACGCCGTCACATACACAGAGCTGAGCATTGGCTTTAAGACCCTCACCCTTTCTCTGATACCATGACATGTTTTGACCCCTGCTCGTCATATGACTTCATCTCTGACGGCTGGACTCAGAGCAGGAGATGTGATTCACTGACATGATACAAGCCAACAGTAGAGGTAGGAACCAGACTGAGAGTAGCAGTACTGGGCTTAACTAAGATTCAGCAGGGTAGCCAGAGCAGACATTGCAGGTCATGTGACAGACTGACTTGGGCTACATCCATACAACTATGTTTTAGTTTAAAAACAACTTCTTCAAACTACAACCATCTCTGTCCACAACAGCGTTTTGGTTCTGTATCAGTTTTAATCCCTGTCTGAAAACATATATCACATGACCACACGTACACTGGACATGTACATGCCGGTGAAAACAGGAAACTGTGGTTGTTAGTTGCAGAACTGTTGCTGATTGCTCGAACAACATCTCATCTCCTACACATGTATGATTGTAAAATTCAGAATTTTACAGCACAACAGCTGTTAGCAAAGACAATCAGGTCAGCAACGCTTGTAATTTATGATCCATGTTGTGTTCTACACTGGTAGCTGAGGCTAATGGTTTTTTTTTTTCCTTTCCAAACATCTTTGTTTCTGCCCATCCAGAGAAAAATGAAGCCCTGGAGTTTTAAAACTTCTCTGTATTATCAGCTCTAAAACTCCAGGGTACTGTGGACGTTAGGGGTATCCATAATGGAGTTGATGTGTTTCCAAAAGAAAATGTAGTAATGTGAATGAAGCCTTACAGCTAATGTGCCATACACACGCATACCTGAACAAATAGCAGAAAACATCACACATTCAGAAAAGTATTTTGTATTATTACAGTTTGAGTCTTTCGCTCCAGCATAAAAACTAAAGCAATATTTTGCCATTCATGTGTATGGGCAGGTGTGTAGCTCTGCCAGAGACAGACCTGCTATAGGCCCAAAAATGATGACGAGAGGACCTTTCACTAGAATGACTGGAACATCCCTGCTACAAAATTTCACACAGATCTTGGAAATTACCTGTGGAACAGTTAGCTTCTGCCATTAAGAATACATCTTTGGCATAATTGTTAAAATATGTGTAAATTAAAAGAGCCCAAAATCACTCTAACAATCAAATAAGCACTGAGCAACATAGTCAGTGTCTGTAATTAGTGGTATAGTATTAATGGTGCCATGGCAAATGGGTCTCGCTATTTAGTTTATAGTTCCCACAGCTGCTGACAACAGTCATAATGTCAGTGTGATGTATCTACGAAATGAAAATGTGTGTGTGTGCTACATACCAGAAGGTCGGAAGTTCGATCCCCAGTCCTCCCATCTGCATGCCAAAGTGTCCTTGGGCAAGATACTGAACCCCAAAACTGCCCAATAGAACATCAAAAAAAGTGCTAGCTATAGAAGCACTGTATGAATGTGTGTGTGAATGGGTGAATGGAAAACTGTAGTGTAAAGTGGTCTTCAAGACTAGAAAAGCGCTATATAAATACAACCATTTACCATTTACATAGATGCAGAGAAGGGATTTGTGAACAACCTCAACCTAATTCCAAGGTGTGCAGAGAGGAAAAACAGCCTGCAGTCAAAACTGCAGCAGCACTGCCTTTATCACAGACTAAACCCACATTCATTTGTTGATAATGGATAAAGTGTTTAGTCAAGAGGTTTTAAACACATTTATTAATTGTCAAAAGAAGATCCCTTTGAACAGCCTCAATGTGCTCAGAGATGCAGTCATTTTTTGGGAATTTTTCGGTGTGGATTTTGACCACACCTCTTTTGATAACCTTACATTACTCATTACTTACTACATTACTCTTACTGTTGGTAATGACTTGCATTTTCTGTAATGCTGTTGATGTCATCACCTACAATATGACTGCATAATGAATATTGTACATACTATAAACTTATATGCAATGCGATTCATATTCTCTAAAAATGTTTGGCCAACATAAACCAATTACCTTTCTTATCACACACACACTAGCAACAATGGTACGTCAGAGGTTTCAAATCTAGTAGACATCAACATGTGGACAAGAGGAGCCAGGATCGAACCACCGACTATTGAAGGACCTGCTCCACCTCTGAGCCACCGCCACCGCCACCCCCGTGGTGGTCGGCGAGTAAGGTGCTGACCATGAAACACAATATTCCAGACAGTTCATGTCTGACTGAAGATCTTGAATACATTCCATTACCATTTCTCTCTCCACTCACTTCCTGCCATCACTATACTGTTGGCTTTGACTTATAAAGACAGAAAATGTATCTCTAACTTATTATTATTATTACTTGGGCTCTGTAATGTCTCAAGATTACCCCAAGGACTGGCCAAAAACGACTTGCTCAATTAAACCACCACTTTGCTTCAGTAATATAAATAAAGTCTTGAAGTAATAGTGCACAAAAAGGAGTTGCACTTGTCCAACCAAATGTAATAGCTACCCTCCCAGAAATAAATTCAACATCAATGAACCCATATTAAGAGGCCTTCTGTATGTAAAGTGCTGTAGGATATAACACAGCTTCTGTTCTGAGTGGCCAGGGTTCTGCCAACAGTCACATTCTAGATACAGTAGAGAGTAGTGACAGTAGATCATAACTGATTGGTTCCACATTAATTACTTAGAGTGTGGTGACCTGCCATAGTCTAATATGTCCCGACACAGGTTCATAATGAAGCTAAATCTTTTTAAACTTCCCACTATAACGCAAATGCAGCAAACCACGTGCTGTTGTAGAGAACCCAAACACTCCCACCCCCACCTGCAGCTACCGCCAGAGACTGATCTAATTCGGAAGAAAACACTAAGATAGTTACAAATGTCAAAACACTAAAGTATGATGGTCGAAAGATGCTGCCTGAGAACACAGTCATCCACATTTTAACACATTAAAAGATTGTCATTGAATTACCATTACATTTTAAGATTGGGGGTGGCATGGTGCCACAGTGGTTAGCTCACAGCAAGAAGGATCTCTCAGTCTCTGTGCAAATCTCACCCAGTTTGCATGTTCTCCCATGTCTGCATGGGTTATTCTCTGGCTTCTTCCCACAGTCCAAACATATGCAGATTGGGGTTAGGTCAACTAGAGACTCTTAATGGAGCTGATGGTGTGAGTGGTTGTTTGTCTCTGTATGTTTGTACTGTGATACACCGTCGACCTGTTCTGGTTAAACCCGCCTCTCACCTAATGTCAGTTGGGATTGGCTCCAGCTCCCCTCACGACCCCTTAAAGGATAAAGTGTATAGGTAATGGATGTATTTTATCATTGACTTCTTGAATTGTGAGCACAACACCCACTGATTACGCCCTGCATATTCTCACAACGAGCACAAGAGATTTTCATTTTGAAATGATTCCGATTTTTCAAAACAAATAACAGAAATTACAAAACTGAAATTTAAAACTGACAAGCAGTCCTATTCTCTGGTTTAATTTTTAAATTTAAGATTTGATCTGGATGTGAACCATTGGTATACAATACATTTACCCTGGACAGAGCTTGTATATGCTTTAGTAGAGGCACTAATTCCTCTCAGGTATGTGAATATCATAATAACGGTTACTAGTGGTGTGGTACATCCTACACAACATAATTTAAATAAAATCCATAAAGAAGTTCCACTTCACACTAAGAGCAGAGTATGGATCCAGCATCAAAGTATTCAGTTTCAACACATTGTTGACATATCATTTAACAGACAGCATCTACATATGTTCTGTAAAGGGGATGGCTTTGACCTGAACAGTCATTGAATGGGAGAGGAAATAAATGAGATGCTGCTGCTACGCTGAAGTAATTGGACCAATCCCCAGCCTATACTTTAACCCATGCCCTGCTAGGTCAGCACAATTTACACTGGATTAAAACCATTTCTCTCACTCTAGATTACTGCACTGCTATAGATGTTATATAATGCACTGGAACTGTCGTGCTTTGATTGACAATGTCTGTGACTCTGGGCTCAACCTAAATCTGCTTTAAAAGTGATTGAAGTGAATGTCATCAAACTATCAGCACATTTTCATCATGTTTTACAAACCCTGCAAAAGCTCCCTTTATACTTTATGGGGATATGGAGTGAATTAAAAAACATTAACATTGGCAGAACATCAACAAGGGGCTCATTTAAATGATGAGGAAAGGTGAGCAACCGTATGCTTTATTATTAATGAATAACTTTATACCCATGTACACCATTTGATTGATTTGCCACTGTGTGGTAACGTCAAGTTTTAACTGAAGGTCCTCTTATATATTTGTACATACATGTATTATTTCTTGGTTGGAGCAAATACTTACAGCCATGAGCTCAGTGAGAGATACTATACCAGAGTTTACTCCTTCATAACTTCTGCAGTAGCATCGAGGCATAAATCTATATGTGAGGCCTTATTCATAGACAACTTTATCCTCCCAGCACAAGTCAAGATTCCTCAAACAAGTAAATTGACTTGTCAAATCTAAAGGATTTCTGATGCTCGCAGAACACGTTCATTAAAAACCTGTATTACAAATTAGCTGTGAAGTTACAAAGACATGGGTTAAAAATAACAAATATTCGGAGCTGCCTTTAAAAGAATGTTTTTCTTAAAATCTGTCTCTTAAGTCCAGGCCACCCTCCCTGCCATGAGTTAGGTACTGGCGGTGTTGCAAATATTTATGTAATGACATATTCAATAAATACACATTGAAACTGTGATGAAAGATCATTTTCAGTCTTCTTTGAAGACAAATGGTTACATGGATGCCAAATGAAAAGCAAAATGCTTGCCTTACACACACACCACTCATTCAATTCAATTCAATTTTATTTATATAGCGCCAATTCATAATTTACATTATCTCAAGGCACTTTACATTTAAAGGTCAAGACCTTAAAACAATATTAACATAGAGAAACCCAACAGTTCCCACAATGAGCAAGCACAGGCGACTGTGGAGAGGAAAAACTCCCTCTCACTCATGCAGCCAGTGTGGTCCCGGAGTATCTGTACTTCACCTGAGTGACCCTCTGACTAAATGGACGGTCTGAGTGACAAAAATACTGAATGTTTATTCAAAAACTGTACTTATATGCAGTCTTGAGGTGCTTGCATTTTTAAAAATTAATTCATGCAACTTTATACACCTACTTCACTACATTAAATAAGTTAATATTGTATGTCTACTCTTAATAGATTTAGGTACACCCCAAATATGTGATTTGGTTTAACCAGTTAAGAAAATATGATTGTTATGTAATAAACTGCCCGACAATATAAGAAAGATACACTATAAGGTGCAGGACAAGACTTATGTTCATGTGTAAGTTAGATGATTATACCCGTATTTTAATTCTTGTAACATAAAACACTGACGTTACTGTCATATGGAAGATCTGATTGGCTGTATCCAGATAAGGTTGCTATGCTAAATCTACATGTATTCTGTCAAATAGTGCCATTGCTTTAGATATACATATCTACATATCTATCTAAGTATGTTGTAGCAGATAAAATAAATAAATGTCTCTTTGTTTCTTTGTCTGCTAAATTATACACATCTGCCTTTACTTCATTATCTGTATACTACTACCACCACTGACCACTGGGGCTAAAACAGAGTCAATAAAATGTGAATCAGTGAAAATGTTCTCAACAAATTTAGGGGCACAAAGAGTTACTTGGTGGAGTTTGTGAAAAAGAACATGAGCTAATTCAAACTGAGGTTTTCTTTAAATAAACTAGTCTTTGATTGGGGGGTGTCAGATGCAGATACAATCTTTTAGTGACACCAATCAAACTTGTTACCTGCTCTAAAGATGAACACCTGACTCACAATGCCTTTCTTATGTCCAACCAATGCTGGTACGGCCACAAACACTGCACAACACACTAAGTGGGCAACGTAGCATATAGACAATATAGACAATCTACGCTTATGTCTCATGGTGTTGACAGTCATGATCAATTCTACCATACACAACAAACAATGCCTCACCTTTAATATTAGAACAGAACATCACTGACTGTGGCACCACAGATCATACTGTAACTGCTGGATAATGGATGAGTAACACTAGACTCAAGGTGCAATAGGAAGCTTTGTGACATTATGCCACTGAACAAGGTAGATGTTGTTGCCTGGAAGCTCCTGTAGTTTACACTGTGTTGTTGTTGAAAGCCTGTTGCACTTTCATCCTCAGGGGGTTGGTCACAGTTTCAGCGCAGTGATTAATTCTTGCTAGTACATTACATAACACTATTGTTACAGATGCAGCTGATGGCCCTTGCGCGTAAAAAGTAAATTCACTTTGCACTGCTGCACTCGCACTGTCTATAAGACTCTATTAACCTAAATTGATTATTTTCTATTTTAGCACCACATTGTTTAAGGATGGTTTTTAGTGCCACTGATTCTGTGCAAAAGATTTAGATTTGATCATATGAGCATACATATATGAGGTAAAGTACTAACAGTTGTCTTGTTCTATAAACAGTATATTTAAGTATATTAGGGTTAAACCTTTTTTATAGAGTCTAACAGTGAAATGTACAACGTGTTTTCTTTTTAAACAGGTTTTAGATGACTGCATGTTACTTTCCATACCATCACTTTAGCTCCTGATGCACTAACAGACTGTGGATCGACTGTAGAAAAAGATAGACAGAGTTGTAACATCCTCTGTTAGCATCATAGAGACATTTCAAAGGGTTTCCTTCTTGACTTGACGAGTCATTTTATCAAAATGTGTTTACTGATTTTGTGTGTGATTTGTTTTGTATACAACCCAAATTTAGGGGAGGCAGCAAACCCCATTAAGACGAACTCCACCCATGGCAGGTGGGACTTCATAAATAAGAACACCCTCTCTCTGGTCCTCTTTTGATTTGTAAGACACTAGTGAACACTGTTGGCTCCTGCGTCATAGATGGATATCATAGTGGATCTGTGTGGGTGTCAGAGGATCAAGACAAGGAAAGGCAGAGTCAAAATGTAGCTGCCACCCAAGACGACATCAAATAGCCACTTGTTCTATTGAATAGTGAGAGTGAGTAAATGAGTGCAGGGACTATGAAAGGAAGCAGAAGTCATTACCATGGGGGTCAGGGGTGTTTATATTACTCCTTGAAGTCTCCTCTGACTCATCTGTGTTTACTGCTTCTCTTATACAATTGATAAAAGAGAGCATTGTCTAACCACTGAAGCTATACGCTCACCTGGAGCCCCTGTGAATAGGGTCATATGCCTTATTTCTATAGTTGTCGCCATCCTTTCTACGATAATATGCATGATACTATTGTTATATTCAAATCATTTCTGAAATCTGGCACCATTGTGACATTGCCATAACAGGAGAAGTCCAAGGATCTGAGAGGTTGTAAACAAACCAGCATCAGTATCCATATTGTTAGGGCTGTAGTTCTAATGGTCTACTAGTTTGCCAATTTGCTCTCGTCCAACCAAAATCTCATTGGCCAGATGCCTGGTGATTCATTTTCATAACATCTGATGGATTATTTTATTTCAGAATGTGAGAAGGAGCCCAACGAATAAAAAATGTGCAATTGTCCTTCTGGTCTTAACTTGACAGTTCTCCAAGGTTTGATATTTGTGTCTGATAAATACTGACTCTATGCATACACTCTGAGTACTAAATACTGGTCAGGCAGTTTTCATATCACTGGTTTCTGTATTCATTTTATTTTGTGGTATTGCGGAAGTAAATTAATTCACAACTGACAATCACATTATTTCTTTGAGTGGAGGCATCCCAGCGATTACATCACTGGCTACAACTTAAAGCAAGTAATGAGTGGGCTGAAATTGAATTTTCAAAGTAGCTTCCCCATCTCTGGTTCCAAGCCAGGACTGATGGGTTTACATAATCCCAGTGTGCCAGGAGTGAGCAGACTTTCCTTCTATGATGCATCATAGCAATAAAGCATGACAACAACATAGGGTCATTATTTAACAGCCTTAATTGGACTGACAATAAATGTGTTTTTGTACTTAAGTCCTTGGGTGATAGTACCTAAGATCCATACTAACTTATGCTCATCCATTTATGGTCCAGAGAAGTACTAATACAAGCAACCACCTTCACCAATAATTGGCAGTGTTGTGTCCAAAATGCCCATTTAGAACTAGAGCATCATCTGATGTGTTCAGTGAACCTCTCTTTTATCTTCCAGCCATGACTGGTCAGGTCAGTCTGAACAACTCTCTGCAAGAAGTGAAATACAGAGCCTTTCATTTTGACACTGTCTTGTTGCACATGCTTTACACTCATTTTGCATTTGGAGAGGAATGAGTGGACACGCTGTGAGAATGGAAGTGTATGTGTTCGATAGCATAGTGCTGCAATAGTCAAAATTTTGGCATAGATGTTTTTTACACTGTCAACTAGACATTGAAGGCAGCAGTCAATTTAGTCAGCTGGTCTCTAGTTAACCAGTCTTATCACTTGTAGACTGACTAGGGCTCCATAATGGAGTCCCCATGGGCCCTCTCACAGAACAGCAGAAACCCAGACACAGCTGCTGATATGCACTCATATACATGATCACATCCACTAACTGGAGCAGATGGGTCATTATGTGGTATTACATATCAATGACTGCATTGCAGACCGACTGGTTTAACTGAGCATTATCCATAAAGTGCTATTAATAGGTCAGGGACCAGTCAGCAAAACTGACACACAGGAAATAACTTCCAATCACACACACAATCCGCAGAGGCTCATAAACAGTGGGAAACAGTGTGGGGATCAATACAAAGGATGACTCAGATTGTACAAAGCATGGTCACTACAGCTCAAAACCTGAATGGTCCAAAACCAGAGACAGCATCTGAGATGTAATACTCCAGCTCGGTGTCTACCTTGCCAGCACTGCAGAGAGCAGGCCAAGGACAGAAAGCCCGGATGCTGGAGCGCTGTGTCATTTTAGGTAAATAAACTGTCAGGGTCAGTAAACAGGGAAGAGCCATTACTGCCACACCAGCATCAGAGGATGCACTGTAGCAATTCATAAAGTGTCGCCAGTACAATGAATCATGGGAGAGCTTTGAAGGATGAGCACTCAGTCTGGTGTAACAACTAGAAACATTAAGACAAATCAGCTTGAACTTTCCTTCCAGATGTAAGTGGCCTTACAGAAGTAACAACTGTACAATTGGCAGGTTTCTTCGATCAATGATACTAATATTAAAATAACGTCTCTAAGTAGAAGCTACTGCAGCTTCTGTGTCAAATGAAAATGGTATTGGCAGGGCTGATGTGCCATTTGCTATTGACTGGCTACATCAAAACAAAACAACTCCCCTGAACAGAAACCAGCTGACATGAGCACAGTGTCAGGCTGAATGAATGAAATCAAATGCTTTGGCAATTCAGTCATATGGTCAGTATCATAGCTGCTAGCTCTAACCCTGGCAGAGAAAAACTATCTATTCTTTCAAGAAGAAAATCATCACACATCCCTGCAGATGGAAATCTATAGTACAAGTAGACAAACTACCTTTGTCGTTGTCATACAGACTGAAAACTAACTTGACTCATTCAAATGATCCTCCTGCAATTTAAAACTGAAATTGTTTAATGCTCAGAAAATCACAAGATAAAAATGGTCAATTGATCGCTGGTGAAGATATTTTAATTCTTTGTCACTGGTATGGGCCAAGCTCCAAAAACACTTAATCCTACATTTCCCAAAATGCAATCTGATCGTTTCGATAAAGGCTTATTGCCTGGTGAACATGCATGTCTTTCCAACATCACGCACACCAGAGGAATTCTGTTAAAAAAAGTGTTGTCTCTTAACCCAATTTGTAAAAACCCTGATGAAACCACCATGGTTATCTACTCAGATCTGAGAAAGCTCCTCTAGAACCACAGAGGACTGCAGACGGGCTGAGTAGTACTAACCATGACAAGTAAATTGATAATGGTATGTAAAATAACCCCCTTCAGACGTGTCTAATATATACACAACTATGCTAGACTCCTTCGTCTATCTCATACAGAGACAAGAAGAAATGACATGTATTTTTATACTCTTTGTTCCTTCAGCCTCTCTTCAGTAGAAATGAGCACAGCCACCAGGTAAGCAATACCCTGAAACCCACACACACACACAAATGCACGCACACACACGTGTATGCATGTCTGACTAACAAAGACAGCGAGGATGTTTTTGGTGCAATTAATGCAGCATAAAGAGATGTTTGAAGGTCAATCTCACCGTTGATATTTTCAGATTAAAATGACCATCACTACTGATTTGTCACAATTTCCAAAAGCATCATTGAATGAAATGCACAAAGTTCTTTGACAGAAATGTATTCATGTCAGAATGGATATGCCCCTGAAACAGCAATTAGTCCAGCATGCAGTCGATTGATGCTCCAGTATGAGCAGTGTAACAGTGTTCTAATGTGCCATCGACCTGCATTAGAGCCATTACACCAGAAGCTGCCACACATCTGAATTTAAGACCAGTGCCAGCCTGATATAATGGTGAAATCCAACTCCTCCACAACAATGCAGCCATTGCACACGCAAACACAATCACACAAGCACACCGACACCATGTCGCACTGGTTGGCAGGTGCAGCCTCTGAGTGGACTGCTAAAACGACAGAGCCACAATACAGTGACGGAAGCCAGCTGGGAGCAGCCCCCGTCCATGCTAACAGAGCTAGCAGGTTGCATGCACACAATCCCTGCCTGCAGTGCGTGACACGATGGGCGATAAGGCATAAATCAATCACACAACCTAATCATGGGGGCAGATGGATTTCCCACACACACAAATAGGAATCAAGGCAAGGACACACTCGCCCAAATCCATTGTCTCAGGGTATGGTGTGGAAAAACAGACAGATTGATGAAAGAATGGATGGATGGATGGATGGATGGATGGATGCAAAGAGAGATAGCTCACCGGTTTGCCTTCTTCCTCTCTCACCAACCTCTTTCAGCACATTATCCAGGCTGTGTGTATGTGTACTTGTGTATGTGTGTGTGTGTATGTGTGTGTGTGTGTGTATATGTGGTAAGCCGGCGAGGATACACACTGCTACATCCCCTCCTCTCCCTCTCTCTGACGATCCCTCCCTTTTTCTCTCTCTCCTCCCTGGGATATATTTAATTATTTCCTCCCTCCTCGTCGCTCTCTCACTTGCCCTTTCTCCCTCCCTCTCTCTCTCCTCACAGCTGATTGAGTTGCTTAGCTTTTTTCAAGGTTTAATTCTCTCTCTGTCTCTGTCAGCTTGTCCCTCGCTCTGCCTAGAACTAGTCGTATCTCGTTGTTTTTTGCCATGGCAGGCGAAGCCAAAAATAGAAGAATAAAAGGGGTAAAAATGGAATGCTTGCCTTGTATCTTAATAGCCGATATCTGCACGGTACAACGCTCCCTCTCTCTCCTCTAGTTCACTTTCACACTATGTCCCTCACCCGCCTGTGTGTCTTGTGTGATGCAGCATCGTGTAGGCTCCTCCCTGGAGAGACAGCAGTGCCACACAGCTGAGAGAGAAAGAGAGAGAGAGAGGGAGAGAGGGGGATGCTGGGCAGAAGGAGGAGGGTGGGGCTGTGGGGGGATGGGCGGGGCTTGGTGCTGGTGATGGGGATGGGGGCTGGCGGCTCTGCCAGAGAATCCAGTTCAATGCAGGGCAGCCTCCATCCACTGAGCGCATCATCCAGGATTTTAACACTTCCATCTCCTCTCACCCTCCATCATTCTGTGTCCACACTGAGGAGGACTGTTCACACACACATGCACAGGCACACACACACACACACACAGCCACAACTCATTGATATAATGCATTATCTAGCTCCTTACCCTAACCTGAACCATCACAACTAAATCCCCTACCCCAACCTAAAACAAACCCAGAAATTAAGTCTCAACCCTTAAACACTCCTCACTCCATCAAAATGTTCCACACAAAGATACACACACAACCAAACACACACTTCTTAACAGTTCTACCTTTCATGACCTCAGTCGTTTTAAGGCTAAGCTTCTCCCAAGCTTCTCCCTGAGTCAATAAAACATTTCTGTTTTTATTTTGCTCACATAAATTTCACTGTGGCAGCACAGAACAAAGACAGATTACTTCTTGGCACATAAAACCAGTGATGTCCTTCTACAACAGAGCTGTAGGAGATAAGCTGATAGAAAAATCACTGCTGATGTGTTTTTAGTGTTGCTCCACTACTTTCTTTATTTCCATTAAATGTGGCACAGATAGCTATAGCCCCCAGAGGATGCATTCTACCCACCAACTATGGCATGAATCTGGTACATTATAGTCAGTTGTGTTCATCATGAATTGTAAAGGATGATTAAAAGTTTGATTCCATGCCCACATTCCCACCACCTTAAATGGTCCATTGTGTTTCGTGCTAATTAACAAATATTTGGATGCTTACACAATAAGATAAGACATGAACATGGTACCCTGATAACAATGCTGACATATAAACTCCTAAATCCAGTGGATAAAATATATAGCTGATCTGTATGTCTGTTTCCTCATAGTACCCCCTCCCATGTTATTTTAGGATCTTGCTCCACATCATTATGCTGCTTTGTGATGGTTCTTTATATTATAATTTGTCTGGTTCCAGCAGCTCCACAGCAGCAACAAGACTCTCTGTAGTAGTTAGTGGAGGCACGACAGTGTGCTAATAGTTGAACATCTTCTTCTTCATCTTCTGAAATACTACAGCAGTGGTCAACAACAAGGTCGACTTGCAGGTCAAAATTGCCATCAGATCATTTTGATCAAATCTTTTTTTTTATTTCAATGAATTGGACTGACAGAGCCATTTAGGGGAGTTGCTGTCATGGCAGCAACATTCACAGAATAACTTCTTCTTCAGCAATTTCTCTACAAAGTAAAAGCACAGTGTTTTTGCTGTAATGCTTTATAACAAGATTTTATTTTGAAATATAGAAGTTGGATCTGAGGATTGTGTCGGCTGCTTAAGACACCTCTGAAAGAGCTGACATGCAATGTATGAAAAAATAATACCTGCTCTTTAAATGATTCAAACTGATTTAAATCACAAAACACAAATTCACTTTCATTTTATGAAAGTCACTGACAATCGTCATTGCAGATAAACCAGGTAGGATGAAATTAAAGTCCAGCACACAAACAATAAAAAGCCACAGTATATTGTAGAACGGTTTGAGGAGGACTCACTAATGACAAGGAATCATTCTGAAGTAGCTCCAGAGCTTTAACACAGGACAAGAGAACAGAACATCACAAACAGGCAAGTTTTGAACGGGCTTTGCACTATCAAATAATCAATATCAATAACAATCCGCTTTGGAAAAACAGCATAAACCACTGTCCCTGTTACTGCAGTACATTTTACCAAAAGCAAAATGCTCCTGCGCTGTATTCTGATGGCTCAAACGAGTCTCAGTGGAGGACAGTTCAAACCAAAGACCACCAAAACTTGTAGAAATTAGAAATGTTGTTTGTGATGATTTGGGTGAACCGAGTATTCAATGTTTCAGTATCGACACAAACTGCTGCATGCTTCAAGAGATATGAATACAGAGTCAACCTTGAAAAACAGACACTTTCTAAACATGAATGAGAAACAATGTCACCCTCCTTCCTCCCCTCGTCATCTCTCAAAAGGAACCGCTCTATCCTTCCCTCCTCTCTGCACTCATATTCATCGTCAACAAGTGAGTGTGTGTGTAATGCTGTACAAGTGTGTATCCATCATTACCTATCAATAGAATGACCGTCACACTCTGCTCTTCTCAAAGCAAACCAGTGGTCTGCCTCTGGGCAAAAAACACAGGACTGCCCTCCAATCTCTCTCTCCCCCCCTCTCTCTCACACATGCAATGTGCAATCCAAAAATTGCTGAAACATGCTGTCACAGCAAATAGACCGTCAGGGAGTGCAGCAAACAACATGGGAGAGAGATGAGACCACTCACATTAACGCAACAACAGATACTACAGTTTAACAACAATCCTGTTCGTACACCATACCTAATGGCACAAAACTAACAAATTAAAAAATGTCAACATAACTGACATTACTATCAGTATCTGACATTAGTAAACTAAAGTATCAACAGGGATGATGTTTCAATAAATGCTGTATTTAATAAATGAGTTGTGACGATGTGCAATAGTCGCAGTGTGTGTTTGTGTGTGCACACATGCATGTCTATCTAGTTGTGAGGGCCTATTTTGGTGCAATAACATCATTGTGTGGATATTTTGAAGCTGTGAGGACATTTTTGCTGGTCCTCACAAATTCAAAGGGCTGATTGAGGGTTAAGACCTGGTTTTAGGGTTAGGGCTAGGTTTAGGTTAGGGAAGGGAAAAAGGCTAATTCATGCTTCTGAGTTGTAGCTATACGCTTTAGCCTGACATGCACCTCCCCAAAAATGTAACTACGCGTCGAGGCGATGCATACCGCAAGAGCTGTGATTGGTCGCTTGGCAGCATCGCATTTTTGGCCGATTGTTGAAGGAACGAGCACAGACAACGTCTTTCTTTTCTCTGTTGCAGCTCTTAAAGAAGTGAAGCTATTGCTTTTCATCATCTATCAGCTCCAACTTCAAGAAGATCCGCTTAAAGGGATAGTTCACAGAAAAATGAAAATTCAGTCATTATCTACTCACCACTATGCCGATGAAGGGGTGTCTGAAGTGTTCGAGTCCACAAAATAATTTTGGAGTCTCATGGGTGAACAGTGTTGCAGCCAAATCCATAACAATTGTAGTAACTGGTGAATCCTTCTTCAGGTATAATACAACAACAGCAAAAAAACACAACATGCCCCCATACTGCTTGTGTGGTGTCATCCAAGTGTCAGGAAGCCCCGACATTCAAATTAAATTTACACATCATCACAATTACGGCATCATATACACTGTGTTTTGAGTCCACAACCAGAAGTGGCAATGGTAGCAGATGTATCACCCCACGCACGCCCTTGGGCAAGATCTTGTGTGCAATGTTTACAGTGTGTGCATGCAAACACAGCTCCGAGGAGGAAATCAGATGACATGTAGGCTTAAAACATGGTTAAGGCATTAAGATGTGATGGTTAGGTTGAGGGTAAGGAGCTGGGGACTGCATTACGTCAATGAGTGTCCTCACTAAGGTAGATGTGTGCATGCACGTGTGTGCTTGTGTGTGCAGCATTCTCATTCTACTTCCTGCAGGCATAGCTGGCATGCCAACAGTTCATGATGACAAAAAGGTGGCTCAGGAGGAAGAGCAGGTCACTGGTTCGATCCCAGATACCTTGGCCAAGATACTGGACCCCACATATATAAATACAGACTACAGGGAACACCCACAGACACCAAAAAGCCAGTCTGTAAAAGAAACCTACGCAAATAAAGAAGTCCACACATCAACCAGACAAAGCATCCTACCGACAGAGACAGAATGTGATAGGTAGCTACACCACGCACCTGCCCTGAAATATGAGTCTGTGAGGGTGGAGGTGACTCAGTTGAGCACCTCCGGCTGCAGCAGGGGATGATTAGCAAAGGAGTCCAGATAGCTCATCACTCCCCTGTTCAAATGTGCCAGAGCTGCCACAGGGAGACAGAGACCGAGGAGAGCGACTGAAATGTAGATCCATGAAGATCACATCAGAGACAGGAGAACCGTGCACCAGAGCAGCCAGGTAGCAAGGTGCACGGTGGTGCGGAATTCTTGCGTTTACTGCGTGTAGCAATGTAATAGGTGTTATCAAAGCTTTGTGTCCTGTGTGCATTGTGCTGAGTTAACAAAACAGTGGAAACCATTGATGTCATTAAAGGTACAGTGTGTAGAATTTAGTGATATCTAGTGTTGAAGTTGCATGTTGCAGCTGAACACCCCTCACCTCACCCTCTCCTTCCAAACATGAAA
The DNA here is from genome assembly GCF_024713975.1 of Paralichthys olivaceus. Taxonomy (NCBI): domain Eukaryota; kingdom Metazoa; phylum Chordata; class Actinopteri; order Pleuronectiformes; family Paralichthyidae; genus Paralichthys; species Paralichthys olivaceus. The sequence continues at coordinate 3,467,249 of NC_091098.1, forward strand.
AAGAACCTGTGGTAGCTTCAGTTGTCAGAAAAACTCAAAAGGTGTTTAGTTTGTCCAGTCTGGACTAATGTAAAAAACATGGCAGCCTCCGTAGAGAGGGTCCCCTCAATGTTAATATAAAGTATTTAAATATAAAGGACCTTTTCTGGGGTAAAGAAAACTACAACTCATAAAATTTAGATGATATGAACTAATGAAAAGATCATGAGAATGATTCTACATTAAATTGTAGTGTTCTTTACCCTACATACTGTACCTTTAAGTCAAAAGAGTGGGAGATTTACAGTTTGAAGGGTTTGAGGCTAATGATAACTTTGGCCTATTTGTGGCTAAAATATCAAAGTGGCAAACATGTCAGTAGGCAATGTGTAGGGGGAAGAGAGATGCCAGAAAGATGGCAAAGATTCATCCAGAGGGAAGGTGCATGTGCATGTTCAGCTTCGAGATTTGCATTGGAGGAGGTAAGAGCAGCGATGTGGTCAGAAGCACACCGTAAACAGTGGCCAGAACGGCAGAGAAAAGAAAAGAAAAAGAAACCACAGGAGTGCCGTTTGTCAGTCAGACTGACCATCAGCAGCACTGGTAGTCATCAGCAGGCAGTATTCAGCATAGAACAAGCATACAGTCCTCTCCACACCTATCTGATCAGCTTCAGAATTGAATTACCTGGAGATGCCCTCCAAGGCAATAATCAAACCAAGTTTGCTGAGAATCGATTGTTGAGATACACACACACGTTTTATCAGTAAGTTAACATATTACTGATAAGCTATCTGTTTTCCTAAGTCTGAGTTAAAGCAACACTATGCAACTTTTTTTTACCTTAAAATAACAACTTCAAAATCATTTGTACTCTTCTCCAACCATCAGGTCTTTTTTATAGATCAAATTCGTCATACTCATCGATAGTTTCAATCTGTCCATTCATTTATTGAAAACAATTTTACTCGACAGAGTCATGATCTCAGAGGATTCATAGTAATTTTTTCAGGAACTTGCTACAGATCCACCTTTGGTGACTGATCAGCCAAAATAGTGAGGTCCGCACTATCAAGATGGTTTGATTTTGGTCAGCTGCCTTAATTCACACATAAAAGTTTCACCAGAGTAAAGACCCAATGACTATAGCTACAGAACTTCAAACCAGATGGTGGCGGTTTGATCCCAGTCTCCCTAATTCAACGTGCCAAGTAGGCAAGAACCCCAAAATTGCCCCTAAAGGTTGTGCTTGGAGTGTGTGATTGGTGAGTGGTAAGTACTGCCAACAGATACAGTGTATGAATGTGTGTGTGAAAAGTGTAGTGCTTTGAGTGGTCATCAAGTCAAAAAAAATATAAATATCGACCATCTACCATTTATCACATGTAGAAGGTGACAAGTGAGCTTTAGAGGAGTAATTGGTAGCTTTTGTAAAATCCTGGACAATATGATCCATGAATAAGCTTCAACAGACACCACAAACCACACATGAGACCCAACAGTTCATTGGATCCTCTACCTCCCTTTTGCTGAGGGAAAGGTTCTTTAATATGCAGAGCTGTTGTTTGATAGCTGTAGGTTAAATTCTAGCTGTGTCTACATACCTGTATGAAGAAATATGCATGAGTGCTCTCCTTCTATTAAAACTGTTTGCCCTGCGTGTGGTTAGTTTATATTTAATTGACTCCATTTTACAGATTAAACCTGCATGTGTTATTTACTGACCACGGTTAATCTTTAATCGTCACTGACAGATGGCTGGTACTCAGTGGAGTCTTCTGGAGCTGCTGAAGCTCAGACATGCACTGGACTCCAGAGATAGAGTGTGGTGATAAGAGCTGATGCCAGTGTTGACTAACAAAAACACCTGATCTCCATAGCATCCTGCCTCTGCCTGCTGCACCAGCCCTCACCAGAACACTCCGGAGGATTTGTTGCTTTTGTGACGGCGTCTGTGCGGATAATCTGCCGCTGCGTTCTTCATGTGTGAAAGGAAAACGCTGGAGAAAGTCTTTCATGTCATGTCTGACAACGTCTGCTGAGGGTTAAGGGCAGAGGAAGTCGCACCTTGTTAAAGCCCTATGAGACAAATTGTGATTTGTGAATATGGGTTCTACAAATAAAATTTGATTTGATTTGACAAGGGCTTATGAGTCCAAAGAGCTCTCGCTCCACTTACAACAAAGCCCTGTTTCTGAATAGGCACTGAACCAAGTTTTACAATCCTGCTGGATACAAGGTGTGGGATCTTGACTGCCCATAAGCACATAACATTAGGGGTCCCGCTGTGAAGGGAGACCTAGAAAGGGAGTAGTGAAAGCAGAGCAGGTTTACTCACTGTCTTCTCCGGGACAGGACATGCCAGGCTGCTCCGGGATACTGGGGAAAACTGCCAAAGATACACAATCAGAGAAAACACATTTCAATGTGCTGTTTTACTTTCCCAAAGAGAAGTGTGAGGAAAAAAACCCACAGGTCATGACAATAAAAATCCTGCAGGCCTGAAATGTCCCTTGAATAGAATTAAAGTAATACGTTTTAAAATGTAGAAACACATTAGCAACGATCGTGACTAATATACAGCTTTAGATACACAATAAACAGCTTGATACATTAATATCCTCAACAAAGGTTTAACAAAATGTCGAGCCATCTCCACACTCATTACAGTTATTGAAAAATACACACTCGATTCAAGCCATTAATAAAGTGTTTAAAATGATTCTTGTTCTGTTAGAATAGGACCTAGCTCACCGTGCAGCAGCAGTCCAGACTTCTTGGTTCGGTGGTAAATTCGAAACGCTTCCTCCAGCTCCATCTGAGATGAGATGGTGCAAGGGTCCCCTGAGCAAACAGACAAACACAAACACGTTCTTATCAATATAATCACCTGATTACAGCTACAATGATTAGTTGATGTAACAGTGATGTTCAATGTTCATTTAAAAGTATGATCTTTATACTGTTATATTTATAGTAATTGAATAATTCATTCCAACAAGTGGAGTTTATGTTTCATCTGGATTTGTTTGTTTGTAAATTAGCAGGATTAGGCAAAAACTACTCAGCCAATTTCCATGAAACTTTACTGAGGGGTGGAGCATGACCCAAGGAACAACCCATTAAATCCAGGAACTTTTTTTCACTTTCTTTAAAAGTGTGAGATAAGGTACTATTTAAATGTGATTTCATCAGAGGTGAAGGCTTTTTTTAGCTGTTGGTGTTATCTGATGTTATATGGGCCACATACATTGGAAACCAGTATGGCTGTTTGCCTTAAAATTAAATTAAGTCCTTCCTTTATGCTAAGTGATACATGATCATTTCAGATATCTCTGACCCCGGAACGTCAGGACAGCAACTTTACCATTATTACTATTATTAATTACAATATCTCAGTAATTCATTATGATATGAATTGTGTCTGTTATCAATAATAATTAAATGTCTTTACACTGTTGTTTACATTTTAACTAGTCAGATCTAATACCTGATGGTGCTCAAGTGTTCCTGGTCTCTCTCGCCTCCCTCTCTCCCCCTACTCCCCCTCCCCACTATCACTCTCTCTTCTCTCCCCTCTTTTCCACCCATCTCTCCTCTCCTCCCCCCTTTTTCTTTGCTCACCCCAACCGGTCGAAGCAGATGACCGCCCACATTGAGCCTGGTTCTTCTAGAGGTTTCTCTCTGTTAATGAGGGAGTTTTTCCTCCACAGTCACCAAAGTGCTGCTCATTGTGGGAACTGTTGGGTTTCTCTATATTACTATGATTTTAAGGTCTTGACCTTCTATGTAAAGTGCCTTGAGATAATGTATATCATGATTTGGCGCTATACAAATAACATGGAATTGAATTGAATTACTGCTCCCTTCATTTCTGTCAGACTTTTTATTTTGTATAAATACTTTTATTGATAAACCTCTCCATCTCAGACAATGTCTCTTCTTATGAATGTTGAATATATTGTCAATTTGTTGATGTGATCTGTTGCTTGTAGCATCTATTTCACTTCTGTCCGTCCTGGGAGAGACGTCCCTCATGTGACTCTTGAGGTTTCAACTGTTTATTTTCCAATTAAAAGTAGTTGTTTTTCAAAGTAGTTTCTCTCACTCTTTTTGTGACTTATGAGACAAATTGCAATTACAATTACAATTTGATTGATTGACTTACATATATCTGACTAAAATGAGAAAATACATTTTGCAACAAAACCCCCCAAACAAACAAAACACTTCCTCTGTGACAGCTCTTGCTGCCATGTATTAGAGCTTGGAAGCAGAAAGTATAGTGGACAGATGGAAATGAGCATTTCAATTCACACCAGTGGCTTCAGACTGACCACTGTGCTGTATTTCTTTAGCCAGAGTTCAGCAGTGGTAGGAAAACACACAGAAGGTACCCTGAGGACGAGACAGAATGACGCACAGAATATTAATATGAGGCATACCCACCTTCATCATCGATCCACTTGAGTGTGATGGGCTGCTGCTTGGCAACACTGCATATCGTTCTCACCTCCTCACACAACTCCACAAAGGTTACAGTGGGAGCCAGGTCTGTGATCAACATATTACTGAAAGCAAACACAGAGAAAATGTCAAGATTGAGTCATTTTGTCTAAATTGAGCAGAGATCAAGAAATCCCCCTCTTCAGTGAGTCAACAACAATGTGAAAAACACAGTCACTATTAGTGGTGGAACAATTCTCCAAATCCATTGGTTTTGGACAACAAAAAATATTTCCACACTGCTGACTTCAATGTGCCTTAGGGGGGCATTAAAATAGTCTAACACCTTGTCCACACTAATGTGGATATTTTGCAAAACAACCTTTTCCCCCTGAGGCTGCTCATCCTTATGCAAATGGTGTTTAATGGCATTAAAAAAATGCTTCTAAACACCTTCCAAAGTGAAGATTCTCAAAAATGTGAAACAGAGCATTTGAGAAACGATGACCACAGCTTACTTCACAAATACCCACTGTTATTTGGTTTAATAAGCATTCAATACATTATTATGAAGCTAAATGTATCATTTAGGCACCACATTACCAGCATTCACTGGTCTGCCGTGCCTAATATTACTTGGATCATAGTGTTCTTGTCTGATATTTGACGGATCGCTGATGTAGACTTTATTTTAACCTACTGACCCGACATGCTTGTTCTCGCCTTGAATGAGATATTTTGTAAAACGAAGGTGTCGTGTGGACAGAGTTTTTTTTTTTTAATGGATGACAATATCCATTCAAATAATATCAACAGTAGAGAAGACAAGACCAAACTTTTACTACGGATGTGATGATTTGATACGACCAAAATAGTTTGAAGACGTGTGACGTGTGACATGTAATACTTTTTACTTACTCACTATACATCAAGCCCTGACTTTTTCTGATTTACATGTTGATTGTGAAATGAAAAATGATTTTGGTATATCATGATTTTGTCGTTGTGACTGTGGACATTTCAATAGTGATTTCTGTCTCTGTTTCATTACACCTCACCTTACTCACAATTACTGAATGCAGGTAAACTTCCTCTACAGTCTTGCACCGTGGTTACAGATGAGGAGGCCTACTCTTCAGATAGTTTGGTGAGTTCAGCTGGTTTGACAGAGTACAGCAGTATAGCCCTTTGACTAAGAAGAATGTGAATTACTGGACCTGTCTGCTGTGCAGCAGGTCAGTCTCACCTGCTCATTGGTTTAAACACTGATGTTAACAAGCACAGTTTGAATAGATTATGCAGCATTTAAATCCAGGCACACTTCTGATTTTGCACCTGATGATCAGTCACTACCATAGACTGTATATAAGGTCACTACTCTGACAAAACAATGGAGTTTATACCATCTGTGGATGGAAACAGTGGAAAGTGATTCAAAGCACTGAAAAAGAGGCTTTGAGAATTCTAGAAACACTTCCACACCAATTTGAAAATTATCCACATTTTTTTGCAAAGATCACCTGATAACAATATTGCACAAGACACAAACTGGGGCATTGTCAGTGACAACGTAACAAGACAGAAAGAGGTAGTAGTCATAGCAATAGAAAACGAATTACTCATATCTACAGTTGTATACAGTATTATACAATCCCTGAGTTTCTGTACCGAGGGTGAATCAATACTTTTTCATATTTTATGCAAACTTAAAGGTCCAGTGTGTAAGATTTGTTGGTATACTGTTTTGGTACATCTAAATTATATGAATTGCAGAATGGGGCCTTTATATTTAAAAACATTATAGTTACATGGAGGGGGGGTCCACTAACTGTCGTCCAAACTGGACAAACTAAAACCTTTTGAAGCACAGACTGAGCTGATTATCAAAATAAATTACAAACAAGATGATTTTAAAACCAGTGGCCATTACTTATTTATTTCTCATCTCTCTGTTGTTGAACATGAAAAGCTGAACATGAAACAGAAGTGGCTGAATTTCTTGTCAGTGCCAATGGCCTTCAATTACTCTTATCAGCTAGATGATTTTAAAGAAGGGTGTGCACGTTGAGTTTAAACATCAACTATCATTGCCCCGCCGTTGCCTGACTACAATGCTGTGGACAACAGTAATCGAAACAGGCCAAACACACCCCCAGGTGATATGCTGTATCATAACCTATGTTTTTAACCGTATGAGTGCTGGAGCTGCCAAATAAATACAATACATGTGTGTGTGTGTGTGTGTGTGTGTGTGTGTGTGTGTGTGTGCACATGCGTGTGTGTGTGTGTGACTCAGTGTTTATGGGGAGTGTTTGTTGGACTCTGACAAGGCACAGACAGCTTGCTTCCCAGCAGGAATTGCTTCACAGAGATTACACCCACACAAGTCAGTGTGGATTGATGTGTCTCACACGAACACGCACATAGAAGGGTTATGCCTATATATAGACAATCTACCTCATATTGATCCAGTATTTGAGCTGCATATAAAATGAGATCTGGCTGAGCTAACTCTGATACAGTATGTTGTATGATTAGATGATATTGTATATTGATTTGTCATTTTATCAGTTGCTTCTCTTATCGTGCTTTTCATACTTAAGCAATTGTATAAGGAAAGGCACTAGTGCAGTTAAAGCTCTAGTCCTGTGTTAAAGCTCTGCAGCTACTTCAGAATGATTCCTTGTCATTAGTAAGTCCTCCTCAAACAGTTCTTCAACACACTGTCACTTTCTATTGTTTGTGTGCAGAGCTTTTTTTGAACTATGGTGCAGAGTGAAGTTAGAAAACTTTGGGTTCATCCAATCTGGTTTATTTTATAGTCAGTGTTTTTCATAAAATGAAACTGAATTTGCTTTATTATTCTTCACGTGTGTTGTTTATATATAAGTTTGAATGATTTACTGATCTGCTCTTATTTTTTTATACATTGCATGTTGGCTGTTTTCAGAGGTCTGTTAAGCAATTGACACAATCTTCAGACTCAAGTTCAAAACTTTTCAAAATAAAGCACATAATTCAGCTTGATACTGTGTTATATATTGTAGCAAAAGGAACATTGTGCTTTTACTTTAAAGACACCTTGCTAAAGAGGAAGTGATTTCGATGAATGTTGTTTCTATGATGGATATAAGCATTTTGACCAACAGTTGACCCAGGTCGCGACCACCGCTGTAGTTTATCCGAGGATGTAGACGAGGACATGCTCAACTCGGTCCACAGACTGAAAGCACACTGCCTTGCCCCCATTGGCTGCTACAGAGGGCTTTAGTCAAGTTACAGTATGTAGCTATGTTAATATTGAATGTATGGAATGACAAAATTGCTTGAAACTTGTCTCTCTCAGGCCATTTAAAATAGACATGCCAAACGTGAAGCCGATTAGAAGAACAGTTAACAATTTATACGTTCCACATATAGACAGACAGAAAGACTATGGACCGAGGGGGGAGTTACATGGGTCTCCTGCCTCACTTTTAAGACACACTAACCCTTGCTCTGTTTACTGAGTAATTATACTCAGAAATGCTCGGCACACTGGGGGATCGGTCATGTGCAGAAACCTGAAGATCAACATGTTGTCAAAAAGTGTTTCTTCCACCTCTGGCATATAAAACTGTGCAACTCACTGTGTGCTGGTTCTTTGGCAAAACCACTGACTTTTCTGTTTTCACCTTACTGTGGGAAACTCCATTAAGCCTGACTGGTAATTTATGTTTTTTTAAATAGCCCTTAGTCAGTGTGCATGAACTACACCCAGCCATCCGTCTTTTCCATAGCTCGGAGGTTTTAACAGATGATGAGGATGTCTCACATATGATGATGGATTATTGTGGCAGCCTCTGGTCATATTAACCCACCAAGCGATTGATCTGTAATTGTGGGACACGTGAACACTGCCCCTGGGAGATATAATGTTACTGACTGACTGAAAGAATGTTTTGTAACATTTACTGCATATCAGTTCTATTTGTATGCAAACATATACACTTCATAACAGGTTGCCATGGGAGCATAATAACAGGAACTTGTTATCTATACAACATTGATCTTTTTTTCCCTCATGTTGGAGAGAGCCAATGCATGTTCAGTTTAAAAAGAAACAAATCAGAGACATAATATAAAAAGTATAAACAAGCCCATTTTACAATTCTTGCTTTAAAACTGACAAAAAAATACATAAATGATAAAAAAATTAATGACTAATGACGGCATCTAACCCTCTCAGCCATAGATTCTACCTTTCTCAATAAGTCTTCTTGATTACCACTTAAATGTGTCTGGAGCAGAGTAACAAAAAGTCAAGATGTTCAGATTCATTGCCTCCTTTACTATTTACCATTTCCAAACATGAAAAAGAACCTGTGGTAGCTTCAGTTGTCATAAAAACTCAAACGGTGTTTAGTTTGTCCAGTCTGGATGACTGCAAAAAACATGGCTGCCTCCGTAGAGAGGGTCTTTTCTGGGGTAAAGAAAACTACAATTCATACAATTTAGATTAAATAAACTGATGAAAACATCATGAGGATTATTCTACATAAAATTTCTGCCAATAGTTCCCTTTCACTTAAATCTTACACACTGGACCTTTAAATGTTAAAATACTTGGCTTGCACTGTCTGCTCAGTATATGACACTACAGTTCTTAATCAAGGCGTGTGACCAACAATGTGATGGTAACAAGAGGCACATACCATGTCATTTGGGAGTTGTGTGCTGTAATATAGAATAGGATTTGTCTAATTTTAATGGGGATTTTAAAGTGTGATTCATATTCAAATTGAAATATAATATAAAAATATTGTCCCCAAAAGCTGTATGTATGTATGTATGTATGTATAGATGGATGGATGGTTGTCATTTGTAAACCTTTAACTTTTCAAACAAAGAAGAGCGGAAACTCACAGTATAATTTTGAGCAGTGTGGTTCTTCGTGCTAAACAGATTAATAAACTATTGAACAAGGAGGCTTTTCTTTCTCACACTCAATATTTGAGTGTGTTAAACCTTTTCTGACCTCTTCATTATGAGATGCCAGTGTAAGCCTGGCTCAGTATGCTTTGGACCTTGTTACTGTTAATCCAGCATGGATCTAGAAGGCATTCCACAGCACTATTCAGTCAGGCACTTACACATGATGTGAGCAGTCAATTAGTCTATCAACAGGAAATAATTGATAATATTTCTATTCATCTATTTAGCAAGTAACGTAGTTATATACTGGGATAACAAAGTATTCCTACACAGTCACAATTTGCATGATTTATTTTGTTTTCTTTTATTAACCATGAATGTTTATTCAACAACATGTAATGATGCTGTAAAAACTTATTTTATACATTTTGCAAATGGACTGAAAATCAAAAACTGAAATATATCTAAATTACAAAAGCTGTTTCCCTTACAGAAAGTAATGGGCATTGTACGTGTTTTTGAGGAGCACCTTCAACTAACACAAAAATACATTTTATTGAGATATCCTACTATTATTGTTTTAAAACATTTGTGTAACTGCTACAATTTTAAAAGGAGGCCATTTATTAATGAAGCCCTTAGAACCAAACCAAGTTGTCCCAGAGCAGTCATTCACAGTTTCAGTACAGTTTCATTCTTTTTGTCCTGTTTCTTCAGGAGTTGTACACCAGTACATGGGCAACTCGAGTTGGTTGTGTTTCTTAAAAATAGTTCATCTCTCAACCAAGAGGCTTCTTCAGTTGTGAAGACCATAAGATCCATGCACCTAAGTACAACTCCGCAGAATCTTCCCAGATAACTTGTGCATATACTGTGTGATAACACGGTAATACACTGGACACTGCTTATAGTGATCACAATATACTGATCAACTGTTTATATGGGTCAAGAAGCTTGGGATAAAATTGTTCTGATACAAATAATTCGGTTATATTGATCAAGCATATTAATAATCCGCTTAGAGCGTTATTTTGGGGTTTTCATACAAGTTTGTACCTTAAAAAAATTGCTTTGTCAGTAATTTACTGCTTCTCACTTCTGCGCACTGCCAATAGGATTAAGTCCTCAAATTCTGAGACTATAATACAGAAGCTACGCAATTCGTTTACAGTAATCAACCACTCATAGTGGTAATTTTAGCCTAGGACACACATGATCACTGGAATGTGAAGAGGCTTGGGGTTCAGTAAAACTTCAGCACTGAGGTGCTTTGGTGTTGGTCTAAGTTGCTACTATTTCCTTTTGAATATAAACGCTCCATCATGTTTAAAAAGAGGCAAACAACAGTAACAGCCCAGTCACTAAGACATGCAGATGCCTCATGCGAATGAAATATACTTAACAAACTGACAGAAATGAGTAAGTAACTAGAATGGCTCTCGGTACTCATGTATCTCGCAGTGTTGAAGAAATTGATATAAATTGCTGGATTTGTCACTTTGTTCGGAGCTGCACCAAAATTTTATTGGGTCTTTTTCTTGGCCCATGTTCCGTCCTTCCTCCTGTCGTGGGAATCATAAACTCCAACAGCCAACACTATGTATAAGGAGCGACTATAATTGTGTATAGAATACACATCAGTTTTACTCAACGAATGAATATTGGTCATGCAGCTGTGTTGTTGAGATTCCAACACGACCAGTTTCTTTATCAGCCTCAAGACTAAAATAGTCAGCAAGCTCATAATTATTCCCCCTCCTATTTAAACTGATTTCCATCCATTCAGGTTGTTGCATCACAACCATTCATCTCAAATGAAATAATGCAGTATTTATCAAAGAAGCATCCAATGTCAGTGCTGCTAAAGCATTTCATTTACTACCAAGATGACTGCCACAAATGTGGAGAATCTGCTGAATCTGCTAGAGACAGCATTTAACTAATTAGATGGTATATCTTCAATTTTCTATAGGTTAGGATAATAATAAGTGTTGCCTGCTTTTTAAACAAATATGGCAAGGATAATGGTCAGAAACAACTTGAATAACATTTTTTAAAAATCTTTCAAATCCACTTACCATGGAAGTAAACTGCACCTAAGCTCTGTGAAAGCCAAAGAAAAACCCAGAAAAATGATCATACCCTTTGCTAGCACTCAGTTGCATCCAGTCTAAAACCTATCTGAAGCTATTCTCAAGCCCCAGGTCACCATTATCAGCTGATATTAGCTTATCACAGATGTATCGTATCCAATCTGTACCTACCAGTCGTTTGACCTGAATGTTAACTTTAACATTAGCATAGTGACAATGGTCTTTCCATGTTAAACCAAAAACTATATTTCACCAAATGTTGTGGGTATAGCTAACATGGGTTTCTTAATTGCAGGTAATCCCACTTCAAAAAAGGTGATTGACTCCTTTCCCATTGTTAGAGGGTTTTTACTTTCTGAATTTTTTCCCCACTGCATCCTGTTCAACCTCATGAACACACCAAAACCTGACGCTCTCTTTCCTTGCTATCTTGCCAAGTTAACACTTTGACATTTTCATCACTGTTGATCAGAGCCAGGACTGATAAATACCTATGTTAACTGCAGAGTAATTTGGAGTGCTGATTGTAACCTTTTCGATTACAGACAAAAGCCAGATGTTAGAGGGTGTTGGTGGGTTTTTTGACCAGTGGAACAGAGGCCTCCTGACTGACTATCTTAGATATGCTTCTATTTTGTGTAAATAAATATTTCTCTGCTATGCACTTTGCTCTGCTGTGCTAGAAAGCATAAATAGATATGGAATGGCAGCATGGTATGGCACTCTCACAGTCCAGCTAAAATCAGAAATTCATAGCATGGTAAAAACGGCTATTCAGGTTATGGGCAAAAAAGACTATCCTTCCCTTCAGACCATCTACGAAGGTTCTGTGGTCAGACTGGCACACATGATCCTTAATGACCCGTCACACCGGAATTTGGCTGGTTACCATTAGGCAGACGTTACAGAGCCTATAAGTGTGAAACCAACCGCCTCAAACTCTCATTCATCCTGACGTCTATCACACCATCAATAAGTGTTGATACGATCATGTATCTCAATACCCATTGCACTTTGTCTTGTACATTTTACAGTTTTTAAGTTTTAATGCCAGTTTTTCGTCTTGTTTATCTGTTATATCCTTTTAGTGTTTTATCATTTTAAGTCTTTTTAGGGCAGGTCCAATATTCAACTCACCTTTATTATGCATTATTATTCTGGGTTTTGCGTTATATGTCCTTGTGTACTGTTTTTGTTGTTGTTGTTTGTTTTGTACAATGTACAGCTTGCAGCTGCTGTAGCACTTTGGCCCAAGAAAAAATGTCGCTATGGGACAGTAATGTAGATTTGGATACTTATACCATGTTTAAAACAATATTTCATGCATTTAAAAAACAACATGGAAGAAAATAAACTGATCCTCAACCTGTGGTTATGTCATTCCCCCAGAAGCTGACCTTTCATGTGCCTGGAGGCTGAAGCACAAGCAGGCAGCAGCATCTCCACAGCCCGTTAGTGACCTGTTGCTGTGATTAAGCAAACTAGAGATGACCCCCATGGTGAGAGAAAGAGTGTTGAGAGTCGAGTGTTGTTTGGTGATACTTTGCCTTTGAGGCAAACAAGTCAATCTATAAAAGGTTACAAATGTGTTTCGACCAGAGGAGCTAAATATTTAAAGTACAGGCATCCTAACTTTTTTAAAGGATTTAGAGAGCCAATGTTCCATTAATAAAATGTAATAAGTGTCATTTATGAAAGCCAAGTGGCTTATGATGCTGTGATGCAGGTCAGCTCAGAAAGTTTAGCAGTTATCATTATTACTAACTATCATTAACGTGACCGTTTATGCAAAGCACGACTGTTATAGCTCAATCTAGTCTCAGTGTTTCCATGGTAACAGTTATCCGTCATAAATGGCTTGTGCAGCTGTGAGTTGCAGGAGGACGACATAGTACCATGGCATGAATGGTGTTGAGTTTTAATTTCTCTTCTGTGATAGCAAACACAATAACATTACACAGCGCATTTACTAGTCACCGGTTACAGTTGGCTAGAGTAACTTTTCCCTGCAGCAACGTGATGGTACTTCACTCACACACAGACAGACTCACTTCCTGCAACAAACCCACGAGACTGTGTCTAATACATCATGTACCATTATAGGTCTGTGTTGATAAACAGAAAAACGATGTTCTTGCAGTTGCCGTTGAAACAAGATTTAAAAAGAGGATAATATAATATGAGGCATGATAATTCACTGTAGACGAGAGCTGGATTACTCAAATCATTAGTGTATCAGGAATTTGCTAAATCGGGCCTCTAAAATATGAAGATTCACAACTTTTTCTGTCATCTATGCTTGTAAATAAAATATCTTTGGGTGTTGGACTACATAGCTGAACATTACTTTGAGTGAAAAGGTGTGATGGCCACTTTTCACTACTTCGACATGTGGTAAAATAATTGTTAAGTGCAGTCCAACTGAAAGGGACTGGAAAACCAAATAAAATCACCATCTCTAGATAGACACAGATATCATGTGTGAAAATGGCATGCATTAGCTCATTGCTAATTCTCAAATCAAAGTATTTTTGATGTGTTGCCTGGTCTCACATCATTATTAATTAAAAATCTTTGGGTATATGAAGACTCACACTGGTGTCTGGGCAGTCATGTTGGGCATAAATCCTTATTTACAACATTTTACAAATTATTCATGGAGTAACCATTAAAAATGGTGAGTTGCAGCCATACAGATAAAACTGAACCTCCTTCACCTCTTTGCTATGGAAGCCCAATACCGATGATACTCTGTTGCTGTTTGTATAGATTATTATGAATCTGTGTAAAATACCTGTGGCTTCTATGGGATTTCCTAACATCAGTAAAAATAATGTGAATAAAACATGTTTGAACAACACCAACACTATCAGAGAATTATTGTAATACAAGCACAAATAAGACACAGTTAAGTCGGGACATTCAGCAGTTAACAAAAATATACAAACTCAATATAACATGAAGTCCTGTCTAAAGGGATGGGACTGTTTAGGGAAGCCTGCAGTCACATAAAGATTACCAAGGAATGACAATCAGAGCCATCACCTCGAGATACACTGGGGGTTTGTTCAAAAACCATCCAACAAGGATCCAATCACAGAGTCCTGTTGTTGCGGTGTTCTGTACTACTTGCAGTTGGGAAATGTGTGATGCAAGCCAAGAAGAGGAAGAAATGACGCACAAAAATTATATTTTCCAGACTACAGGAAGATATAAAGTAATCTCTTTTTTTTTCGTTGGAGTTAAGAAAAAACAGACTTGTCTTGTTTGCCTGAGTTAACCTTATTAACAATGATGACATAACCACATAGTTGAGACGATGAGATGATGCAGCAGAAAAAGAATCACAGTGTGTTGATAAACAGTGGAGACATACAGTGATTTAAGTCCACACACACACACACGGCTGGCCAGTCAACTCAAGAATAGATGATCCAGTGACAGGTTTACAGTTCAACTTTATGTTCTGTAATAGATGCTGCCACTGAGGCAGAGACAGGAGGGATGTAAACACAGTCATCCTCACCAAGGATCTTCAACAACTTCATCTCACTATTTTTTACTACTTTTAGTGGAATCACTGCATTTTTGTCAATATGGAGGAAGGTCAGTTATTATATGATCAGTCACAACAAGGTAGTGTTGAACGGCACCTTGTCATGGACTCACCTACCAAATTAATTCCACAAACATCTGTCTGTCCGTCTGTTTGTGAAATGCATATCTCATGAGCTGTTCATCTAATGGACTCAACACCTGACAGTTCTTGAGTAAATTGCCTGAGAACGTTCAGTACAGATTTTGGTGCAAATTAGACATGTGTTGTTCAACGTTAATAAAGATTCAATAAACAGTCGTTAAGCACTCTGCAGCAGTCATAGTGGGCTGGGCAGTGTGCCATAGTCTGTGGACCGAGTTGAATAGGTCTTCTTCTACATCCTTAGACCCCAGCAGTGGTTGGCAACTGGCAGCATACAGCCAATAATATCTGAACCACCAGATAATTTTGATAATCTGATTATTTTTATTTCACCTTATTGGTCTGACATAGACATTGGAGTCACTGGTGCTGTTATGCTTTATTAATCTGATTTCAGGCCTTTATTTTATTAAAGATGCAAACTTTGGTGTGAAGATTGTGTCACTTGCTTAAAGGTTCAGTGTGTAAGATTTAGATGAAAGGGATTTTTGGCAGAAATTGAATATAAAATAAACCCAGTGTTGTTTTCACTGGTGTTTCATCTAAATTGTATGAATTGTTCTTTACCATAGAATGGTATATATCACACAATAACGGAGCAAAATTTGTTTCATTTTATGAAAAAAATGTACTATAAAATCTTCACTACAGATAAACCAGGTAGGATGAACACAGACACTCAGCACACAACGTCCTGCACACAAACAAAAAAAAGAGACAGTATATTGTAGAACTGTTTGAGGAAGACTCACTAATGACAAGGAATAATTCTGAACTAGCTGCGGAGCTTAAACACAGGACAAGAGAACAGAACATATGAGGCATGAGAAGCAACATGCCTCATATGCAGTTCAATAATATAATAAACTATATTCCCAATAAGTAGTCAACATTGACTACTTATTGGGGCTGGGGGTGGTTTAAACACTTTCTTCAAAATGTCCTCACGTGTACCCTCAGTGTTTCAGTGTGTCTGGAGGAGCCTGACTCTGGTCACCACTCGGCAGTGACTTGGTGAGGACACTTGAGGTTCCACAGGTGTCCAAGTGTGTGTCCATGGCTAACAGCAGGCTCGTGTGTGTGTGTGTGTGTGTGTGTGTGTGTGTGTGTGTGTGTGTGTGTGTGTGTGTGTGTGTGTGTGTGTGTGTGTGTGTGTGTGTGTGTGCTCACTCACCCACAGAAGTGTGTTTTCATTTTCACCAGCTCCAGCTCCATTGTGGATCCGTTACAGTGCATATTCATGGTGCACTTTGGTTTCCCCCCCCCCCGGTGCTCGGACAGGCCGGAACTCTTCCCTGTCAGCCGCTCACCTCCACATCACACGGTCAGAAAGTAACGCTTCGCCCGACGCTCTCCGGAGGAAAACTTGTCGAGCTGCTTTAAAGTTTCTTGCGTTTAGAAAACATCGGAGGCTTTGCTGACGGAGGAGTTGTCAAAGAGGCTGGAATGAAATGACAATTTCTTGCCTCTCCTTTCAGAATAAAACGCACTCTTACGGTTGTGTGTTTTGAGGGGATTGCAGGATCAAAGGAGCGCTTTTATTTTGAAGCGGAAATATCTTAATTCCCGGTGGCGTGGGGGTAAAGTGTGGGTAACTTGGTGGAGTTTCTAGTCTCGCTATGGTTACGGTAATCCTTATTCACCTGCCCCTCTGTCTCAAACAGGGCCTGTTGTCTGCACCGGTAGAAAGTCCAGTTCATTAGTCACTGGTCGAATATGACTTTATAACGAACTGAAGGTTGAGTGTTTTTCCTCTGTACTATCCATTAGGTTTCTACAGGTGATCTGCCTCACCCATCAATACTTCCTTTAACCCCTACGTGGAGCGTCCTTGTCAGTCCCAACACCAGGAATGGGGTTTTTTTGTATTCCCTGAAATAACTGCCTGTTGATGTCCACAACATGCCCCATTACAGTTTTCAAATGTATTTCATTTCTGGGTATTGATCATGTCTTAAACATACATATGCTGTAAGATGTATAACAAGGGGGCCCTTCAAGGACATAGACGAATACGATAAACACAGGGTCTATAACATGGATTCAAGGTGGGTCAGGCCTCAACCACAACACTGCATATCTGAGGCGCTACCTGCTGGTCAATTAGTGAACAGCTTAAATAACACACCATCGCTCCAGTTGAGTGCATGAACTTTGAATGATTATCATCTTAAACATATAAAAATATGTTCATGATCTATCTCTATATCTAATATTGCATTACAAGTATAGTTTACATTTCAGATTGTTCAGTTTCCTCCAATTAATAAAAGCTAATGTGTTTTTGTACATTCTATATTAAACTTGTACTGTATTTACTACTAACATTGTGTTTCTTTCTCTCTCATGGTCTGTACTCTCTATCTCTCCTTCTCATGCTCTGCAGTTATCTATGACTTAAAGCTGCATGATCCCGATTCAACACCAAAATAGAATAATAACAATCATTATTATTATTATATATTTTATCATTATTTATAAGAAAAAATAACAATAATAACTGCTGCAGCTATCTATAAATATCACTGTAATTATTTCCATTATAACAACCAGTCTACCAGAACTTTAATATGATGGTTACACAATTGTTTCTGGTCTCTCTCTCCTCTCTCTCCCCCTTTCTTCCCCCCTCAGACTGGATTGCCATTTCCACATGTCTGTCTGATGTTCATCCTTAGCAGGTCTCAGCTCTCATGCACACATACCGTCTCTTCTCCATATGATCATTTATGATTTGGTCATTGAGCTTTTTTTCTTGTGCATGTGCCATTTTTGTCTTCTTACCAGGTCATTGTGGTGCAGAGAAGGTCAAGGTCCACCACTGCTTAGTGGTGACCGAAGGTTTCTTTGCAGAACTGTGATTTCCAATTCTTCATTTACTGTATGTTTGTACACGAAACACCTAATACAGTGTAATCAAGCTATTTCCACATGCTATATTTTCAGTATTGTTGTTTCTGGTAACTTTTGTCCATCTTCCAAGGTTTCTCCATATTATAATACTTTTCTCTTTTCCAAAATAAAAGTTTCCACTTTCCACAAAATGGCTTTTCAAATTAAGATGAGTTAAAACATGTTTAAGAAGGCATGTTATGTGACAGTATGTTAAACTGACTCCAGCCACTAGAGGTCAGGAGTACACGGTTGTAATGTGATGAATCTCAGAGTTTTGCAGCCATTATATATGTATCAGATTTTTCTGTATCTTGAGTCCCTTTGAACACTGGGTGGTGAATGGTTCCAGGTAATTTGAAATTAGGCGAGCTCAGGTGTGGTGATTGGGGAACAGGGTGAGCATATGTTAGTTTGTAAAAAATACACTTTCTGTGTGTATTGACGAGTGAATCCCTGGAAAATATTTCCATGGAAAAGATGAATAAGCAATGTAACATTGTACAAAATTTTTAGTAGTAGTAGGAAGCATAAACTCAGGACATTGTCAGAGGATTAAATCCTCCTAAAAACCTGTACCTTTGGTCAACACAGGGGAACATCTTACATTTGTATCTGTGTTACAATAACATGGATTATAGTTTAAACACAGTGTTACCTGATGAGTAACAGAAACACATGGATAAAAGCTGAAGATTTTAATTTAACTTTTTATTTTGTGGAAAACATTTCACTTTATTTTGTTTGTAGATAGCTTTTTACCTTTTGTTGTTTGTAGATACACGATACGGATTATACATTCCGACACCTACACATTACACCTACAGGTCTTGTGTCTTTGGACATTTTTGACCATTCATCCAGAAGAGCATTTTTCGAGGTCAGACATTGATGTTGGACAAGAGGGTCTGACTTGCAATTTCCATAATAGTTCATCCCAAAGGTGTTCGATGGGGTTGAGGTCAGGACTCTGTGCTGGCCAGTCAAGTTCTTCCACACCAAACTCACCCAACGATTCCTCTAAAGTGAAATCAAGAAACTCTGATTGATGGCGCTGGTAATGGCGACAGGCAGCAGCAGTTGTGTGGTGCGCTGTGGAGTGTTGTGGTTTTAACCTGTTTGTCTTGTTTTTTTCGTCACTACCAACTTACTTAAAAAAGAAACACAAGCTGGACAGATGTTTGGTTCCAGTTTGCTAGAATGAATCTATTCAAAGTCTCCAGGACTGCTACAGCTGTACAAACTGGGACTTATTCAAGGTGTGTGTGATGATGTATCGGCTTACATCACTTTTGGTGAGGAGTCATTTTACCATAATAATAAACCATGTCTTTCCAACTCAAAACACAATGAACCAGCAAGATATCAGTTTCAGTCATGACTCTGTAAAGGGAACTACAAAAACAGGCCTAAACTTAAGCTTGCTAAACGTAGCAATAACTCAAGCCCTGCATGCGAAGGGGTAATGTCCATGATGGGAATAAAGCCCAAGAACTTTTTATAATCACTTTCATGTTTACGATTTTAGTAAGGAGCAGTCCATCTTCATGGATGTGGCTCCCAGGCAGAATTCTGTTCATGTGGACAAGTGTAAAGTCCTGAGGCTGTGTGTGAAGGAGAAGAAAAGCACTGATGGCCTTAGTAGCTGCATTCTAGAACTGTGCCCAAAAACTGGCTGATATATTCCTTTTCATCTTCAAGTGGTCAAACTCCACAGGGTCCCTCGCCTAAGACTCCATTATAGTTCCTGTGCCAAAAGTTAAAGCTCCAAAGCTATTAAATGACTCTAAGCCTGTAGCACTTACCTCTCTCGTCATGAAATTGCTTGAGAAGATTGTGAAGGATGTACTCCTGAACATTGTTAAATATATTTTAGACTACATTTGCCTATAGGTCACAACGCGGTGTTGACAACGCCATCTGCACATCATTGAAAATGATTCTGACACACTTAGAGGGCACTAAAACTTTTTTGCGGCTCTCTTGTGTTCGCTCACCTCTATTATGTTATTTTAAATTCCAATTTATGTCAAAGCCACCATAAGGCTCAACGTATTTTAAAGTTTGTTGATCATTCTGTCATTGTGTCAATTTTAAAGCTCTGATGACCCTGTAGTAACAGATTTTATTGACTGGTGTAAGTCGTCCTTTTTAGATATTAATGTTGCCAAAACCAAGGAGATGATCATAGATTTCAGGAAGAATCTAATTGTCATCTCTCCTGTGGGGATTAATGGTCAGGCTGTAGAAGTTGTACAGCAGTCCAAGTATCTTAAGGCATTAACTGATGACAAGCTGACCTTTGAACATAACATGGGTGCTTTGTAGGAAACCTCATTAGTGCATGTATTTTTATTAAAAGCTTTATAGTTTTAATGTTGACAGCACTTTAATGAAACTACCAACTTCAAAACATTGTTAGAGTGTGCTGCAAGATAACAGGCACCACCCTAATGACTCCCGAACCTGCACAAGGGCAGGTCCTTGAAGAAAAGTAAGTTCTGGCTGACCCCAGTCACCCCCTGTTTTTTTAGTTCACGCTGGTTTCTAGACACAGGACAAACAGATGCAAGAACTAATTTGTCCCTGCTCTCATTAACCTTTTGAATACCCTAACGTGAGTGTATTAAGTAATTATTGTGTTTTATGGTTTTATATATATATATATATATATATATATATATATATATATATGTCCTAGTTCTGTGATTGTTCTGCTGCCCTAACAATAAATGGCCCCTCTGGGGGCTTTTGTCCATATAATGTAACTTTCAACTTTTTTTGTTTGTAGGTTAGTTTTTACCTTTTATTTTGTATATTAGTTTTAACTTTGTATTCTTTTATAGATAAGATTGAACTTGTCATGGTTTTTTGAAAAATGTTGTGGTGATTAGATTAGATTAATTTGTATTATATATATATATATATAAATATATTATTTAGTTAGTAGACTACTTTTGTTTTAGTTTGTAAACTTTTTTATGTTTCATAGATAAGATTTAAATTTGTATTGTTAAATTAAAGGGTTAAATCACATCAAAATATGAACAATAGGAAACAATGGGAACACTGTAAATGGTTTTATATTGGGGAGCAGTGAAGCCTTTGTCATGACAACCAAAAAATTCCACATGCTACATTTTAGTCACTTATGACAAGAAGGTTAATCCCCTTGTATGTTTGAAGGTCTTCTGCACAATTTAAGTTAACAAATACCAGCAGATGCATAACTTCAGTTGTGCGCCTTAGTGTCATCAGGTGTTTTGGCCTTGTAAATAACGATACAGGCCAAACTTGAGGGTACACTAAGGCTAAAGGTAAATCGGACTGACTACTGGCTTGTATGGCAGCACTATGAAAGCATGGCCCACTCAGTAGATCAGACATCATTACCTCTATGCCATTTCAAACTAAACACTTTCCCATTTTACAACATAGGACAAAATGGAGAATATCCCTTCTTTGTTCTACAATTCTGAAGGAGTTTCCTAGTTCCACAGGGGTCTACGCTGACCTAGGCACAAACCTCCTCTTCCCTGCTGAACGTGGCCCACAATGTCAGCAAGCTGGACTGGTTCTTTTGGTGTCCATTTCCACCCTGTTGTCAATGACGGTTCAACAGCCCGTAATTTGTCTCAGGACTCTGAGAGGGTCATCGCCAGTCCTGTCTTGGTGCATTTTAAGTTCTCTACAGGATTTGAGATAGGCAGCTTGAGAATGCTGTGTCCACACAGGCCGATGTCGTTCTGACATCTTGAGACTCCTAACATCTTTCATCATCTTACATAGGAGTTGATCATTCTCTCCATATTCTCAACTCTTGTGAGGGGATCATCAATTACTCTAAGTGGCCACATCAGTCAGGGTAAAGGGCCAAACTTTAGGCACCAGAGCTTTAGCCTTCCCAGGAAGCATGGACTGGTTGATGTTCTTCAGACCTCTGTTGACATCCTGCTTCAGCTGCTGGACCTGCTGGCAGTCTTTGAGGTTTCCATCATAGCATCATCTCATACTCCTCTAGCTCTGCACCAAGCTTTGGGTATTGTTTGCTTCACCCATGACACTCTCATTAAATTCCACAAGAAGCATAGAACATCAGGAGCATTCTGTACGGGACACAGTTTGGGCCTGGGGCTGATGACACTCTTGCCCATGTAGCACATGTAATGTAAAGAAATGTAACTCACAGAAAATACTTTCTGTTGTTCACTGGTCTTGGATGCCCTCTAGTGGGGTTGTCAGTAGAAGGTTGTGGATAAGGCAAACTTCATGAGTCGTGCAACAGATGGCTTCTGCTGGTTTATTTTAGGATCTAACACACACTATGTATAGACGTACACTTCAAACAGACACTGCCCAAGTGAAGATGAATCATTATTTTTGACTTCTTCAACTCAGTTCGGAGCTATGTAGACACCATGTATAGATATACAGACATACTTATTTCATAATACAAGCTCTACCCAAATGAAAAGCACCTTAGACCGCACAGCCATCCTGACTGTCATTGATAATATAAGGGTTTTGAAGTGTGGTATGTTAATTTAGAAGATAAGATAAGATAATCCTTTACACAATGGGGAAATTTGCAGTATTACAGCAGCAAGAGTCAAAAAGGCATCAGCAAGTAATAAGTAACATGCACTACTTAAGTGTGAGGAACTATTGATGAGTCTGAAATAAAGTTAAATAAAGTTACATTGAATTGAACACTGGCTCTTGAGAGCTGGGGGTGGGAGGCAGTGAAAGAGGTGGTTGCAGGTGCAGCGTGATTGACACGTTCCTCAGCAATACACATTTCGCCGCCCTTGCCAAAGTGCCGCCCAAGGCAATTGCCTAGGTCTCCTATATGGACACGCCGGCATTGCATGTCTCCGTAAACAGCATGATGCTACACGACCAGTGGACCTTCTCACGCCTGGTCAACAGCGCTAACTCATCCATCTCATTGGGAAGAGATCTTACATTCCCCATGACAGGAGGATGGATCCGTAGCATCTCCTTCTTGCGCGATGCTGGGCTCTGGCACAGCTCTACTGTCTCCTCCTTAGCTCGCAGGGGACGTCAGGTCTCTCCTCAGCCAGTACCGCTGTGTTACACAGCACTAACAGCTGATCCCTACTGTAAACAATAGGGCCATGGCCCCACACAGGATCTCTGGACACGATCAAAGTGTAAAAAACAAGAAAAAGAAAACTGCAAATGTGATGCACTTGGCGTCCATAGAGCACAAATGTCAGAAGAACAAAAAGGAGAGTAAGATAAAATGAAAAAAGACAAAGTTAGAGAGAAAAAAATGCTCAGCATGAGCTAGAGCTGCTGTAACAGGTGGCCGCTATTGAGGCGCCATCTTATAGAAGACGAAGAATTATTGAAGGCTTCAGAGATGCACTGAACTCTGCATAATCTGCTGACATTCTCCCATGGGGCTGTATGTGAGAACACAAATGCCAACTCAGAGGCTCTGGACTGTAAATCTCCAGATTATGTCTGAATGAGCCAATGTAAGAAAACAGCAGGGGATTCTCTGGAGGATTCAACACAAGCAAGTGGGTGTGTTTATGATGTTTCGAACACATGACAGACATAAAACTGAAAAAATCCAAAAGAATACCAATATCTCAGGATGAAAAAGAGGAGCCATACGCTTAGAGGACACAGACAAGGATTTCAAGATTCAGAGCTTTTGGTGTAGCCAGTGTTTATGGTCTGCAAACATGAATGTGTGATAGCCAGCTCGAACTTTGCACGTTATATCCCTCACTTTAAGGCTACAGAGATTTCTGTGTTGTTGTGAACACAAGCGACCACCTGATCTCCTGCTGCATTGTTCATATGAGAAACATCCCGATAAGAAGGGCTTACATTAAATAAAACTGAGGTTCCACCAAGACTTAAATTCAGATCACTGAATCAAAGTCCAAGGTGCTGACCATTACACCGTGGAACCAGGGAACAGAGCAATCAAACTGTTAACCCCAGTGCTTCAGGACTGCTGCAAAAGCACTTTATAGGCCACTTACCTTTGTACTGTGCTGCCGCATGCCCTCCCTCCTCACTCCCTGCTGACCCGCGCTCACTTTACGCCGTAACAATAAACACTTATCAGAAGTTGTTAGCAGCCATTGTGCAGTCTTGTGCAGCTCACGTGTCAACGCCCTCTCGTCACTGGAGTAAGCATTTACTGTGTCTGCAGAAACTAAAGAAACAGTCAAAAGAATCTGTGTCTGCCCCCGACCACCAACATGAATTAAATCAAAAATAAGCAGGAGACAAATAATACCTACAAACCTAATGGAAATTAATACAAGCACTATATCAGAAAAAATCTAACGATAAAATGTCTACTAATATGAGGTCACTCAGATCAAAAGCTCTACTTGTGATGATCTGATAATTAAAAACCAATTTGATTGATTCTGTTTGAATCTGCAACAAGATGAATATGTGGGTTTAAAGGAAGCAAAGCCCCTCACCCACATTAAAACTCATATTCCTCAGAGCACAGGCAGAGGTGGAGGGGTCGCAGCAATCTTTAAATCTGACTTATCAATCAACCCTCAGCCTAATATCTATTAATATTTCCCTGAAACCCTCTTCTGTCTGACCATTTCTAATTACATTTAGATGTACAATAAAGGAAAGTTATCAAAACTTCACAAACACATGTTGTGAAACCGACATCACAGAAGTAGGAAAGGAAGTGTGTTCCACCAATCACAATGATTTTCAAGTAGCCTGGAAAGAATTCTGATAATTTACAAGAAAGCTCTCTGAAATGCCAGAACCTTCTACTTTTCATTAAAATGAAAATTACAACAACCCCAGGTTACTCTTCAGCACTGTAGCTCTACTGAACCACCCATCCCTTGAACTCTTAATGATTTCATGAGCTTGTTCACTAATACAATGTAACCATAGTTTTCCCTTGGACTTCGTTGTGACGCAGGTCAAAGTACCACTTTATTTCTCAAACTTTATCTTTATGTTACACTGTGAGGGATTTTTTTCGGTGTAATATATATATATATATATATATATATATTGAATTTATGAATTTATGAATATATATTGAATTTGTATATTTTTGCTTGGACCAACTTGATAGCTAGCTAGCTAGCTGCTGAAGCTTACCCCAAACTTGTTGGACACATTGAATATAACTCGATGGCTTCTCACATTTACTACATGATTCAGTGCATGAAATTAACATTACGTTCCTCAGGCTTTTAGTTGGTTACAGTAAATAAACCTCTGCTTAAAAAGCCTAATCTTGACCCAGATGTTATAAATAATGAAAGACCCATACCAAACCTTCATTTCATGTCCACAAACTGATATGGCATTAGAAATTAGAAAACCAGGTGTAGTGATGACGAATCACATTTGCTGGCATTCTATTGGTTGGAAAATTCACCAGACTCGTTGCTCAAAACAATCTGAGAGCTGAAATTAGAACGCAGGAAATCTGTTCAAGTGACTGAATGTCTGAGTTCAAGCAAACGGTTTGAGAACATGCAGAGCAGATTTATGCTCAAGGTGGTTCCATGGTGTAATGGTCAGCACTCTGGACTCTGAATCCAGCGATCCGAGTTCAAATCTCGGTGGGACCTGATTTTGAGAGAGACCCACATTCGTCCAGTCCATCAGCACCGATGACACTGTTCAGGAAAGACCTGACTTATTACACATTACTAGATGATCTTTGATCGAGTTTAGTGATGTGTGGTGATGGCGCATCTTGTTTAGCATCACCTAGCTTTAGCTTCAGTTAGCACGAGTATAAAAGTTCACCTTAATCACTGTTAATAAACAAGAAATGTGTGTTAATTCCACAGCTGCAGTTCTCTTGTGTTACTGAAACACTCACTCTTTAGCTCGATAAATATTGATTCTTTCACTCTGTGGCTCTTTATCTTTCCTCATGTCTTCTGTGTGTCTTGTCAAAGGGACCATTAACATCATCTATTATCATCCAGTCATTTTCCGTGACAGTAATCCAGGCGGCAGGTGATGAAGACAGGAATGAGGGTTTCTGCCACAGAGTCGGGGAGTGAAGGCCGGAGATGATTTTGATGTGAAAGAAGGCGGGATTGGAAGGAGAGGGTGGAGTCCAGAATGACACCAAGTTTAAAAATATGAAAATAACTCAAGGATTCAATGTTGTATCTTTATTTTTTTTAATTGTTGAATGACGGCATGTATACAACATTGATTGAAGCATCTACACATTGCAGCTATCAACTGAAATACTAATTTGGATTTTACGCAATAATCCATAGAAAATAAAGTTCCTCTACCGTTTCTCACTGAAACACACTGTGTAAAAGTATTACAGCAAAAAAGATATATAAAGTTGTAGGATTGGATTATAAAGGGGTCTTTGACAAGGCAGGTTAATGCTTATTGTATTTTCCAGGCCACCACCCTTTTAATGTGCCTACATTTAAATGAGTAAACATAGTGTGAAATTGAAGAAAAAAATAATGATATGCATTATTCATCCACAGATCTAGTCAGGTTAGTTTTGACCATGTGTCCGTCTCTTTGTCCCCTCAGACCTGCCAGGTAGACCTGAGGCTTGGGCATGCTGCTCTCACCGTCTCTCTTGCTTTGACAGGCGGCGTCCTTGGGCAGCCAGGTCTGAGTGACGTTTTCCCGCCTCATGTGGCTCAGATCAGTCTGTGCTGAGTTTGTCACTTTGGTCCGAAGATCAGCCTTGAATTATGAAATGGAAACATGTATTGATCAATAAATTAACAAGGTCCTCTTCGTCAGAGCCGAAACAGGTGTTAGTAGTGGAAAGGTAACTTGATTGTCTCTGTAACGTGGTGTGTATATCTGTACATATTTAGGTTATTTTCCTCATATTCAGTTTATTTCTACAGGTGTCAGCAGTGTTGTACATGAGACAGCCTCAATAAATCACATCAGGAATTTAGAGTCAGCGCTTTGTTAAAACTGTGCACTTGGCTACATTGATGGGGGTGAAACATTATAAGTGCAGTTGGCGTTACAGACCAATGCATTTATCAGACACTAATACACTGTTCGAGGAGTGTGTGCTCACAGACACTTAACATGATGACAACTATTTGACAACTATTTTATCTTCATGAGATAAAGCAGTAATACAGAGTACCTGACCAGGAAAGTGCACTCATGAATGTGATAGGTCAGTGCAGCACCACATGACATTGTGCTTCATTTTGTTGCAGTACAAGTTGGGCCAGGATCATTTCAAATCAATGTGTGTTTTCACAGTCTAAACTGCTGCCTATTTATCCTGAATGTTGTTTGATGCCAAAAAAGATTTTAAAAAGAGCAACCTATAAAACTACATAGTGTGACAGTGTGAATTCACCAGGCTCACCAGTCTGATAGCTTTTTTCCGCAGTTCCCACTCATTCCACTCATATGACTTGACTCTGTTTGTCTCCACTGGGTGTAGGTCAGTCTGTGTGCTGCTCTCACACTTAGTGATGGGCTTCACCAGCAAACTCTCTTCTGGCTGCATCTGCAAAACTCCAAGTTAGAAACCGATACTGTCACAGTGTCACTTTAAATGCCACCACCAGATCATGCCAAAGTGACGAGAGCCGTCTTCAGACATGGCCTCTAGAGGAACTCTTGGGTCCAGACTTTGTTTACGTCTTACACATGAACAACACAGCAGGAAATTCTTCGCTCAGACGCGATCACAACAGCAAATCAACAGCAGAATCCAGAAGCTTCAGGTGAGGGGTGGTAGTAACAGACAAAGGTAGGATGTAAAGTATTAATTCTGCTGCGGAGAACAAATGTTTTTGTTTACAGCACATTGACACCAGGATCGGATCAATCACAAAAACCTCTTGACATCTTCATCATCAGTTTCTTCTATCTGTATGGCTCGGCTTTTTCATTCTGATATATCTTGTTCTCTTAGTTTTTTTCATTTTTGTGGCTGTTAGAAGCATCATCAACAACCCTTGTTCATCCTGCGGAGGATTTCCTGCTGTGTTCACACATCTGCTGACTTTATACTGGGAGCTAGAGAGAGAAAGAGCGCAGAAGCTCTCACTCCGACATTTGCTTTCACACATATAATTCCTCCAGAGGGTCGCCGGTTCATGTCTGAAAGCAGTCACACTGTGAAATCCTATGTTTAATTACCCAGAGAAAGAAGACTCACCTCAGTGTAAGGGCTGACGCAGGAGAACTGTTGGTGGAGTTTGAGAAGTTGAATGAGTTCAGGGGAGAGCTTGGCTTTTTCTGTGACCTCTGCAATGAAGTCGTCTGGACGAGAGGCAAATTTCAAGGCTGCTTCTTTGGAGCTAAAAGCATAAAGTTGTCCTTTATGCCTCATGACTCCAATGTGTGGATTACCTGCAAAAGACATACCTTCAAAACTTAAAAGGACAAAACTTTTAATACTTTTACATCATAATGATTTTATGTGACATCACAATGCCCCACATTTGTTGAGACAGAGGCTGAAAAGAGGAGCTGCAGCAGTGGACAGCATGAGGAAAGTGATGAACATTTCATTATGTAAACCTTTTCGAATGTTTCTAATGAGGAAGACCATGGATAAATTAACCTTCTTTTAATTGTTGCTGCATGATTCTGAAACAAGTTAGTTGAGGTGGTTAATAATAAAAGAATAAAGCCGTAATAATGAGAGCAGTACCTGGAAGAAGAAGCCCGTCCCTGTTCACAAGTGTGTAGCCACAGACTCCATTATACTGTAGTACCAGATCATTAAAACTAGCTGTTGTTTCAGGCAGGAGCCATTCCTGTGTCTTCATCTCAGCTTGAACAATACGCTCATCTGAAACACAAAAGCAAGAAATCCAGCTATATGTAAACTCAAGTCAAGCCAGCAAGCTACCGCTAGATGCTAACGTTCCATGAATAATACATATTGAAAGAATAGAGTAGTTTATGAACTCCCCTGATTTAATGAAAGTAGTGTATAGTGGTGTGTTGTGATTTGCCCCATCACCCATCTTGACTGTCAGCTCATTTTAGTTTGGATTTTAAAAAACTGACTGCAAGATTAGGTGAAATCTGATGTCCTGGACCCCATTCAATGTTGATCAGTCACTGACAGAACAAGATGTGCAGAAACTGGAGGAGGTTATTTTTTTATCTGTTTTTAACAAGTGTTCAGAATAATATATATATAAAGTTTTGACTAATATCAAGTATAATATTGACTGTACATTTTATTTTGATGATCTATAGCAGGGATATTCAACTAAAATGTAAAGAGGTCCAGTTAGAGAAGATTTCTTGAAGCAAAGGTCCGGAAGATCATAATGTCTAATTATTTAGTGTGATATATATTTAAGTAGCCTAGTAGTTGTATCAAAATCTGCATATACTCAATATCTGACTGTTAAATCAAACAATATTTATTGTCATATATGTATAATGTTCTCTCATCAACTAAATGAAAGTAGGGCTGCATTTCAAAATAAGAGAAAATAAATAAAATGTGAAAATTGTGCATGTTCAAATAAAGTGCTTAACTTAAGAAAAATAAAATAAAGGAAGCAAAGGCTTGAATTTCCCTTTTTCTGTTTCACATCTTGCCTCAACAGTCTCAACCAATTTTACAGAGAATAAATCTCAACACATCTTAACAACTGAAGTTTTAGAATCACTTCTTCCCCTCTTTTATCCCACTCCTCCACTTTTTTGCTCAGTGAGAGAACTGAGCTCTAGCTCGTCCTGTAGTAGTAGTATCACGTGGGGAGGCTTAACGCGCATGCGATCTGTGCAGTATTAAAACCACTACCGTAAAGACTACAAAAGCTGCGCCAGTTACAGTGGGCGTTCCACCCGGCGCCATCTTGCCGTTGCCTGACTCCTCCTAGTTCCTGGCTAACCCATAAATGGGCAAAGAGGAAGAGCGCGAGGTAGATGGGATCTGGGGACAAAGAGCCCTTCAAAAGACTGGCTCATGTGGCTCATTTCTATATTTATTCACTTTAAAGAAGTAAGAATTATAATTTCGAGCTCAGATTTCCCACCAATATTTGAGTTTGAATTATTCTGAAATATTGATTATAGCTTCATTTGACATGTGTGGACAAGATTTTAAAGTCTGATATGGAGTCATTGTAAATATTCCACTGCCATATCCCTCTGAGTTGACAGTGAGATCACTATTTATTTCACTAAGTGTGTGTAAAACTACTTTGACTTATGTTATTCATGCAACACCGAAACACTTAGAAATACACAATAAAAAACTAAGCAGGCTACAATGAAGTTCCATGCAAAAGCTTTTAGGGCAAATTTCCATACAAGAACATTTTTAACGATACAGAAAAACTCAAAACAATATTTTAAAATTATATAATAAAGGCTTATAATCAAGATTAAAGGTGCTGTAAAAAAATACTAAGTTGTCGGTCAGTAACATATTGTCTTGTTTTAGTGCAAATTTTAGAGAAAAACGTGTCACACAAGTTTTAACAGTGGGGTGTTGAGTTTTAAAATGCCTGTGCAAATTGTTTGTGGAGCAAGACTGAAATGAGATGATCTTCTGGCAAATACTGCACTTAGCCTCACTGTCTGCCTAAAGCGAAAAGTGCATCACAATGCTGCTCCTTTTGCTTTGGCTCATTTTGCAGAATGATGACGGACAGCCCCCCCCCTCTCCTTCAGGCTGCTGTTGACTGCAAAATGACAAGAAATGATCATGTTATTGCACAGTAACTGAGTGTCATTGATACAAAAGGCTTGTGTGTTCAAGTTCTGTAGATAAAAAACTCTGTACACAGTTCATGCTAAAATTGTAGTTGTATGTAAATATTAATAATTACTTTCAAAGATTACTTAGGCTTGCACAGTGTGTCACAGTATGACATGTGGGCGAAACATTTTTTATCAGGTACAGGATCTTTGCATTAAATCCAAAAACCAAAAAGTTATCTTGTTGCTTTATTGGTGAAGTCTTCATGTAGTAATTTGCATCAAGGGGACATTAAACTTCACTGGTGTGTCAGTAAACCCACCTTAACAATGATGGCTCAGAGCCACTAAGTGTTTAGTAATGTGCAATGTAATGTAATGCAATAAATCATTAACCCATATCATGTTCAACAATTAATCAATTTAAACCATCAAGTTGCTTGTTGTCTCAGAGGATATTAAAACATTTCGGTGTACCCTTGTGTCAATGCTCAAATGATCTAATCCATATGTTTGCATTGCCTCTTTTTGTGTTATTTTGGGCTTATTTCTATATTTGAAGTTATTTCATATTCAAATGGATACTATTTCATTCCATAATCACATTTGTAACACACAAGTGACATACGTTGAATGGGTGTTAGTGAGTGTGAAAGTGGACAATTCAAGACTGATTGCAACAGAAAAACTTAGTATTCAATGAAACCACACATAATGACACATCAAGTGAAAAAAAATTACATATATTCTTTATTATATACATTATAATTAAATAGTACAGTTATCTACCCTTGCTAGATGTAGATAGCATTGACATTACCAAATACGGTTAGTTTCAATGACAAACTCCAGTTAAACAGTGATTATAGGGCAACATTGAAGTTGTTATTCCTGTGATCATGATATGACATTAATACTTACATATGACACACCATCATTGCCCACAACTTTAACGTTCACATTGTATAATTTATAATCCACAATTCTACATTGACACACTTCTAGACTACGTTTGGAATGTGTACCTGTTTAATGTGACAAATATCAGGACCGCATAGGGCTGCGTTGGTCAACGGCTCTTATATATAAATGAAATAAAAATATATTTTCACTCACCTAAAGAACTGGAAAACATTAACTTAAGTTAATTATTATTTAGCTAATTATGCGTAATTTCAAACCGCTATAGTTAGAATGAAGTCGTCTGGACGAGAGGCAAATTTCAAGGCTGTTTCTTTGGAGCTAAAAGCATAAAGTTGTCCTTTATGCCTCATGACTCCAATGTGTGGAATACCTGCAAAAGACATACCTTCAAAACTTAAAAGGACAAAACTTATAATACTTTTACATCATAACGATTTTATGTGACATCACAATGCCCCACAAAAATTCACCCCAACTTAGTGATTGAGACTTAAAACCGTTTTTTGAACCAGGCTGTAAACACGTTTAATTCTGCTCTAAAGTCTAGCTTTTTAACATGGGAGTCAATGGGAATTGATTGAGCCAGCCTCAAGTGGCCACTCAGTGAACTGCAGCTTTTTGCACTTCGGCATTGGCCTCATCGCTCAGCCCGCGTTGTTGCCGCTTGGTTTTAACACCAAAACATGCTTTTCCACATAAGCAATGACTGGCTTATTATCTAACATTGTGCAGTGAAGCTAAGAGGCATGTGCTCAATGTCTGATTAGTTGAGGCTTCAGTACGTTTAAATAAATCATCGACTTGGTATCTGGTCAGATTCAAACTAGTGCTGAAATCAATCTGCCCACCTCCGTACTCCTTACACATCATACATTATATACACAAACTCTGAAATTTGATTTTTATTTACATTCCACCAACTTTAGCAGATGGGACATGGACCAAATTAAAAGTGCTGGTGTATGTGTTTTCCTTTATCTGGTATGTTTACTTTTCATTAATTATTTGACACTATAAAATGGGTTTGAAACGTCATGACTGACAGCTGAGACTGACTTGTGATTGGTCAGTGCATGTATGGGCACACAAGTGATTGGTTAGAGGAGCTGAAGTATCAAGGTCCCGCCCAATATATCTGACCAACACTATCATGAGTCAATTACAGCTGTCAATCATGACATCTCACCACAATGCTTTGTCAGCTATACTGCACTCAGCCACCAGGGAGCGATAGAGATGTTTTGAATTTCTGTTATGGGAGCTATCATGTCATCCATCTTTATGTACAGTCATGGACATACGCACAGTGACAATGCGCCCTGAAAAAATACAGTTTACAAAGTAAAAATTGGAAAGCAGCAAGAGTGAAGTCAAAATGTTGAAATATTGAAATGACCAAAATATAAGTGATCTATAAAAAAAATTCATGAAAGGCATTAATAACAATGTACTTAATTTATGAAAGCTGTAGAGTGACCATCAAATTCACAAAACTATAGTCGCCAAAAAACTTTACCTGCCGGACGCGCTGGCTGTTCAATAAAAACTTCGATGCAAAAGACTGCTGGTTTGTGTATAGTTATTTCTGCTGGGAAAACACGCAGTGGAATGTTCACATTGTCCAATAAACATTACATTTAGTTCTTTGGTTGATATCATGTGGTCAGCAAAGTAGGACAACCCCCCTCACCCTCTTGTTCCTTTATTCACCCGGTGAGGAACAGCTGATTTTACTACCTGCTGACATACCACCACCACATGACTCAGATCCCTGTATGTGACCATAGCAACAAACTTTACATTACAAAAAATACTAACTGGCACCTACAAAAGCCATTCTGTAAAAAGGTTTGAAGATAAATTTAACTTCAACAACAGGTGAAACAGAAATGGTGTCATATCACAATCAAGTTATTGACATGTAATGATACATTTGTGTGGTCTTTGGGAACAGTTAAGTGGATGAAGAGTTAAAGGACCAGTGTATAGGACAGAGCTATTCTAACAGTTCTGTAGCAAGAGGGCCAAATTGGAGAATCAGTGGTGTTTGTGCATGGAGTTTTTTTCCTATCGTTAATCAAAACACTAAATTTCAGTATTTGTCAGTGTGTGCTTTATTTACAGTCTATGGGTCATACAAAAAAACAAATGTAACAAAGCCAAACAAAAAGAAGCAATTTCTCAAAAGTATTTCTTGATGAACACGAGCAGACGACATCACTATATGGGTCTCCATCTTTTACCTTAACTTGGGTTCCTGAGCAACTGTTGGATAAGAGAAGTGAAAGACTATTTTACTTGTTTGAGAGGGACCATGTACAGTTAAACATTAATTTCACCATTTGCTGCACTACCCCAGATAACAGCTTAAAGCTTGTTCACATGTTCATACTGTTGGCAGGTTAGAATACCACAGTAACATAACACACGATTATGCAAAAATGAAGACAAAATATAATACAAGCACAACAGCACATCACAAGATGTTTGTCCAATGAATGAAATGCAGAGCGGCAAATTGGTGTATTACGGTCTTATACAGAGGATAACAGTGAGCAAATAGAGTTTTTTTGAATATGGACTCAAGACATCTTATATAAAGTAAATCTATGTGATGTTTCAATAGAGTATTTACAAGTTGAAATGTTTTGAGATAAAGTTAAGACACATTATCTTCACAGGTCAGATCATGCTAAGACCTAAAGTGAAACATGCAGTTTGATCACATATCCAAATGTCCATGTTTCCTTATATGTAATACTATAGGTTTTCCTTTTTCCCAGTATCTCTGTAGAACCGCATCAGTGGTTGTAGCACCATTGCACTCTAACATGTAAATTTCTCTTCCTGCACTGCAGCCCTGCTGTGGTATCATGTCTATGTAACAGGTGACGGACTGTTGGGACACAGTCTGATCATGACGTGCATTGACATTATCAGTCACCTGAGGAAGAGTTGCTCTTCTGTGCCAACAGTTTAACCTCTTTTAAAGCCACATCGTTTCAGTGCAAGACAAGAATCCACTGGGCCTGTTCAGTCTGTCTATACAAGCCACAGAGCATGAGTGAATGTTAATGGTTACATTTATTATGTTTCTCAAGTTATTTGCTTTCATTTCTCATGATGATGATAAACCTCTGGGTACAGCTGATCAGCCACTGATCAGTCATTTGATAATAAAACTAGAATTTTCACCCTGTGGATTTCTTCTCCTGCCAACCATTGCAGTCGCAGTCTACATACATTTTGTTTCCAAGTTCATGAAGTCAATGTGACCTTTGGCCACTGAAATCGAATCAGTTCATCTTTGAGTCCAGGTGACTGGTCATAATTTATTAAGGCAGAATAATAGCCGGGTTTCAATTAACTGCAGGGTCCCCTTTTAAACGCTGGGTGCAGGCGTATATTTTGATAAATAACTGCTGGTTCCAAATAAATGCCGGGTCTAATTAATTTTTTTTTTAAATCAAAGAAGAAGACGTTTTTCTTTGCCTTTTTCACGTATTGTGCTTGCTTTCTGATGATGGCCATGGCTCTGGTGCAGCAAAAAAATTGAAAGTACGACTCGAACTTCAAACTTTCTGTTTTAAAATATGCAGAGGAAAACTTGGGAGAAGCAGCCGCTAGACGTTTCTCTGTCGACCCCAAGAGAGTGAGAGATTGGAGAAAAAATCAAACTGAGTTTCAGCGTCTGCCTGAGGAGGACAGTGAAAGAGCCAGGCTGCCTGGTGGAGGTAGGAAGAAGGCTAGCGAGGAGCATGAGATAAATATGCGGGAATGGGTTATCAGCAAACGGACACACGCCACGAGAGAGTGTCCCGCAAAATGATCAGGGCGATGGCGATACAAATCTGCGCCACCGTGAGTGACAGCAGAGCTGAGGAGTTTGCCGCGAGTGCTGGTTGGCTAAATCGTTTCCTCCGCCGCAACAACAATTAAACGCCTGGTTCCAAATAAATGCCTGGTCTGTTAAGTGATTAAAACAAACAAACGCCCCGGCTATTATTTGGTAATTTATGGTATGCAAAAACATGTTTTGTGAGGCCAACATGACCTTTAACAAACAAAATCTAATCAGATAATTTGTAAGTCGGGCAGAAGATTTGAGCAAAATGATTCACAGTTTCCTCAAAATCGTCCTTGACTCAGTGAATATTTGTGCAAAAATCGAATTTGTTCATCTTTGAGTCCAACTGAACATTTCGTACCAAATTTCTTCAAGGTGTTACTAAGAAATAGTGTTTATCATTATGCCTCAAGCCACTGGGTGTTTCCAACACAGTGGGAGAGAAAGAAAATGTCTTACATTGTCCATGGTGCGCACGTCAAACCATCATGTGAAAAAAAGCCTGTCAGACAGTTTTCACACACTGTATCAGTTCTGTGGGTTCCTTAGAAAAAGAAAAGTGGGATTCATTACATTCATGACAGAAGTCAACATCCAGTAAAAACAATCCAGAATTTATCAGACTGGGAAAAAATGTTAAACAGCACATTATTATTACCAGGTTCCTTTATCCTCTGACCAGCAGCACAGTGTGTATGTTTCTTCGCCATGCTGCATCCTGTATCTCCAACCGGACTTTTGCAGAAGAATCCATTGGACACACCACAAACTGTGTCACTTTTGTTTGTACACTTCTGCCAGACAAAGAGACCATTTTCTAAAAAAAAAAGATAAAACTTAAAGATGAAATTTATATTGACTTTATTTTACATTTTAATTACATACTATAATTTTAATGTATTAAATATTTTTGGGTGAGAAACTGTACCTGCAACACAGGAAGAGCAGGGGAAACACTTCTTTAGACCATTGGGTTGAGTCATATAAGTACCATTGTCACAGGGCCTGCAGCGTGTGCCTGACAACAGTGTGCAGTCACTTTGAACAAAGGTTCCTGTTGAAGACAGCACAATGTTCATGCTTGTATTACATCAGGATCAGGATCTACGGACACCACCATGTTTTCTACAGAGGACCAATCTGGACAAACTAAACACATATTGAGTTTTACTGACAACTGAGGTCTTTCATTCGGAAGGGGAGGGTCAGGTGAGGTGTATTCTGCTGCAGTATAGAAGCAGGTTGTGTTTTTTTCTGTCGTTTTATTACTTCTGAAGAAAAGGTCACCTTGGCTGCAACACGCTTTACCCCTGAGACTCTAAAAGTGTTTTGTGGACGGAAGTGTGGAAACGTCACCCACGACCCACCCCTCCATCGGCACAGTGGTGAGTAGATAATGAGTGCATTTTCATTTTCAGTGAACTCTCCCTTTAACAACGTGCAGTTGTGTCTCAGTAAAACATGGCTGTGTGACAGTGAGACAGCATGCACAATACCAGGGAGCACTGTAAATGGAACTCATTCATAAAAAATAAACAAAATACATTGGTTTATCTATTAGACAGGGGCAGTGCAGTGCAGTGGTGCAATGGCACAGTCCAGGGAAAGCTGCCCAGTCCCCATCTGGACCAAGTAAGCTGTCTGGTGAGCTGCTGAGGTGCACCTGAGCATGTGTTGTGTGTGTGATCTGAGGGAGAGCAAGATACATTTCAATTGTGTGTAATTTACTGTGTGTGGATTGCATGCAACATGACAATAAAAGTAATCTTAATTATTTTAAGTGGCCCTTATCAGAGGTTCTGAAAAAGCTCATTCTTGTTCTCTGGAGGGGACTCAATCTACCTCCAGGGAAATATATGGTATTTAATATTGTGGCGAGCACGTGGGAGAGTGATAAGGATTGATCGGAGAACTTTCTTGCAAACACCTTATTTGCGTTCCTTCCACAGAACAACAACAAGCTTGATGAATTTATCGAACACAAATATATCACTGCTGCCTTAAACAGCCACTGGACCCCACAACAGACAACACATCCCACAGTCCTGGTGACCACACAAGTGAACTTAAACAAACACAACATTACCAACCAGCAAATACACTAAACCCACATGAACCAAGTCTGAACACCAGTGTTGGGCACGTTACTTTTAAAAAGTAATTAGTTATAGTTACTTCTCCCAAAAAGTAACTGAGTTAGTAACTGAATTAGTGACTGATTTACTCCACTACCTCCAGGGAAATATATGGTATTTAATATTGTGGCCAGCACGTGAGACAGTGATAAGGATTGATCAGAGTACTTTCTTGCAAACACCTTACCAAATAATATTTTGCGTTACCAAATAAGTTTTTTGTGTGTATTTGTTGGTTAAATAAGGTAAGGTAATAAAAGTAACTATTTACCAGGGAAAGTTACTATTGTTGCTCTTCTTTTTTTAAGTTTAAATATGTCTAAGAATTTGGATTTTTTTTCTTAGCAGGTTTCACAAGCCAGTTGCATAGAGTAGAATTGCATAGTGAGGTACTTACACAGAACTTTTAATATTTATTGCACCTCAGACCACAACTGGTAGGCATCATGTACTTCAAGTATTTTCTTCATCACAAAAATACACAGTTTAACAATATAACAATTAAGTGCTTTTAACTCTCTGGACATACTGTACCGTTCAAGTATTTTCTTAACAATCAAAGTAAACTCTTCACCAATATGAAGTGCTTTTAATTCTCTGTAAATACTGCACTGTTCAAGTATTTTCTTACAAATACAAGTAAACAGTTTAACTATGAAGTGCTTTAACTCTCTGTAGTGTAAATTCAACAAATCAAACCTTCACACAACTGGTAGACATACTGCACTTCAAGTATGGTCTTAAAAACAAAAGAAACAGTTTCACTGTATGAAGTGCTTTTAAAGTAGCACTGAAAATATGGATTACTTGGACAAATCCAACTTAAGCGCCTAAAATCCGATTGGCCTATCATGAAACTTTCCTCCACTTTAGCCAATCATCATCACTTGTGCGGTTGTCCCTCCTCTCCTCCCCTCCCCTCTCCTCTCCTCTCCTCCCCTCCCCTCCCCTCTCCTCCTCTCCTCCCCAAAGAAAGCCCAGCCTTGCTGAGGCTCAGTGAGAGCCATGTCCGATGACGACAGGCGGCTGTGGTTCATAACGCGCCCCGTCTAATTGTCAGTAACGGCGGTGTAACGATGGAAGTAGTAATTAGCTAGATTAGATTAGATTAGATTACCCGTTACTGAAAAAAATAATCTGTTCATATGGCGAAACGTCGCTGAAACACACAACGCTCCCATGAGCCCCTGCAACACGCCGTCCAATCAGAGCGAGGCTCACCTATCGGATTGATCTGCTGAACGTGCCCCGTAAATAACTTTGTGAGGAAACAGCTCGTCTTCACCTCACAGCAGCGTCACCACCATCGCTGCACACTGGAGGGTGTTTCACTTTCACTACGAGCAGTTGACGCCGCAGTGTCTCGTACCTTGGTGGCACATGGGGCAGCACTCTCCTGCTTGGGTTCGATACTCCTGCGTCCCACAGCCGGAGCCTGGCAC
Source organism: Paralichthys olivaceus (assembly GCF_024713975.1). NCBI lineage: Eukaryota > Metazoa > Chordata > Actinopteri > Pleuronectiformes > Paralichthyidae > Paralichthys > Paralichthys olivaceus. The sequence continues at coordinate 3,506,308 of NC_091098.1, forward strand.
CGAGAACACGGCGAGGAGCCCTGCGGAAGAAAAGCCAGCAGCGGGTGAACACGACGGGGAGTGGTCCGTCCTGAGCTAACATTAGCTTTAGCCGCGTAATCAGTCGAGGGTGTCTGTGGCTCCTACCTAACACGAGTGACGTCGACAACATGTCGTCAGGGTGCGTTCACACTATAGACTGCAGGTTCACACTGCGGTGAAGATGTATAATCTGCTATTCACTGAATATCTGCGCTGCGGAGGGGTGCAGTCGCGCCATCGACACTGGAAAATAGAGTGCCCGTCTACATCGCGTCCTACGGTGGTTTCATAGTGCATTCACGTGCTCCCCGCAAACTCAGAAATTCATATCAAAGTAGCTTTTTCTTCTTATTTTCATGTGTTGAACTACACACATCTGCTGTCACTTTGTTTTCGTTTCGCTACATTCTTTTATAATGATTCAAACAAAATGATAGAACAAAATTATTGAAGCGCATTCAGAATCCCCCTCATTTCTGCACAGTCAGATTTAAAAACTTCATTCAGACACGAATCGAATTGTTTTCTGCCGACTCCACCGGATTCTTGTTCTACATGTCCCCAGCTACCTCTGTGGTGATTTTCAAGTTCGTTTACTGCATCACTGTCTGATAATCTGATGCGGAAATCATCGATGACATCCCCTCATCTCTGTCTGTCACTCTCCTTCTTTCCTTTTGCAGAATGTGGTAGGGCTGGTTATTGTTGAGAATCTCACGATTCAATTCGATTTCGATTCGTTAGGTCACGATTCGATTCGATATTGATTGAAAAGCTTCGATATCGATTCAGCATCAAGTAGAAATACACAGGAGTATCAGATAATTGTTTAAAATAATGATTTATTTAGTTCCATGCCTTATGAACAGCCATGGTATAACTCATATCATGACAAAACATGACACTGCTTTAACACTGAACTACAGTGCATGTAAACTTAAATTATGTGTTTCTTTCCTCTTGGAAATTGTAAAACAACTCACAACATTTTGAGTAATAAAACATCAGCTCAATAATACTAGTACATGGTGCGTACAAAAGTATAAAAAAAATGACAGTGCTGTATTAACACTGACCTAAAGTGCATGTAACTTAATTATGTATTTCTTTCCGCTGACTTTTTCTCTCCCTACAGCTTCGGGACGGCGACTTCTGTCATGTGTTTGCGTGTTGGTATGGCGTATCATGGTTCGAGCATGTGTACCATCTTCTTAAAACCCTCGCTTTCGACGACACTGTACGGCCGCAGGTCCTTGCATATAAAGACAGCCACCAACTCTGTTATCTTCTGTGCGCGGACAGAACCTGGCGCCAGTTTGCACACGTGGGATCTGTCGAGTTGCGGTTGTTTTGAATCCGCGGTTTTAGCGATGAGTTGCTTCAAAACGTCTGCATGGTGTAGTTTCATTTCACTATTTTTGCTTTTTACTCACTTGATGTACTTCTGTTTTTACTCTTCGTGTGTGTGCGAGCTGGTCAGAGAGGAGGAGGAAACAGAAACTGCAGCTCGAATCAAACCAACTGCATCGGTTGTTTTGAATCCGCGGTTTTAGCGATGAGTTGCTGCAAAACGTCTGCATGGTGTAGTTTCATTTCACTATTTTTGCTTTTTACTCACTTGATGTACTTCTGTTTTTACTCTTCGTGTGTGTGTGAGCTGGTCAGAGAGGAGGAGGAAACAGAAACTGCAGCTCGAATCAAACCAACTGCAGCTGGTTGTGACTCTGATCATGAAGCAGCTGATCACTGAGCAGCTGTGGCCAGAGAAACTGTGTTTCACTGTTTCCACTGTTCTTCAACTAAGTCTCTGACCTGCTGCTTCACCACACCAGGTCAGAGCCACCCTGCGCACAGTGGAAGCGAGGAAAGCAACTGGTCCAGATGGCGTCCCGGGACGAGTAATCAAGGCCTGTGCAGACCAGCTGACAGAGGTATTCACCAAAATCTCCAACTTTTCACTTCAGCTGTCTGTTGTTCCCACCTGCCTTAAAACAGCCACCATCGTCCCGGTACCCAAGAAAAGCACAGTGAACTGCTTGAACGATTACCGCCCGGTTGCTCTCACTCCCATCATAACCAAGTGTTTCGAAAGACTCATCACCCCCCTCATGAGGTCTGCCATCCCTGCTGGCCTCGACCAACACCAGTATACTTACAGAGCAAACAGGTCGGCGGAGGATGCTGTCACGATGGCTCTCCACACAGCGCTCACTCACCTGGATCACAGCAACACCTACGTGAGGCTGCTGTTCTTCAGTTCAGCTTTCAACACAGTCGTCCCTCATAAACTGATCCCAAAACTAAGCAACCTGGGCTCAGGTGGTTCACTGTGCACATGGATAATGGACTTCCTCAGCAACAGACCTCAGCGTGTCAGGATGGGAGAACACTCTTCCTCCACTCTCATCCTGAACACAGGAACCCCACAGGGTTGTGTCCTCAGCCCCCTCCTCTTCTCCCTCTTCACCCACGACTGCTACCCCATCCACCCCGCAACACCATCGTCAAGTTTGCCGACAACACCACCATCGTAGGACTGATAAATAACAACGATGAGTCAGCCTACAGAGAGGAAGTCAAACGCCTGACAGACTGGTGCTCCCACAATAACCTGGACCTACACACAAACAAAACAAAAGAAATGTTTGTGGATTTTAGGAAGAGAGCTGTGCTCCCCACCCTCTCCATTGATGGACAGGAGGTTGAGAGGGTGGAGAGCTTCAAATTCCTTGGAGTCTACATCACAGCTGACCTCACCTGGTCTGTCCACACCTCTAATCAGGTGGGGAAGGCTCATCAACACCTTTACTTCCTCAGGAAGCTGAAGCAAGCTCACCTACCTGGTCAACTTCTACAGGGCCACCATAGAGTCCATCCTGACCTACTGCTGTGCAGTGTGGTTTGCCAGCTGCACCGTCAAGGAAAGGTGGGAGCTGCCAAGAGTGGTGAGGGCAGCTTAGAGAATCATCGGGACCACACTGCCCCCCCTCAGAGACATCTACACTGGCCGACTCCATAAGAAGGCCAGTAACATTAGCATAGATCCCACACACCCGGGACATGCCCTAATGACACCCCCCTCCCCTCTGGTTAGAGATACCGCTATCTCAAAGCCAGAACCACAAGACCGTTAAACGGCTCCTACCCATGGACTGTAAACATCACACACACACATGCACACGCACGCACACACACACACAGTCTACCCAAGGAGAAAACATTCACTGTGAATTTTTTTCTGAAGCTATAATTTTTGCACGAAATCATTATGCACTAATAATCAGGTTGACTGTCCTACTGTACAAATTGCACTGTTATTACGCTGTTACACTTTACTATGTTTATTCTCTTTAGCTGTGTTTTTTATAAAAAAAAGGTATATTTAGATTTTTACTTCTTGATTCTTATTCTGATTTCTAAAATCAGTTAAATGCTGCTGCAACAAGAAGAGCTGCTAAAACAATTTTCACTGTTTTAATGTTGGTGACATTGACAAGAAAGGATTCTGATTCTGATGAACTAGCTCTGATCTCACTGTGTGTGTCGCTCTGATCGAGTGAGTGGGGGAGGGGGGCGGGTATGAGGGGCTGTCTGGGACATGTTCAGAATTACCTCTCACACACACACATGTGAAACGCTCTTACATACACTACTGAAACACTCTCACATAAACAACTGAAAAAATATTCGCTCACATACACTACTGAAATGCTCTCACACATACAAGTGAAATTCTCTCTTACACACTCAACTTTTTGCATAAACAACTAAAAAGCTTTACATCATACTAGTAAAATGTGCTCATATACACAGCTGAAATGCTCTGAAATAGAATTGTAAACTATAACAGCTCAGTAGTGAATATGAAAATTTGTTAAACAAGGCCTTCCTGTCATCTGACGGAAACAGGAAGACTCCACACAGGGAAGTGCATGTGCTCTTGCTGAGTTTGATGTACCTCAACCCTTGCTTCAACCACAATGTATGTTCATCAAATATTCTTCGTTTTTCAAGTTCAAGCTTTGTTTTTTGAAATGAGAGGCAATGAAGAGGATGTTGTCTTTTTTTTTTTTTTTACTAGTGCTCTGCAATGCATTGAGAAGCTGCAAAGAGAGGAGTCCAACCGTTTCCACCAGGAGAGGCTTTATAGAGAGCTTAATGAGCATACTCGATCTCTATCAGCATTTCTTGCTGTGTGTGATGATAGGGATGTCAGTGACCTTCTAGGATCATTATATTTATGCTTTCACAACTTGCTGCATGAACATGAGGCCAGACAGAGATCCACTGAAGTGACCACAAATTTGGTACCTCCAACAACCTTGACTGGCAATCAAGGATGGCCCCGATACAGAGCCTGCATCAAGTGAAACCTATTGGCCGATCATTTAGATGTCGTCTTGCTATACATTGAAGAATCTAAGAAAAACAACTACATATATATGTGTGTGTGTGGCATGCATATACATATACTGTATACACATACATACAGTGTATATATAGTTTTATATATATAATTTCATCCCAATAGGCATTTTGACGGCAACCACAAGCTGGTCAGGTGGCGTATGGTCTTTCATGGCTGTGTGGATGGCTTCAGCCAGACTATTATATAATTACGGTGCTTGTCCAACAACAGAGCCTCAACCATCTTGGTATTATTTATATGTATAGTAAAGAACTTTGGCTTGCCCTTAAGGGTCAGATGTGATCATGGCATGGAAAATATAAATGTTGCTGCTTTTATGTTGAAAAGAAGAGGACTGAACAGTGTTATTACAGGTGTATCAGTACACAACCAAAGGATTGAGAGACTATGGGCAGAACTCAATAGAGTTGTATCTAGACACTTTCTAAACATAGTTAACTTCATGGAGGAACAGGGTGTACTGGATTCATTGAATGAATTACATTTATTTTGTCTGCATTATGTTTATTTACCAAGGATTGAAAGAGCAGTAACAGAATTCATCAATCAATGGATCAACCATGGCCTCTCCTCACAAGGGGGGCAGACACCTCTTCAAGCTGGGGCATTCAGGTGTCATTAATAATGCAGGAATTCCTCCAGCTATAAACAGCATTTTTGATGCCGATAACTACTATGGCATTGATGAAGAAGGGCCATTACCTGAACTTCAAATCAATAATAATGTTGTAATTCCAGACATAGATGGAACCATTAATGAGACCACAATGAACATTATTCAACAAGTGAACCCACTTGAAAATGATGGGAACCATGGAATCGATGTTTTTTGTTCACTTCTGCACTTTCTTCAGTGAATAACATGGGAGTTATGTTGAGGTCTGTTAAAAGGTTTTCTTCACTTGTGCAGTGTATTCTGTGAATTTCAAGTTTTGTTAAAACATTGTAAAACATTTTATGAAAAATAAATGAACATTATAAATATGTGTTCAAAGGAACGAACATTCAAAGACAGGACAAGAGAGACAAACAGAGACTTAAACAGGCAGAGGGACAAACAGACAGACACATGAGAGAGGCACAAACAGATTGATAGACAAATGAGAGACAGAAACTGAGTCACAGAGAGGAATATAGAGCATATGCAGCTTAATTGTTTTAATTTATATCTTAAGTTTAATTTAATTTTAACTGTCTAAACAAATATATGTTGAAAGAAGGTTTGGTAAGAACATGAAACATGCCGTTAAAAATGAATGTAAATATGTTTTAAAACATTGGTTGATTGAGTCAATTGAATTGTGGTGAAACTATATAAAATACATCAGTTATACTGCATAGGGAACGAGACACAGACAGAAAAACACATACAGTTTCAAGTTGTCAGAGCATGACATGTTCATGCTCTGACAACTTGAAACACCAAGTGTCTGGTGCATGTGCAGACAGATGATTCAAAAATACCTTTTTTCTTTTTTACCTTTAACTAAGAGATGGCCTGAGTGTTGCTGTGCACTTGGCAGATGCAACCTCAAAGTTCATGATCCTCTTGTTGATCTGTGCTTTTAGAAAACTTCCTGTTTCATGCAGAAGCAAGAGCAAACAGTTTCCTGTGTGAACCAGACTACAGGTGGCTTCAGTGTTCATACCCTCTTTCAGTAACAGTTCTCTCTTATTGTGGCGTTCGACCACGCCACGGGGTTCCCCTCACGACAGCCAGAGACAGACCAGTCCAACCATTGCTTGTTTAGCATCTTTCTTTATTTAAGGTCCAACTGAAACGTACACAAAACATGGAACTTAACAGGTCCAGCAGCTGGACCTTCAGCTTCACCCCAGTCTCCAGTGTCTTCTCCCCAAGTGTATTCTTAGTGCGTCCTCAGTGTCCTGCGCGTTCTCCCCGAGGCAGCTCTGCTGCCTCCTTTTAAAGTCTGAGGATCAATCAGCTAACAGCTCTCACCTGTGCTGATTGATCCTCTGTGGTGCAGGTGAAGGTGCTCTCTCCGCCCCTTCACCTCCACACTTATGTTTCCTGTTTATGACAGTTTATAAAAACCTTCTTCTTTCACTATTCGAAGTTCCACTCTGAGCGTTCATGCTGAGTGTGAAACTCTCTGCAGAGCTCTATTAAAGACCCAAAGACAACTCTGGTCTGACTCTTTATTTCACATCTCGAGATAAATTTCCACTACACCCACAATAATCAAATTTCCCTGTATCATGTCTTCCTGCACTTTTTAGTCCTTTGTTTCCAAATCTGAGTCTTGATATTATTGTTTATTCTCTCTGGTTTCTTCATGTCCGTCCCATTTTTCCCACTTCCCACTTTGAATTTGGTAAAACCATCATCCTTCCTGTCTTCCTCCCATTGCTTCTGCCACCTTTCCTTCAACCTCTGTTTAATGATGCTCTTAGTCTCTGCACATCAGTGCAGCTATTCTCCACATTCTCCATTTGTATAGTATTTGTTGTATTTCAATCAAAATGTCCCGTCTGCTCTCTGAATGACTGTTCTGTATGCCGGCTAATAATAAACTTGAATCTGAACAAATAATTGCTCTTAACGCCGTGTGTCCTCCATCGACTGTAGTGCTACATTATTGCAATCATTTCTCCTGTATATACCGATGGCCCCTCACTCATCTTTTCCCTATTTGAATATGGAATTCTTTAATTATAATTGCATCTTCCACCTTATTGAATAAATTCTTTGCTGTATCAGTTTAAACCTGGACATAACTATAGTAACTGTCGATATGTGCCTGTATTGAATGTGAATTAAAAATAACCCCTCTAACCATGTTTTCTTTTTTTAAAGTGTGAAATCTACAGTAGCATCAGGTAGTATCCAAGATGCTATTGCTGGTAATGGTTGTTGGACTGAAGTCTAATTCTGCTATGATTAGTTCTGTTGCTCTTTGTGCTGCTGTCCATCTAAAGCTCCTTTTCCCAACAAGGTTTTAAAGTGTCCTGTATTGGATGTTCTTTGCTGTGTCCCTGTAAATTAGCATTCTGCGCTGGGGTCCACTCATCAAAATCCATATCATCATCCTCATCCCGAGTCGCCATCCTAATCCAGTCACAAACCATTTTATGCCAAACACCAAATCCTAAATCCAAAAGCTCAAATCCAAAGCATCAAAATTGTTTTCTGATCTAAACCCACAAGCGAAGCCTCCCTCCAATCAAATGAATGTACACAACCAGATACAGCTCTCCTGGCAGCTTCTTATTGGTTAGTTCAGTCACATGAGAGTGAGAAGCAGGAAGTATGTGTTGCTGATTTGTGGTGAACAGAAAAGTGTTGCTTCAGAAAGTTATCTGTCTCCATGTTGTTGTTTCTTCATATTGTGGTCAAACTACCCTACATCAACCTCTCATGTTACATAGTAAATAAATCCACCCTCCTACCATGTAGGGTCACACATCAGTATACATGGTCTCCTCCTGGGGAGAGACGAAAGACAAATGTTTCTGTTTATTGAAGAAACAGAACTCTTCCCTGTTATCTGAAGAAAATACAAGTACACTATGGTTGAGTTTGTAGTGGGAAATACTCAACATATAATTAATATTTCACAAAGTAAATGATCCTTTCAGAATTTCTTCAGCAATATCTCTTCTTACATGATGCAACAAATGCAGGAGTGAGGCAGATCAAGTCCAACAAAACAGAATTTATTGAAACATTTAAAAAGGGCAGGATCATGAATACAAGCAGGCAGGGACACAGACAAAGCAAACAACTCCACAAAGACTGAACATATTTGACTTAAATCCAAACTGAAACTAACAAACTACAAACAGGTCGCACAGGAAAAGCTGGTGAAACTATTCAGGAGCAAATCTTCTAAACAAAAGGGAAACACACAAAGGCAGGAAGTCAATGAATAAATAAAACAGGAATCACTGAACAAAAACCGACAATTTATGTGAGAAGGGAGTTCGGTGAACTTACATTCCACATAGGTGGAGTTATTAATCATAATAATATATAACATATTTTTCCAAAATGAGAGTTGTAATCTGACCAGGAAGAGACCATTTGTCTGTGTATTCATTTGGGGGACTCAACATTTTACAGCAGTGATACCATTGAACATTTGTGCAGAATATGTTTTCAGTGTTGCATTTTGTTGACGCTCCCTGCCCACTTGGATCACTGCTTGTGTCCATGAGAATAAAGCTGTTGCTGCTTTTGTACATTTCTCTGATTGGAAGGAGGCTTCATTGTGTTTTCAGAACGTTTCGTTTATTAGTTATTGATCTGAAAAGTCTGAACCTGTGAAACTCTTTCCAGCTTCTTCCTCTTCTTCTTGTTTATGATTTTACAGATTGTTCTCACACCCTAACATTGGCTGGGGCGACGTGTTGACGCCTTCTGGTACAATAATCCGTTGGGCGTCGACGTGTCTTGAGGAAGTGGCAGCAACTCATCAGAGCATGAATTCACCCGAAGAGTGAAGCTGAACCAAACGATCCCACGACCATTAAAGGACCAACACCCAGACTCTGTTTATTTTTTGTTCTCAAATTAAGCATTTTATTTTAAGATGCCTTTTTCAAAAGCTCTTTATTTTGTTATTGAATGCAAACCTCATTTTCCTTGAAATGACAAAATAACATTTATTTTATTATTAGAGTACCCTCCAGTTTAATGTGAAAATTAATAATAAATATTGTTGAAATACCATTGAATTGTTCTTTCTTTATTGTATTTGACAGTCAGTATTTGACTTTATACAGACATTGATACAACTGCTAAGCTACTTCAAACATGTGGCACTGAATCATAACACATGATAGACATCATGTTTCAGGACCTTTGCTTGAGGTAATTCCCTCTCACCGGACCTCTTTGAATTTGAATTACCCCTGATCTGATGTGTATGTGCTTGGGTGTGTTTGTTACTGGGCGATGAATTATTCCTGTTAAAAAGTTGCGTTTAACTTCAGTTCAAAGTTTCAGTGTTACTCAAAGAGCACTGATTTTACCCTAAAAGGATTTTTTGACACACTGCTCAAATTGAATTTACAGTGTTTTGATGTTCCTCCAGAGTGTTGGATTTCACTTTGGTTTTTTACTCCTCATCACCCCCCTCTGTGACACATACTGCCCACAACTCAAAATCACATGCTCCACAGACTCTTCTATCCAGCACCTCTCACACAGGACCACACCAGACAGTGTTGCCCTACTTATTTCAAGGTTTTGTTTATTCAGGAAAGTAGAAACGTCCCTGCCACATGATCAGAGTGAAATCAGCACATCTTGTGTTTCTGTTTCTGTTCTTTTTACCTAAATGTTTTGTTTTGTTTTGTTCTATTGCATTGTGTTTTGTTGTGTTCCGATACACAAGCTGCTATGACACCTTAATTTCCCTCCGGGGATGAATAAAGTACTCTATCTATCTATCTATCTACATCAGGACGGCTGCCTTGTCAAGAGATACAGTTGTCCAATATTTATAGCTTAAAGGGATAGTTCACCCAAACACAAGAATTCACTCATTATTGACTCACCACTATGCCTGTAGGGGTTCGTGTGGGTTCTCACAAGTTCTCGCACCTCTTGGGAAAGAGCATAGAGGCATTGGAACACTGTCTAATTATGCTACATAGAGGAACTTATATTTTGCCCTTGTAATAACCTAAGATGTTTCATTAGTTTGTTTTACACTGTCTGTTTTATCCATTAGTGTTTATTCATTTTGTTTCTTTTTGGGAATTTCTTATGTCCTTTTCTGTATAGACCAACAAGGCTAAAGGTTTTGTTTGGTGCACAGTGTCCTAACCTCAACCTAGTTTCCTCTCTCCTGTTGCCACTGCCCCCCCGAGTAACTATAACGGTCTTCAACAAACTCCCCACTGCCTGAGCCGTCTTATATTTGATCAACTGAATGTGCTGTTCCTGTTTCCTACAGCCTCCTGATACACCTATATCCACCATGGTACCAGTTTCTTATTCCTCAAGACAATTGCTGAGGAAACTTTCATCTACATCTCCAAACATATCAATCCCTTCCATTGCTTCCTCACTTAACCTCTGGAACTTGACCAAATCAGCTGTCCCAAAGACCCATTTTGGGAGAACCCCCCACCCCCCCTGCTCTCACTTCTATTTTTTCACCCACTGCACAAGACACAGGGGAGTGATCGATACCAACAGTCGCAGCTGTCCAAACCTTCCAGCTACTAACTCCAGCCAAAGAGAATTCAGCATCGTTGAAATGCCACGGCCTACCTGAGTATTGTTGCTGACCATGTCCATCCCTTTATGACCACAGTGTGCCCATCTTCTGACGGCTACTTCCAGCAGGATAATGCACCATGTCACAAAGCTCACATCATCTCAAACTGGTTTGTTGAACATGACGATGAGTTCACTGTACTCCAGTGGCCTCCACAGTCACCGGATCTCAATTCAATACAGCAGGATGTGGTGGAACGGAAGATTCGCATCATGGATGTGCAGCTGACAAATCTGCAGCAACTGCGTGATGCCATCATGTCGATATGGACCAACATCTCTGAGGACTGTTTCCACCACCTTGTTGAATCTATGCTACAAAGAATTAAAGCAGTTCTGAAGGCAAAAGGGGTCCAACCCAGTACTAGCAAGGTGTACCTAATAAAGTGGTCAGTGAGTGTATATTCCTGCTCTCTAACCTTTTCTAGCAGCCTGTATGGAATATCTTGTAAAATTAATATAGCACAACCCGCTCCTCCACCATGTTCTCTGTCTTTCCAGATCACTGTAAATCCATTCACTCAACTCAGTGAAGGTTTTAACCAAATTTATGAAACACAAACATCTGGTTTAATTTCTTTGATAGACAATATAACAAGCTGTTAAATCACATTGTTAAAAACTAAAACAGTGGTTTTGAAAAAGAAATTTACTTATTTCAAATGTCTGAGTTGTTAAAAGCTTGTCCCCTCTGAAGTTTTCAAATGCTTTCACAACATATCTAACATGGCTGTATATAAAACAGGTTACACAGCTGCTTCAGTATAATGATCTAATGGTGTCATAGAGCCTAATAATATTGCTTAGTAACAGATACTACTACGAACCAGACTCTGGTACTACATCTACTCTATTTTGTCCATCTGCACTGAGTGTCCCCCAGTGTTACACTCTTCTGTTTAGAAAGAGACATCTGTGTTTCAAACATGTTTACAGGTAAAACCCAGAATCTTCAGTCAAACACACATTTAGAAAGGTAAATAAATTCACATTTACATTTAGCACATTTATCAGATGCTTTTGTCCAAAGCGAGTTACAATAAGTACATCTGTCACAAGAGAGAGAAGAGAGAAACCACAACATGTCACTGTCGATGGGGTAAAAGGAAATATAGAAACAATTGTCAAGCCCTCATCTGAGGATCATACCTGCTACTTGTTTAATATCCTTTAAGTGTTAAAGTGCTATGATAGAAGTGCTAATCATACGAACATACATGTGTATTTTCACAATAAAAGTCCAAAGAAGGCTTCAACATAACCGAGCATTAAGATCTGTACAGCTTCATAAACACTGAACAGTGTTTTTGAATCATTAAAATGAATCATCAGATTCTGATGAATTAAAGAGGCAGACCGCCTGCTGACATTTCATATCACAACTCACAGACATCCATCATCTATAATGCTTTTCCTTAGAGGGTTGTGGGGAGAGCTGGAGACATTCGAAGCGGGACCCTCCTTGAAGTGAGGCGACAGCACCAACATCACACCACTGTGCTGATACCTCACAGTGAAACATACTTACATGGTAAATGTGCTATTTAATGCTTGTCCTTCCAAGATACAAGTGTCTGTTGTGAAGAAAATAAAACTAAATAAAAGATGAAGAGAATAATCTCATACACTGAGGGTGGCCATTTGTCCCATCATGCCACTGTGCCAGCACTTAGAAATGATATTCCAGTTTCAGCCAGATGTCCAGTTTCCGCTGTGAGTTATCTCTCCACAGAGGATCATGAAGTCTGAGTGTTGAGGCACGTGCAGCTCACTCACTGTCAGCAGGAGATTCAGGCAGTTTTAATAAACATGCTCCAAGTTTCATATTCCCAGCTCACTGTAGTTTGGGTGCAGTGACATCTGTGAAGTGATGTGAAACAGAGCAGTGTTTTTTCTGTACCCTGCAAAAACAAAGTGCCAGAACCCAGAGGGATATACCTGGATTCTAGAGCACATTCACTCTGCAGGTTCATCTCTTTTGCTGAGGAAAGAAATATGATGAATTAAAATGGAAACCTCTTGTACATGTGTACAGACTTCACAGAGTAAAGTCAGATCAATCTTAGGCCACTTTCAGACATGCACTGGACTCCAGACAATCTCCTGACATTCTCCAGAGGGGCTGGATGTTTCCCTAAAACTCTACCTAATGTGTCGATACAGCAGGATAGGTGTGCTGATGATGCTTCAAACATGCTACAGACGCAAAAATACAAATACAAAGAGAAAATCTCTGCAGCAGTTATTATGTTACATCCTGCCTCTGACTATTGGGCCACCCCTCACCTGAACGCTCCAGAGATTTGTGTTGATGTGAACGAGTTCTATAAAAGAATCTCTTGCTGCGTTGTTCATGTGTTAAAGACAAAGCTGGAGAGAGTCTGGACCCAATTCTGCAGACGTCCTCCAGAGGTCATGTCTGAAAGTGTCTATACAGTCCTCAATTAACTAATATTTCAATGTAGAGCACGCTGCTGTCTCACCTGCTGCTGTTCACTATGTTCTCTCCATCATATCCACAGTTTCTCCTCCAGCTGTGTTTCCCTTTAAGTTAAATATTAAATAAAATAATCAAATGACCTTCATCAAGCAAGTATTGTCATCAAGCACTGAACATATACACAGAGTCAAAACATACACTGTGAAAAAGAGAGAACAAACGTACCTCTGTGGATTTCTTTTTTTCCTGTTACAGAAAGAAACAGATGAAAAACCTCTTACTCGATGACATCATGACTTGATGGGTTCTTATCATCCATGAGAACATTTTCTTTGATCACACACACATCGTACCTGAATGACATGTTTTCCTCTTCCTGTAAACGAAGGCGATGGCAGATATAACAAATAAAATAACCAAAACCACTGCAGCGATGATTCCCACTGTGACATTTAAACTGGTATTTTCACATTCAGCATCAGTTGAAGTTGTTCCTGGTCGCTTCAGCTGAAGGTTTGGTGATTCACATCTGGAACGACAGGGGGACATGTTCACAGGACCGTGAGAGACACCACAGATTCACTGCAGGTGTAAGAAACCAGGCACGTCCACGTGTGGTGTGACTCTTCACTTACTGTGTGTGTGCTTGACAAGATGTACGGGTCCCATCAGAAAATGTTCCATCACTGCAGTCAGAGCATTCAGAGTCTGTGAGGGCTGTTCCTGTACAAACACAAACTATACAGTTACTATTGTACACGTCATATTAGGATTATAGAGCAAAGTGGTATTTGACATGAGACCTGTCTGATTATTGAGGTTTTTGATCAGCAAACATTTCCTTGTTCAAATTCCCTCCTTTTGATGTGAGATGTGATGAAATGTAGAGCAGCATGTCACTAAACTTACAAACATATTTCTATTAACTAAGGAACATTGACAGAATTTCAAAGATACAGAAACTATTTGACATTAGTTTCTCTCATCACACCTGGATCACTGCAACAGTCTTTTATGACTATATTCATTATTTGTTTTTATATTTTTTGTGTTGCATAAAGAAAAGACAAGGTCAGATGAGATGCACCTTTAATGATCCTCCATGGAGGAAGTTCAGTCGACGCAGCAGCACAGTGAAAGCAGCAGTGCATGGACACAATGTAGTCAGAATAAAAATAAGAATACAACTTTGAAATAACACTGAATATATTAGGCTGTTTATCACAACTGTCCACTTCTTGTAGAATGTGACAGGCTGCCACTCAGCCACATTATTATTATTATTATTTCTCTTATGATTATGATTATTATCACAGTTGCACAGGAAGATTGGATTTTGATTAGTTTTGTTTTTAGTTAGTGAGTCCTCTTCAAACTGTTCTACAATATACTGTCACTTTTTATTGTTTGTGTGCAGAACTTTTTATAAACAGTCTAAGTGTGTGGTTTATAAACCTTAGACAAACCATATATATACACAACTTTTCAAAATAAAAGAACTGTTCACTATAAGGCACTGCAGCAACAAATGTTTTACTTTGAAAACAGATTGCTAAACAGGAAGTGATTCTCTGACTTCTGTTGCCATGACGGAGATCAGATAATCAGACTCTCTCAGTCCAATGTGGTGAAATTAAAATCATGAAATCATCAAAATGATCTGGCAGTGATTCTGACTGAACGTTTGATAATTCATAATACAGATGTCATGTGTGAAGCATGAAATGAACAATTAGCCACATATCATCCAAATGCTTCACAATTGACTGGATGACTGAAATAACCTGCTCTGTGTTCTTTTTTTACAGCTGAGAAAACTTCAATCTTAAAGTCAGAATTGGAAAACGCACCTCTATGTTTGATGAACTGCCCTGGTTTACATTGTGTGTGTTTCTTTGCTGCTGCACAGTTGTTCCTTGTGCGGTCTGTACAGTAGAATCCTTCCAGAGGTTCACAAAGTGAATCTGTTGTTGCTGTGCATGAAGTGTGTATCTTCAGACCAGAATCTGTGGACACATAGAGGTTACATATGGAGGGAACATATGAAGATACAAACTGCTGTATAAACAACACAGTGGACTGATCTGCTGGTGGCAGGAACAAGGAGATATGGAGTGAACAACGGACTTTTGTAAGAACTTTCACTTCTACCATTAATGCAAGTCCCACTGATAGAAACTACAGAGCAAAGGAGAGTCTCGTAATTTGATGGCAAAAAAAAGAACTAAAATATGAACACACACAATTTGTGACTTGTGTTTTGTGACACAGAAAATGATTCTAAACAGACAATCACAGTGACGAAGTAAAAACCATCAGAAAAGCTCAGTTCCATCTCAGTCTCAGCTCATACACTGTTGGACTTACTGATTTTAAACCTACAATAAATGTTAAGACAGAAATCTACCTGGACCACAGGTCGTGCAGGGTAAACAAATTCTACGTCCAGTGGGAAGATTCATGAAGGTGTCCTTCACACAGGGCAGACAGGAAGTGCTCCTAAACTCTATGCAGTCTGTTTTAACACGATTTCCTGTTGAAAAGAAAACAATTGAATTGCATGAAATGTTTCTGTTGAACAAAGACAAATCATCTTGAGAGTTAAACTCACGTTATATGTGAGTCATCGTAACATGCGCTGCAGGTTCATTCTTATTACTTACAACAAAAGAAGCCAAAACATAAAACAACCCATTCCATCTTATTCTTCTCGTTCAGGATCTTACCAGGTGGACAAAGAGAACAGCATCTGCTCCCTATCTGATACTCAGTTAGATGACAAGTCAGAGTATTCACACAGAAGACTTTGATCAAAAGTATCTGAAGGACAGAGCAAAAGTTTAAACATGTTAACATTGTCATGAACAGAGAGAGGAGAGGAGACGACTGGACACTTAAATGACCAAATGTTTCTTCTTTCCAGTTTCTGTTTTTTGTAATATATTTGTGACAACATTTGAGTTAGTATTCAGATCATTGTAAGTTCATTCAATGAAAGATGGATGTATATGGGTTTATTTTATAAAAACAATGGATGAGAACCCCAGAGACCTGCTCATCTGTTTAAACAGACTCAACACTGGCTTGATTGTTTCTGGAGTCAGATTGTTAATTAACAGTATCCAGCCCAAATACTCCTCCTCAAGTTAATAGCTGAGTAGTCTGCATCTGTTAAGGTGGAGCTCCACCAGTTAAGATTTTTGTATTTACTGTTTCTTTGATTTACAACTTTGAGGAAATATTACTGAAAGTGCAGCCTGTCAGAATTCTGCTAACACTGATCAATTCTGCAGAAGGTAAAATGTGTTTGTTGCTGTTGTGAACTTGTCTGAGCGAGAATCTCCTGCTGTGTTGTGCATGTGTGAAAGGAAAACTGTGGAGAAAGTCCGGCCCCCAATTCTCTGGAGCTCCTCCACAGGACATGTCTACAAAACGGCTTATGAGTGACAGAGAGAGGAAAGAAGAAGCAGAACTGTAGGTGAAGAGGAGTATGGAGGAGGAAAAATACTTTTATTTATTTCCACATTGATTTATTTCCATATTTCTTTGGCCATATGTAAATGAGGTAGGAGGTCCTAACCTCAGTCTGGAGCAGGATTGGTCAACTGAGCGGACAACATTGCTTCTTCCAGACAGAAGCAATGTTTTCCTCGTGAATCTTCACTGTAGTGTAGTTAGCAAACGAGCAACAGAAGCTAGTCCTTGGGTGCATGGTTCTCTACATGGTTAGCTAATGATCTAACCTCATTTGCAATGCCTCATAAAAACTGACATTTATAAACCACTAGTAGATAAAATACAATATGTAAAACTTAGCTACTTAAGCAGGTTTAAGGCAAACAGCCTGTGTTGTGCATGAACACTGTTCATATTTTTCATCAACGATGAACTGAACAAATCACTTTTCATATGATGAACGTGAGTGAAGTTTATTTTTAAAATCATCATCGTATCAGGCATCAAGTGAAATACCAGGAGCGAGAGAAAATGTGTGTGATTACACGTGTGTGTGTTTGTGTGTGTGTGTGTGTGTGTGTGTGTGTGTGTGTGTGTGTGTGCTGCCATAAGCATATTGACACGGAAATACATAAATAAATAAATGAGGAAATAAATTCAAGACATTTAATTATTTATGTCCTGTTTAATTACAAACTCTTATTTGTTTATTTCTTATTTGTTTGCAGAATATGTCTTCATTTATTTATGTATTTATTTATTGTGTGACAACTTTACCAACAAAGATGCAGCTTCCAAATGTTTACTTCTCAAATTCATCTTGAACGGCAGGTTGGTAGTTTTCTTGAGCTGAAGTCACCATCACTGAGTTCTGGGTTGAGGTGAGTTTTTAATCCAAAAAGGAGAAACACATCTGGAGACAAAGACAAAGAAGACTCAGCTGCAGTTGCCACAGTCAATGAGGCGACATTTTCAAAGAAGGCAACAGGATTGGCACATTGTGTGTTGTGTTGTTTTTGTTGACTGGCTTCAGTTTGTTTACCCCCCCACCAAAAAAATAATAAATTCATTTTATGGTCAGCTGCCACTACTCAGCCGTTCACACCACACAGGCCAGAAGGTGACCTGGCAACATTCCTGCTGCTAGTCTGATCAGGTCTGTGTGTCTTTGACTTTCAGTGAGTGGTAACATTCATCATTAAACCTTCTACAGCCCATTGCTCTGCTCAAAGTTCACGTCTTAGTTCTGTTCCCTTTCAAAGCCCACGTTTCCTACAGTTCAGTGAGATCCTGTTGATTTCAGAATCAGGAATACTTAATTAATCCCCGTAGGGAAATTTAAAAAAGAAGTATAGATAAAGTGGTTGAGTGTCAGGAGCACAAGTAACAGGCAGCACTTCGATTAGTGGGCTCATAACAAGGCGTTTCCTACGGTTCAGTGAGATCCTGTTGATTTGAAATAAGAAGTGACCTCTATTGTCTTTGACTGTTTCAAGATACTGAAACTGAGCTCTGGACAAATACACAACACACCACGGTCACACAGCTAAGAGTTGGTATCATATGTGAGCAGATGGTGGTTTTTCTGACATGATAACTGATCACAGGATTACTGCAGAGTGGAGGAGCGAGTTTTCACCTAAATCCTGATGTGATTTTAGTTTTTCAGATGATTCAGATTCCACACTTCCTCATCCAAACCTGAAGGTTTTACACAACTCAGACTCAGACCATGTTTGCAGTAGTTCTCTGACAGTGACACTTTGTTGATAACACCAGTACACAGCGAACAACTTATTGTTTCATCTCCACAAACTCACGGTGTCGATTTATCAGCGACATCACAACAATCTACTGGTTCACTCCTGCTCTGTAATATGCAACATTCAGAGGTTCTATAGAAATTCACTCAGCTTACCGTCGTTAACACGATCAGACGAACCTCCATGTTCCGTCTACAGGCAGTGAGCTCTCGGTTTCAAAGGGAGTGTCCTCGGAGCTGGATAAGAAAAATGGTGAAACTTATTCACTTCCTGGAAAAAGATCTCTCGACGCCACACAGCCGCTGAGGGAAGTTGGAAACATATTCACAGATTCGAACTTCGGATCAATAATTCACAAGCGAAACGTTGTTAAAACACAAAAGCCTCTTTCCCAGTGTGGTCAGGTAGAAAACGAGCTCCGAGCAAACTTATGAATATGAATCATCCTCCTGAACACGTGGCTCTGGTCTTTAGCTGTAGTTACAGTCTGTGCGCGTGCGCAGGGACTGTCTATGATTGGCTGCAGGTTCGGCAGTGGGTGGAGCTAAGGGGTCGGAGAGACAGAGTTATAACCTCTTTATATACAGTCTGTGGTTAGAAGGAGAGTGTGATGAGGAAGTATCAGTGTGAGTTGTGGCTGTGACAGCAGCTCGTGTTCAGGGACTCATATTGTGGGTGAATAAAACACTGAGGCAACGACTCGGGCTCTCTCCTTCCTTCACCAGAGGTATTACAGAATCATTCTGGGGATAAGAATCTTCTGGAATGCTCATACTAACAGATCATCTCATGGCTGCCTCATGGACAATGGACTTTAACCCAGACATGTCAAACTCAATGCCCGCAATAAAATATCACATGTCTATCTCAACTGCTCCGCCGGTAAGAAGGAAAAAAAGCTCCATAGGCCGAGCCACGGTGCGCGATGCCCGGCGAGATCCACACGGAGCGAGCGCTCCTCTTCACTCACCCGCCGAGTATTTGATGATATTAAATGAGTTTTCCAGAGTTCCAGAGATCCCAGTTCCAGATACCTCGTCAAGTTCACCGTGTCTCTCAGGCTTATCTCTCTCTCTCTTTCCTTGCGTCTTCCTCTTTCCATGTCGCTCTGGCCAGAGAGTCAGGCGGAGTGCAGGGGCTCCACTGGTGCAGAGTGCGCGATGCCCGGCGAGATCCACACGGAGCGAGCGCTGTTTTAAATTAAAATCACTTTTATATGAACATAAAAATGTGTTAAACAATTTAATTGAAAGATACAAGATGTTCTTATTTTCTGCATCATAACATTCATCTTACCAGGCATGTGCACAGATAGACCCCTAGTGGTGCTCAAGCACCTGCCCCTTTGCCCTGGATGAGAAAAGTGCCCTTTCTGCTGGAGCCCAACAGTGTTTTGATATCTGATGGCATTTATTTGAGTTCTTGTGAGAATTCTGCTCCTCCCTCCTCCTCCTCCTCCTCCCTCCTCCTCCCTCCTCCTCCTCCTCCACTTAGCTCTCATGCAGAGCTGGGCACTAAACCGCTGCAGCCTGCAGGTCTCCTCTGACCCTCTGTCAAACACACTGGTGCTGGCAAGGGAGAACCCTAAAGCACGCCACCAGACAGTCTTAGTGTGGGCAACGTGGTTTATTCACCGACAGGCAGAGAAAAGACAGGCAGAGGTCAAAACCAGGATATCAGTCCGTACAGCAAACAAATCCAAAGGGGCAGGCAAGAAGGGAATCCAAAATCCAAGCAGGGTAGCAGTCAGGTTGGGAACAGGCGGGCAAGAACACAGAATGTAACGCGGGATAGCTAGGCAAGAACACACTAGACAATCTGGCAGGGAGCGAGTGAAAATGACTGGTATTTATACTGAGGAACTATTGAGCAAATGGACTGCAGGTGAGGAGGTGGGCGGGGAAAACCACGTGAGGGAAATGACATGATCGCAAGGCAGGAAGAAGCGCAGGCCCTGAAATGACAGGAGAGTTAGTGATGAGACATGGAACCAAACAAAACAAACAAAACAACTACGTTACACCCGCAGCATCAGACAGACAGGTAATGGTAGTGTTTGTGCAAAATGAACCACAATACTTAACATTATAGCTGAAAACAGTACGTGGCTACTGGCCCCACGTTTCCTGAACAAACAAACAAACCACAAAAGGGGGGGTTGAAGACCTACTACAACAGGCAGACAGCTGTTTATCAGGCCAACCTCAGCAAGTCTTCAACCTCACAGGAGAGCCCCACAACACCCAGTGTACAATCTCCACCCGTACACAAGAAAGGGCCAAAGACACTGTCTGGTTAGCTTGATATAGTTTTCAGGTGATTTAATGAAGATAAAACACAGTGAATGGCCATGCGTGTATATATATATATATATATATATATATAAGTGGCATGGTTAGGGCGCCAACTGCTGGACAACAGGGAGGAGTGGCTCAGCCGGTGATCCGACAGCTGTGCAGAATCAGGTGATCAGGCAATCAACAAGAGCATGCTGGCACAGTGGCATGATGGGACAAATGGCCACCCTCAGTGTATGAACTGCGATTATTCTCTTCATCTTTTATTTAGTTTTATTTTCCAAACAACAGACACTTGTATCTTGGAAGGACAAGCATTAAATAGCACATTTACCATGTAAGTATGTTTCACTGTGAGGTATCAGCACAGTGGTGTGATGTTGGTGCTGTCGCCTCACGTCAAGGAGGGTCCCGTCTCGAATGGCTCCAGCTCTCCCCACAACCCTCTAAGGAAAAGTGTTTATATTCATGTTATGGTTATAATGTTTGCTGTCAGTTGCAGCAGTTAGAGAACAGTATTTTTGTGTATTCTTGTGTTTTATGTTTAAAAAGTTATTCTAACACGAGCAGCACTAAGAGCAGGAGTAGTTACCAGATGGATCCAGCAGAGGGAGCACAGAGCTTTTAAACAACATTAAGAGTCACCTCTCTTCCTAATGACGTTAATTACATGACTCGAACCATGAAGCTAACACTAGCCACATTAATCTCCTGCAATGCTAACTGTGTGTCTCTGTGGAATAGTAGTTCTTCGTGTCTGTGGAAAAACTATGTGACTAGTGTTGTTGCAAGTAGACTATTCTATATTTATGTTTGCTGACATATTTGCGTTACTGACTCAGTGTACTGTTCTAAATTGTGAGTTGCAATATATTATCATTATATTATCATAAGTTTTAATGATTCAAAACACTGTTCAGTGTTTATGAAGCTGTATAGATCTTAATGCTCGGTTATGTTGAAGCATTCTTTGGACTTTTATTGTGAAAATACACAAGGAATAGCTAAGTGTTGTAGATTGTCCATCTTCTGCAAAATACTCAAGACTCATTTGTTCAGACTTCACCTCGACCCTGCATAGCATGACTCCCAAGAGTAGCTGTATTACCAGAGTCTGGTTCGTAGTAGTATCTGTTACTAAGCAACCAAAGGCAGAGTACACACTCTGCTTCCTGTTTATACTTACAGTGTATGTAACTGGTCTTGCATGATAAATGTTTTCAGTGGCTCATTTAAACTCCAAATGTTTTTGGACCATTTTGCTACAGTTTCTGGGCTGAAATATTTAAATTGATGTTCACCTGCACTGTCAGATATAGGTGAGTTAACTAGTTCAAGTTTAAAGTAAAGCAACTTGGTTAACTGATTTATATATGATTGTATTAAGCTCTATGACACCATCAGATCATTAATACTGAAGCAGATGTATAAGCTGTTTTATGTGTCGTGAGCTGTTGCGGTTTTGGGGGGGGGGGGTCCAACAGGGGCAAGTGCCCCTTTAACACTGAGCCTGGCCCCCCTCTGACTGTGGACTATGATAATAATAAAATGATCGCTCCCTTGTGATTATACAGCACTGATGTGAAAGACGGAATAGATGTGTGGCTCAATATTCTAGTCCAGAGACGTCAAACTCAAGGTAAACATATCGTATCTGTCTTAAAAAGGACGCAGACTTTTTTTGGTGAAAAAAAAAAAGGTGCATAGGCCGAGCCAGGGTGCGCAATGCCCGGCTACACACACTTGGAGCGAGTGCTCCTCTCCACTCAATCATTGAGTATTTGATGATATTAAATAATTTTTCCAGAGATCCAGAGATCCCAGTGCCTGTGTGCTGCTGTCTGTGCCCTGTCAAGTTCTCACTGATGCACACCTTCACTCCATCTTGAGGGTTTCCACTGAACCTAACCCCTAATCATAAAAGTAGAATGTAGCCGACCTAAATATGTTTTCTTTTTGCACTTTATCATATATCCTGTTTGTCCTGTTTCATAAATGTTGACCCTGTTTGGCCCTCGACGTAGTTCCAGTTTTTAATTTTGACCCTCTCTTAGAGCGGTGCAGCGTCACTGGCTGCTGCTCGGGCCGACTAGAAGCAAGGAGAAGCAAGAATCTCAGAGAGGAAAATACAGACCGGGATACAGAGACCCTCTGGTACAGTACAGCTGGTGCTGTTCAATGAGTCATACCAAGAAGTGTTTTTTGAGCTCTTCAGACTCTGCAAAATAGCGGTCGAGATCCCAGTGAGTACTGCTTCTTGTGAGCGGAGTTTTTCTACACTGAAGCTGGTGAAAACATACCTCAGGTCCATCATAACTGATGAGAGACTAAGCAATCTGGGTGTGCTAAGTATCGAGTCTAGGAGGGCAAAGGCTTTGAATCATTTGTTGATCGAATTGCCAAAAATCACCAAAAACACAGAATATAGTTGCTCTAATTCTACTATTCTCGTTTTCAATATTGTAATTTTCAGAAATTGTAAATGTAACAATGTATTATGTTGTGTTTTCTTTTTTATAAAACACTTTGTAACCTTGTTAAGATAAGCACTATACAAATAAAGTTTTTATTATTATTATTTATATAGGTTACTGAAATAAAACTGTTGAAAGCTTGAACACTGTCTTTGTCTCTTTTGTCCCAGGTTCAATTTGCCCTCTGACAAAACATTTGACCCCAGCCTCGCCCCCTCAGTAAAATCAGTCTAGAACTGCCACTGATTATGAGAGCTTTTGAAAACTTTAGAGGGGACAAGCTTTTAACAACTCGATATATGAAGTAACTAAATTTCCTTTCAGAAGTGAAACATTTTCAAAAGCACTGGTTTAGTTTTTAACGTTGTGTTTTAACAGCTTTATTATTATCTTTTTTTTAATCCTTTGAATTGATTAATGTAATTTCGAATCAAATATAATAATTCTCTATGTATCCATGTATCAGAGTAGAAGTATGAAGTAGCATAAAGGTGAAATACTCAAGTACAAGTGCTTACATGTTGTGAAATAAAAATGAAATGTCTGAGATTTACAGCATTCGTGACATTACGTGGTGTAAACTGTCCAGGCTGCAGACGAGTATTTATTATGTATATCTTGAGGTGCTTATACTCTTCTCTTAAGGTCTAATCAAGGCTAACTCTAGCCAGGCTTTAATAAGCCTTGTGTTGGCCATGTGCATGCAGCCCAGAATAATGAAATGTATGAAAGAGGAAAATGTCACACTCAACAAGGGGAAGGAGACGTCATGGCAGACATATTGAATGAGAGAAAAATAAAACTTATGAGGATGGAATGAATGTACTGACAGCCACAATGATGATGACAAAAAATAATGTGAGCAGCATTCACTCTTGCTGGAGGCAATGCATTCACAACAAATATGAACGCGTTCATTGGAAGAGGCGGCTGCAGGTGCAGCGTGATTGACACATTCCTCAGTAATTCACATTTCCTCACCCTTGCCAAAGAGCCGCTCTGGGTCAGGACCTGAACAGTACATGAAGTTTACTTTCATTATTTGTTTGATTCGCTCCAGAGATTCATAGAATGACCTAATTAATTAATGAAGAGCAAAAAATAATCTCAACCATAAATTTAGTCAGTGTTTCATGGGCCCCTGGTAGTTCGGGGCCTAAGTCCATTGCTGCCCTTTGGCCAATGGTTAAGTCCACGTCTGCCGAAAATGAACCAGCAGCTGTTGTGGGATTTAAAGGTCTGAACTGCCTTCACCTTCTCTCCACTGATGCTGATGGTTTGTTGGCTATGTTTAAATCTCCTGAAGTCCAGTGTCAGTTCTTTTGTTTTGTTCGGGTAAAGAATGAGGTTCTTGACTTCTTCTCTGCACGTTGTTTTTATTGATCCATTCAGCATAGGTTACCATGGTGATTTATCCAGATAAGAAGTGAATGAGCTCCGTAGGACTGGAAACCCTGAATTTATCGTGCTGCCACAAGTCCCTCACCCTTTATTCAACATGTAAATAGTCCCACTAACTGTTTAATCACACTCTTGATCTTGTTCTGGCATATGACATCGAATATTTAATAATCTTTCCTCTTCTGTCAAGATTCAAGCTTCAAGATGTTTATTGTCATGTAGACAGCAGATAAACACAGTTTACAGCATGTAATGAAATTCTTACTTTGCTTACAATTACCAGCATACAAATATTATAAAATAAAATAGTATTAAAAGAAATAGAAAATACTGCAAGTAATTCTTTACAAAATGTAATAAAAATGTACAAAAATGCAGAGTAGAGGTAGATACCGGTATGTTTGTTTAAAATGCAGAATGTACAGATTATTGCGATGGTTATTGCACATTGATTAATTTCACGTTTGCAGTCAGGTTGTGTCAGTGGAGTGGGGTGAGGGGGTGGGGGCAGAGTTCAAAGTTTTATTCAATAGTCTGATGGCCTGTGGGAAGAAGCTGTTTGCCAGGCGTCCTTGCGTCCTTGCTTTGGCACTCCTGTAGCACCTTCCTGAAGGCAGGAGTGTGAATAGGCTGTGTTGGGGGTGGGTATTGTCCTCTGAAATGTTTTGGGTCCTCCTGATGGCCCTTGTGGTGTAAATGTCCTGAAGTGGTGGGCTGTTTTCATCACCGGTTGCAGAGCACTCCTGTTCTGCTCAGTGCAGCTGCCGTGCCACACTGTGATGCCGTAGGTAATGATGCACCTCTGTAGAAGTTTCTGAGGATCTTGGCTGACATGCCAAACTTCCTCAGTCTCCTTAGGAAGTACAGTCTCTGCTGCCCTTTGTTGAGGAGCTTGCAGGTGTTGCGTGACCAGCTGAAGTCCTCACTGAGGTGTGTCCCCAAGAATTTCAAAAATTCTTAACCCTCTCTACCTCAGTGTTACCTTTGTACTGTGGAGCGTGCTGCTGTCTCCTCTTCCTGGGGTCAATAATCATCTCCTTAGTCTTCTCAGCGTTTAAGGAGAGGTTATTGATCTGACACCAGGCAACCAACCCTGCCACTTCCCTCCTATACGACGTCTCCTCCCTGTCTGTCACCAGCCCGATGACTGCGGTGTCATCAGCAAACTTTATGATGCTGGTGCCAGACTGGGAGGCCACGCAAGTCGTTCGTGAAGAGAGTGTACAGGAGTGGACTGAGAACACAGCCTAGGGGGGGTTCCTGTGCTCACCGTCCTGATGCCTGATGTCTGCCCCCCCCCCAAGTCCAGCACCCAGCCAGAGAGGGAAGGTGTCAATCCGAGTGACAGCAGCTTCTCCGAAAGCCTACGTGGAATTATTGCGTTAAAAGCAGAGCTACAATCAACAAACAGCATCCTAACATAAGTGTTTGGGTGTTCTAGGTGTGTGAGGGCTATGTGTAGGGCAGCATTTACAGCGTCATCAGTGGACCTATTGTGTTTATAGGCAAACTGCAAAGAGTCCAGGGTGGGTGGTGTGTTGATCTGTAATGCAATACCCAATGTGACCAGCAGAGGGAACCATCAGGTTTCACATGGATACAGCAGGTTGGATGTAAGCAGAAGAACAAGAGAAGCTACAGGCTGCATGACCTGCATGATGTTCATCCTGACGGGAACAGTGGTCTGGGTGAGGGACTGGTTGAAAATGTCTGTGAACACAACCGCCAGCTCCGATGAGCAGGCCTTCAGCCCACGACCAGGGATGTTGTCTGTCTGACAATTTCTAATTACATTTCAATTTAAAACTACTATAATATAAATATATGAAACACTATATAGACTACATCATTCACAAACTGAAATCCGATGTGGATCCCAGCTCACAGAGGCTTTGAGGGAAATGAAAGGGCAGACTCACTCGCTAAGAAAGCATTAAAACAGGAGGTGACATTCTGTAAGGCCGAAGCCACAACAATGATTACAAGGAGCATCATGAGTGACTGGCAGAAACAATGGGATGAGGGAGAGAAAGGACGGCATCTGTATCAAATGAAGCAAAAAGTGGGAGGAATGAAAAGAATTGGGAAAAACACGAGAGAACAGACAGTTATATCAAGACTAAGAATAGGACACACAGGCCTAAACAAAACAATGCATTTAATAGGGGAGGAAACTATGGACCATGTCATCTGTCACTGCCAGATATATAACACAGAGAGAGGGAAACTAAAGAGGGAGCTGAGGAAATGTCGGGTGGAAGAATTAAACCCTAAGAATTTGTTCAGTATTGGAGAAGAAAAATATAAAGTACTGTTTGAGTTTTTAAAAGAAGCAGTCAATAAAAAAACAGTCTAACCATGGGTGGCTCAGCAGCATCTCACTGTGTCGAAGTGGGTGGGGCTTGGGAGCCTCAGTTAGTGTGCACACACACACACACACACAGACACACACAGACACACACACACACACACTTTTCACTGGTTCCTGGTATTTCACTTGATGGCCTTTACGATGATGATTGAAAAAGCGTTTAAAAGAGAACGACATGAAATAAGGTAGAAGAAGAAAAAGACAGGGACAAAGAGAAATGCTTATCATTTTAAAAAGTATCTTTTGTTATTTCTCTAACTGCATAATTGACCTCCTATTTCCTTGTGTGTTATCTTCTCACTTAATTAAAACAAGATACAAGACAGAGGTATATCATCAACTTAATCTAAGATCCTGCAGAAAACCAAGGTTATAGATGACAGATCCATGTGAATGGACATTATGGCTCATTCTTATTGTACAGAGATCATATTGTTTATGAAAATCAGATTTTGCTAAGTACATTTGTTAAACTGTTAAGTTTTTTTCTTTTCTTTCTTAGATAAATAAGGTTCGAAAACAGATGGAGAACAATTGCAGCGGGCCCCTTGCCTGTGTTGGCCTTGCTAAATCTGCCGCTGCATTTATGTCACCAAAGGCAACATCTCCAGAAACCAAATCACACAAGGGAATGGCAGTGTGAGTGGATGTCATGGCTGAGGAAGTTTGCCAACACTGGGGTCTGGCCTGCAGAGGAGGGAAACAGGCCGGCTCCCAGGCAGAAGAAGTGGTACCAGCTTTACGAAAAGGTATGTTTACAGGCAAGTGCACAGACATTGCCAAATCCCTAATGGCACTGTCATTTGCAGAATAATTTGCCCATTTGTATAATATCCTTTCAGTCTTTCTTTTACTGTACAAAGAAAGACTGCAGGTGGAAATATCAATCTGTTATGTGTGACCTGACCTGTGACCTTACTAGAAATCAAACTGTCCATAACACCTTTTCAAACAGATGATACAAAATTCTTAACATTAAAAACACTTAAAAGGTACAAGGGTAAAAAATTTAACAAATAAATGAGATAGAATTTATGAAAATACAAGTAATAAGCAATAGTCATTAATGATTAAACAGAGTGATTATCTATCAATAATGGACAGCCCAAATAGTTTCAATAAAACTTATTTATAAAACTCATTTATAAAAACTACCTGAATTTTTTAATGGAACGCAATATGCCTCTGCATGATGAACAATGGAATCTCCAATGACACCATGTGTCGACCAGTGTTAGACGACCGCCCCGTCACATTATCACAGTCAGTCAGTCCCTGTATAGGTCTTGCTTTCTTCCCATAAAGAAACAACAGCAGAACTCCCTCAGGTTTCTAGGCTTTCTTGGATCTGCTCAACAGCTCACAGACGGTCAAGGAGAGACATGGTGTCATTGGAGCTTCCATAGTTGATCACACGGAGCTTATTGCATTAAGTAACCCCTAGATTTTCACTGTTGTGTATTTGACAATTCCATTTTTATAAATGTACATGCCTGTGTCTATTTGGATGTGCATGTATTTATTTGCCTTTATGTGGTTTATTTTGATTAAGTGACAGGTATTACTCAGGTCACACGTAAATTATATATTTCCCCCTCCAGTCTTTATTTGTACAGTGAAATTTGCAGTGTTATTCTTGAATCAAATGTACTTAATATATTAAGATTCTTTTATTTTTTATGTAGGGTGGGTCCATCTGTCCCCTTGGACTCTAGCAGATCCAGGTCCAGGTATGTTTGTCAGTTCATGACCTGAACCAATGACCTTCCAGTCTGATGTGCTTCTTTTCGGTCTACTAGGCCACTGCCGCTCCCCTTTTTTTCTATTTATTTATTTTTCTATTTATTTATTTCTAATCTTTTTTTGATCTGGCCAAGCTTTACGATAATGTTCTTACTTGCTCATATTTCAGACAGTTTACTATGAAATGATGAGCTGTTTCCTGTTGCCCATGTAATAGACGATTCACATATGAACTTAGCTTGAACTCTTTCCTATGTCTGATCAATGCTCGTGTGCTGTGTTCAACAAAAACTCCTAATATAGAAATACAGTTGTGCTCGCAGCAGAGGAAGTGTGCAGACAGACAATCCAAAACTAGACTGATAACTTTTTTCTTTCTCTTTCTCTGAGTGTTGCTTTGCAACCTCAAAGTTCACAATCATCTTGTGGACCCTGATCTGTGCTTTTGGGAGGGTTTCCTGTCTGAACCAGACTACAGGCTTCAGTGTTCATACCCTCTTTCAGTAACAGTTCTCTCTTATGTTTCCTGTATATCACTTTGTATAACACCTTCCTCTTTCACTTAAGTTCCACCCTCTTTGGGTAGTTAATGTTAACAATGGGCCTATTATTATGCCTATAAAATCAAATAGACAGCTAAAAATCATTTTCCTATTTATTAAACATTTTTTGTATGCTGCTCTATATCATAGAGCATTCTATTTTGCCTTCTACATATATTAGTTTGTAATTTGAATTACCTATGTATATACCGATGGCCCCTCACTCATCTTTTCCCTATTTGAATATGGAATTCTTTAATTATAATTGCTTCTTCCACCTTATTGAATAAATTCTTTGCTGTATCAGTTTAAACCCGGACATAACTGTAGTAACTGTCAATATGTGCCTGTATTGATGTGAATTAAAAATAGCCCCTCTAACCATGTTTTCTTTTTTTAAAGTGTGAAATCTACAGTAGCATCAGGTAGTATCCAAGATGCTATTGCTGGTAATGGTTGTTGGACTGAAGTCTAATTCTGCTATGATTAGTTCTGTTGCTCTTTGTGCTGCTGTCCATCTAAAGCTCCTTTCCCAACAAGGTTTTAAAGTGTCCTGTATTGGATGTTCTTTGCTGTGTCCCTGTAAATTAGCCTTCTGCGCTGGGGTCCACTCATCTAAATCCATATCATCATCCTCATCCAGAGTCGCCATCCTAATCCAGTCACAAACCATTTTATGCCAAACACCAAATCCTAAATCCAAAAGCTCAAATCCAAAGCATCAAAATTGTTTTCTGATCTAAACCCACAAGCGAAGCCTCCCTCCAATCAAATGAATGTACACAACCAGATACAGCTCTCCTGGCAGCTTCTTATCGGTTAGTTCAGTCACATGAGAGTGAGAAGCAGGAAGTATGTGTTGCTGATTTGTGGTGAACAGAAAAGTGTTGCTTCAGAAAGTTATCTGTCTCCATGTTGTTGCTTCTTCATTTGTGGTCAAACTACCCTACATCAACCTCTCATGTTACATAGTAAATAAATCCACCCTTCTACCATGTAGGGTCACACATCAGTATACATGGTCTCCTCCTGGGGAGGGACGAAAGACAATTTTTTCTGTTTATTGAAGAAACAGAACTCTTCCCTGTTATCTGAAGAAAATAGAAGTACACTATGGTTGAGTTTGTAGTGGGAAATACTCAACATATAATTAATATTTCACAAAGTAAATGATCCTTTCAGAATTTCTTCAGCAATATCTCTTCTTACATGATGCAACAAATGCAGGAGTGAGGCAGATCAAGTCCAACAAAACAGAATTTATTGAAACATTTAAAAAGGGGCAGGATCATGAATACAAGCAGGCAGGGACACAGACAAAGCAAACAACTCCACAAAGACTGAACATATTTGACTTAAATCCAAACTGAAACTAACAAACTACAAACAGGTCGCACAGGAAAAGCTGGTGAAACTAACCAGGAGCAAATCTTCAAAACAAAAGGGAAACACACAAAGGCAGGAAGTCAATGAATAAATAAAACAGGAATCACTGAACAAAAACCGACAATTTATGTGAGAAGGGAGTTCGGTGAACTTACATTCCACATAGGTGGAGTTATTAATTATAATAATATATAACATATTTTTCCAAAATGAGAGTTGTAATCTGACCAGGAAGAGAACATTCGTCTGTGTATTCATTTGGGCTACTCAACATTTTACAGCAGTGATACCATTGAACATTTGTGCAGAATATGTTTTCAGTGTTGCATTTTGTTGACGCTCCCTGCCCACTTGGATCACTGCTTGTGTCCATGAGAATAAAGCTGTTGCTGCTTTTGTACATTTCTCTGATTGGAAGGAGGCTTCATTGTGTTTTCAGAACGTTTCGTTTATTAGTTATTGATCTGAAAAGTCTGAACCTGTGAAACTCTTTCCAGCTTCTTCCTCTTCTTCTTGTTTATGATTTTACAGATTGTTCTCACACCCTAACATGGGCTGGGGGGACGTGTTGATGCCTTCTGGTACATTAATACGTTGCTTTGCGTAATGGGGGTCGACGTGTCTTGAGGAAGTGGCAGCAACTCATCAGAGCATGAATTCACCCAAAGAGTGAAGCGGAACCAAACGATCCCACGACCATTAAAGGACCAACACCCAGACTCTGTTTATTTTTTGTTCTCAAATTAAGCACTTTATTTTAAGATGCCTTTTTCAAAAGCTCTTTATTTTGTTATTGAATGCAAACCTCATTTTCCTTGAAATGACAAACTAACATTTATTTTATTATTAGAGTACCCTCCAGTTTAATGTGAAAATTAATAATAAATATTGTTGAAATACCATTGAATTGTTCTTTCTTTATTGTATTTGACAGTCAGTATTTGACTTTATACAGACATTGATACAACTACTAAGCTACTTCAAACATGTGGCACTGAATCATAACACATGATAGACATCATGTTTCAGGACCTTTGCTTGAGGTAATTCCCTCTCACCGGACCTCTTTGAATTTGAATTACCCCTCATCTGATGTGTATGTGCTTGGGTGTGTTTGTTACTGGGCGATGAATTATTCCTGTTAAAAAGTTGCGTTTAACTTCAGTTCAAAGTTTCAGTGTTACTCAAAGAGCACTGATTTTACCCTAAAATGATTTTTTGACACACTGCTCAAATTGAATTTACAGTGTTTTGATGTTCCTCCAGAGGGTTGGATTTCACTTTGGTTTTTTACTCCTCATCACCCCCCTCTGTGACACATACTGCCCACAACTCAAAATCACATGCTCCACAGACTCTTCTATCCAGCACCTCTCACACAGGACCACACCAGACAGCGTTGCCCTACTTATTTCAAGGTTTTGTTTATTCAGGAAAGTAGAAACGTCCCTGCCACATGATCAGAGTGAAATCAGCACATCAGGACGGCTGCCTTGTCAAGAGATACAGTTGTCCAATATTTATAGCTTAAAGGGATAGTTCACCCAAACACAAGAATTCACTCATTATTGACTCACCACTATGCCTGTAGGGGTTCGTGTGGGTTCTCACAAGTTCTCGCACCTCTTGGGTAAGAGCATAGAGGCATTGGAACACTGTCTAATCATGCTACATAGAGGAACTTGTATTTTGCCCTTGTAATAACCTAAGATGTTTCATTAGTTTGTTTTACACTGTCTGTTTTATCCATTAGTGTTTATTCTTTTTGTTTCTTTTTGGGAATTTCTTATGTCCTTTTCTGTATAGACCAACAAGGCTAAAGGTTTTGTTTGGTGCACAGTGTCCTAACCTCAACCTAGTTTCCTCTCTCCTGTTGCCACTGCCCCCCCCCCCCCGAGTAACTATAACGGTCTTCAACAAACTCCCCACTGCCTGAGCCGTCTTATATTTGATCAACTGAATGTGCTGTTCCTGTTTCCTACAGCCTCCTGATACCCCTATATCCACCATGGTACCAGTTTCTTATTCCTCAAGACAATTGCTGAGGAAACTTTCATCTACATCTCCAAACATATCAATCCCTTCCATTGCTTCCTCACTTAACCTCTGGAACTTGACCAAATCAGCTGTCCCAAAGACCCATTTTGGGAGAACCCCCCCCCTGCTCTCACTTCTATTTTTCACCCACTGCACAAGACACAGGAGAGTGATTGATACCAACTGTTGCAGCTGTCCAAACCTTCCAGCTACTAACTCCAGCCAAAGAGAATTCAGCATCGTTGAAATGCCACGGCCTACCTGAGTATTGTTGCTGACCATGTCCATCCCTTTATGACCACAGTGTGCCCATCTTCTGACGGCTACTTCCAGCACGATAACGACCATGTCACAAAGCTCACATCATCTCAAACTGGTTTCTTGAACATGACAATGAGTTCACTGTACTCCAGTGGCCTCCACAGTCACTGGATCTCAATTCAATACAGCAGGATGTGGTGGAACGGAAGATTCGCATCATGGATGTGCAGCTGACAAATCTGCAGCAACTGCGTGATGCCATCATGTCGATATGGACCAACATCTCTGAGGACTGTTTCCACCACCTTGTTGAATCTATGCTACAAAGAATTAAAGCAGTTCTGAAGGCAAAAGGGGTCCAACCCAGTACTAGCAAGGTGTACCTAATAAAGTGGTCAGTGAGTGTATATTCCTGCTCTCTAACCTTTTCTAGCAGCTTGTATGGAATATCTTGTAAAATTAATATAGCACAACCTGCTCCTCCACCATGTTCTCTGTCTTTCCAGATCACTGTAAATCCATTCACTCAACTCAGTGAAGGTTTTAACCAAATTTATGAAACACAAACATCTGGTTTAATTTCTTTGATAGACAATATAACAAGCTGTTAAATCACATTGTTAAAAACTAAAACAGTGGTTTTGAAAAAGAAATTTATTTATTTCAAATGTCTGAGTTGTTAAAAGCTTGTCCCCTCTGAAGTTTTCAAATGCTTTCACAACATATCTAACATGGCTGTATATAAAACAGGTTACACAGCTGCTTCAGTATAATGATCTAATGGTGTCATAGAGCTTAATAATATTGCTTAGTAACAGATACTACTACGAACCAGACTCTGGTACTACATCTACTCTATTTTGTCCATCTGCACTGAATGTCCCTCAGTGTTACACTCTTCTGTTTAGAAAGAGACATCTGTGTTTCAAACATGTTTACAGGTAAAACCCAGAATCTTCACTCAAACACACATTTAGAAAGGTAAATAAATTCACATTTACATTTATCACATTTATCAGATGCTTTTGTCCAAAGCGAGTTACAATATGTACATCTGTCACAAGAGAGAGAAGAGAGAAACCACAACATGTCACCGTCGATGGGGTAAAAGGAAATATAGAAACAATTGTCAAGCCCTCATCTGAGGATCATACCTGCTACTTGTGAAATATTCTTTAAGTGTTAAAGTGCTATGATAGAAGTGCTAATCATACGAACATACATGTGTATTTTCACAATAAAAGTCCAAAGAAGGCTTCAACATAACCGAGCATTAAGATCTGTACAGCTTCATAAACACTGAACAGTGTTTTGAATCATTAAAACGAATCATCAGATTGTGATGAATTAAAGGGGCAGACCGCCTGCTGACATTTCATATCACAACTCACAGACATCCATCATCTATAATGCTTTTCCTTGAAGGGTTGTGGGGAGAGCTGGAGACATTCGAAGCGGGACCCTCCTTGAAGTGAGGCGACAGCACCAACATCACACCACTGTGCTGATACCTCACAGTGAAACATACTTACATGGTAAATGTGCTATTTAATGCTTGTCCTTCCAAGATACAAGTGTCTGTTGTGAAGAAAATAAAACTAAATAAAAGATGAAGAGAATAATCTCAGTTCATACACTGAGGGTGGCCATTTGTCCCATCATGCCACTGTGCCAGCACTTAGAAATAATATTCCAGTTTCAGCCAGATGTCCAGTTTCCGCTGTGAGTTATCTCTCCACAGAGGATCATGAAGTCTGAGTGTTGAGGCACGTGCAGCTCACTCACTGTCAGCAGGAGATTCAGGCAGTTTTAATAAACATGCTCCAAGTTTCATATTCCCAGCTCACTGTAGTTTGGGTGCAGTGACATCTGTGAAGTGATGTGAAACAGAGCAGTGGTTTTTTCTGTACCCTGCAAAAACAATGTACCAGAACCCAGAGGGATATACCTGGATTCTAGAGCACATTCACTCTGCAGTAAACAGACAGTTTACTGGTTCTCTGCAGGTTCATCTCTTTTGCTGAGGAAAGAAATATGTTGAATTAAAATGGAAACCTCTTGTACATGTGTACAGACTTCACAGAGTAAAGTCAGATCAATCTTAGGCCACTTTCAGACATGCACTGGACTCCAGACAATCTCCTGACATTCTCCAGAGGGGCTGGATGTTTCTCTAAAACTCTACCTAATGTGTCGATACAGCAGGATAGGTGTGTTGATGATGCTTCAAACATGCTACAGACGCAAAAATAAAAATACAAAGAGAAAGCAAATATCCCTGCATGAAAAAGAGTAAAGATGAAGATGATGCCAAGAGAGCCTTTGGTGATGTGATCTCTGCAGCAGTTATTATGTTACATGCTGCCTCTGACTATTGGGCCACCCCTCACCTGAACGCTCCAGAGATTTGTGTTGATGTGAACGAGTCCTATAAAAGAATCTCTTGCTGCGTTGTTCATGTGTTAAAGACAAAGCTGGAGAGAGTCTGGACCCAATTCTGCAGACGTCCTCCAGAGGTCATGTCTGAAAGTGTCTATAAAGTCCTCAATTAATGAATATTTCAATGTAGAGCACGCTGCTGTCTCACCTGCTGCTGTTCATTATGTTCTCTCCATCATATTCACAGCTTCTCCTCCAGCTGTGTTTCCCTTCTAGTAAAATATTAAATAAAATAATCAAATGACCTTCATCAAGCAAGTATTGTCATCAAGCACTGAACATATACACAGAGTCAGAACATACACTGTGAAAAAGAGAGAACAAACGTACCTCTGTGGAATTTCTTTTTTTTCCTGTTACAGAAAGAAACAGATGAAAAACCTCTTACTCGATGACATCATGACTTGATGGATTCTTATCATCCATGAGAACATTTTCTTTGATCACACACACATCGTACCTGAATGACGTGTTTTCCTCTTCCAGAAAACTAAGGCGATGGCAGATAAAACTAAAACAACCAAAACCACTGAAGCGATGATTACCACTGGGACAATTAAACTGGTATTTTCACATTCAGCATCAGTTGAAGTGGTTCCTGGTCGCTTCAGATGAAGGTTTGGTGATTCACATCTGGAACGACAGGGGGACATTTTCACAGGACCGTGAGAGACACCACAGATTCACTGCAGGTGTAAGAAACCAGGCACGTCCACGTGTGGTGTGACTCTTCACTTACTGTGTGTGTGCTTGACAAGATGTACGGGTCCCATCAGAAAATGTTCCGTTACTGCAGTCAGAGCATTCAGAGTCTGTGAGGGCTGTTCCTGTACAAACACAAACTATACAGTTACTATTGTACACGTCATATTAGGATTATAGAGCAAAGTGGTATTTGACATGAGACCTGTCTGATTATTGAGGTTTTTGATCAGCAAACATTTCCTTGTTCAAATTCCCTCCTTTTGATGTGAGATGTGATGAAATGTAGAGCAGCATGTCACTAAACTTACAAACATATTTCTATTAACTAAGGAACATTGACAGAATTTCAAAGATACAGAAACTATTTGACATTAGTTTCTCTCATCACACCTGGATCACTACAACAGTCTTTTATGACTATATTCATTATTTGTTTTTATATGTTTTGTGTTGTATAAAGAAAAGACAAGGTCAGATGAGATGCACCTTTAATGATCTTCCATGGAGGAAGTTCAGTCGACGCAGCAGCACAGTGAAAGCAGCAGTGCATGGACACAATGTAGTCAGAATAAAAATACGAATACAACTTTGAAATAACACTGAATATATTAGGCTGTTTATCACAACTGTCCACTTCTTGTAGAATGTGACAGGCTGCCACTCAGCCACATTATTATTATTATTATTTCTCTTATGATTATGATTATTATCACAGTTGCACAGGGAGATTGGATTTTGATTAGTTTTGTTTTTAGTTAGTGAGTCCTCTTCAAACTGTTCTACAATATACTGTCACTTTTTATTGTTTGTGTGCAGAACTTTTTATAAACAGTCTAAGTGTGTGGTTCATAAACCTTAGACAAACCATATATATACACAACTTTTCAAAATAAAAGATCTGTATTTTCACTATAAGGCACTGCAGCAACAAATGTTTTACTTCGAAAACAAATTGCTAAACAGGAAGTGATTCTCTGACTTCTGTTGCCATGACGGAGATCAGATAATCAGACTCTCTCAGTCCAATGTGGTGAAATTAAAATCATTAAATCATCAAAATGATCTGGCAGTGATTCTGACTGAACGTTTGATAATTCATAATACAGATGTCATGTGTGAAGCATGAAATGAACAATTTGCCACATATCATCCAAATGCTTCACAATTGACTGGATGACTGAAATAACCTGCTCTGTGTTCTTTTTTTACAGCTGAGAAAACTTCAATCTTAAAGTCAGAATTGGAAAACGCACCTCTCTGTTTGATGAACTGCCCTGGTTTACATTGTGTGTGTTTCTTTGCTGCTGCACAGTTGTTCCTTGTGCGGTCTGTACAGTAGAATCCTTCCAGAGGTTCACAAACTGAATCTGTTGTTGCTGTGCATGAAGTGTATATCTTCAGACCAGAATCTGTGGACACATAGAGGTTACATATGGAGGGAACATATGAAGATACAAACTGCTGTATAAACAACACAGTGGACTGATCTGCTGGTGGCAGGAACAAGGAGATATGGAGTGAACAACTGACTTTTGTAAGAACTTTCACTTCTACCATTAATGCAAGTCTCACTGATAGAAACTACAGAGCAAAGCAGTCTCTTATAATTTGATGGCGAAAAAGAAGAAGTAAAAACATGAACTAACACATCATCATGTGAACATCTTGTGACTTGTGTTTTGTGAAACTCAACTATTGACCATCCCAGTTTTCATCTATGCCAAATCTGTAATGTGCAGAAAACGATTCTAAACAGACAAACACAGTGACGATGTAAAAACCATCAGAAAAGCTCAGTTCCATCTCAGTCTCAGCTCATACACTGTTGGACTTACTGATTTTAAACCTACAGTAAATGTTTAGACAGAAATCTACCTGGACCACAGGTCGTGCAGGGAAAACACTTTTTAAGTCCAGTGGGAAGATTCATGAAGGTGTCCTTCACACAGGGCAGACAGGAAGTGCTCCTAAACTCTGTGCAGTCTGTTTTAACACGATTTCCTGTTGAAAAGAAAACAATTGAATTGCATGAAATGTTTCTGTTGAACAAAGACAAATCATCTTGAGAGTTAAACTCACGTTATATGTGAGTCATCGTAACATGCGCTGCAGTTTCATTCTTAGTACTTACAACAAAAGAAGCCAAAAAATATAAAACAACCCATTCCATCTTATTCTTCTCGTTCAGGATCTTACCAGGTGGACAGAGAGGACAGCATTCATCCCCTATCTGATACTCAGTCAGATGACAAGTCAGAGTATTCACACAGAAGACTTTGATCAAAAGTATCTGAAGGACAGAGCAAAAGTTTAAACATGTTAACATTGTCATGAACAGAGAGAGGAGAGGAGACGACTGGACACTTAAATGACCAAATGTTTCTTCTTTCCAGTTTCTGTTTTTTGTAATATATTTGTGACAACATTTGAGTTAGTATTCAGATCTTTGTAAGTTCATTCAATGAAAGATGGATGTATATGGGTTTATTTTATAAAAACAATGGATGAGAAACCCAGAGACCTGCTCATCTGTTTAAACAGACTCAACACTGGCTTGATTGTTTCTGGAGTCAGATTGTTAATTAACAGTATCCAGCCCAAATACTCCTCCTCAAGTTAATAGCTGAGTAGTCTGCATCTGTTAAGGTGGAGCTCCACCAGTTAAGATTTTGTATTTACTGTTTCTTTGATTTACAACTTTGAGGAAATATTACTGAAAGTGCAGCCTGTCAGAATTCTGCTAACGCTGATCAATTCTGCAGAAGGTAAAATGTGTTTGTTGCTGTTGTGAACTTGTCTGAGCGAGAATCTCCTGCTGTGTTGTGCATGTGTGAAAGGAAAACTGTGGAGAAAGTCCGGCCCCCAATTCTCTGGAGATCCTCCACAGGACATGTCTACAAAACGGCTTATGAGTGACAGAGAGAGGAAAGAAGAAGCAGAACTGTAGGTGAAGAGGAGTATGGAGGAGGAAAAATACTTTTAATTATTTCCACATTGATTTATTTCCATATTTCTTTGGCCATATGTAAATGAGGTAGGAGGTCCTAACCTCAGTCTGGAGCAGGATTGGTCAACTGAGCGATCCAGACAGAAGCAATGTTTTCCTCGTGAATCTTCACTGTAGTGTAGTTAGCAAACGAGCAACAGAAGCTAGTCCTTGGGTGCATGGTTCTCTACATGGTTAGCTAATGATCTAACCTCATTTGCAATGCCTCATAAAAACTGACATTTATAAACCACTAGTAGATAAAATACAATATGTAAAACTTAGCTACTTAAGCAGGTTTAAGGCAAACAGCCTGTGTTGTGCATGAACACTGTTCATATTTTTCATCAACGATGAACTGAACAAATCACTTTTCATATGGTGAACGTGAGTGAAGTTTATTTTTAAAATCATCATCGTATCAGGCATCAAGTAAAATACCAGGAGCGAGAGAAAATGTGTGTGTGTGCATGTGTGTGTGTGTGTGTGTGTGTGTGTGTGCTGCCATTAGCATACGGACATGGAAAAATATAGAAATAAATAAATGAGGAAATAAATTTAAGACATTTAATTATTTATGTCCTGTTTAATTACAAACTCTTATTTATTTATTTCTTATTTGTTTGCAGAATATGTCTTCATTTATTCATGTATTTATTTATTGTGTGACAACTTTACCAACAAAGATGCAGCTTCCAAATGTTTACTTCTCAAATTCATCTTGAACGGCAGGTTGGTAGTTTTCTTGAGCTGAAGTCACCATCACTGAGTTCTGGGTTGAGGTGAGGTTTTAATCCAAAGAGGAGAAACACATCTGGAGACAAAGACAAAGAAGACTCAGCTGCAGTTGCCACAGTCAATGAGGCGACATTTTCAAAGAAGGCAACAGGATTGGCACATTGTGTGTTGTGTTGTTTTTGTTGACTGGCTTCAGTTTGTTTACCCCCCCCACCCAAAAAAATAATAAATTCATTTTATGGTCAGCTGCCACTACTCGGCCGTTCACACCACACAGGCCAGAAGGTGACCTGGCAACATTCCTGCTGCTAGTCTGATCAGGTCTGTGTGTCTTTGACTTTCAGTGAGTGATAACATTCATCATTAAACCTTCTACAGCCCATTGCTCTGCTCAAAGTTCAGGTCTTAGTTCTGTTCCCTTTCAAAGCCCACGTTTCCTACAGTTCAGTGAGATCCTGTTGATTTCAGAATCAGGAATACTTAATTAATCCCCGTAGGGAAATTTAAAAAATAAGTATAGATAAAGTGGTTGAGTGTCAGGAGCGCAAGTAACAGGCAGCACTTCGATAAGTGGGCGTTTCCAACGGTTCAGTGAGATCCTGTTGATTTGAAATAAGAAGTGACCTCTATGTTTCTTTGACTGTTTCAAGATACTGAAACTGAGCTCTGGACAAATACACAACACACCACGGTCACACAGCTAAGAGTTGGTATCATATGTGAGCAGATGGTGGTTTTTCTGACATGATAACTGATCACATGATTACTGCAGAGGGGAGGAGCGAGTTTTCACCTAAATCCTGATGTGGATGTCTTCATGTGATTTTAGTTTTTCAGATGATTCAGATTCCACACTTCCTCATCCAAACCTGAAGGTTTTACACAACTCAGACTCAGACCATGTTTGCAGTAGTTCTCTGACAGTGACACTTTGTTGATAACACCAGTACACAGCGAACAACTTATTGGTTCATCTCCACAAACTCACGGTGTCGATTTATCAGCGACATCACAACAATCTACTGGTTCACTCCTGCTCTGTAATATGCAACATTCAGAGGTTCTATAGAAATTCACTCAGCTTACCGTCGTTAACACGATCAGACGAACTTCCATGTTCCGTCTACAGGCAGTGAGCTCTCGGGTTCAAAGTGAGTGTCCTCGGAGCTGGATAAGAAAAATGTTGAAACTTATTCACTTCCTGGAAAAAGATCTCTCGACGCCACACAGCCGCTGAGGGAAGTTGGAAACATATTCACAGATTCGAACTTCGGATCAATAATTCACAAGCGAAACGTTGTTAAAACACAAAAGTCTCTTTCCCAGTGTGGTCAGGTAGAAAACGAGCTCCGAGCAAAGTTCAGTATGAATCATCCTCCACGACCGAGAAGAGATATGACAGAACAACCTAATCCTGTGGAAACTTCCACAGTGGGTGGAGTTAAGGGGTCGGAGAGACAGAGTTATAACCTCTTTCTATACAGTCTATGGTTATAACCTCTTTATATACAGTCTATGGTTATAACCTCTTTCTATACAGTCTATGGTTATAACCTCTTTCTATACAGTCTATGGTTATAACCTCTTTCTATACAGTCTATGGTTATAACCTCTTTATATACAGTCTCTGGTTATAAGGAGAGTGTGATCAGGAAGTATCAGTGTGAGCTGTGGCTGTGACAGCAGCTCGTGTTCAGGGACTCATATTGTGGGTGAATAAAACACTGAGGCAACGACTCGGGCTCTCTCCTTCCTTCACCAGAGGTATTACAGAATCATTCTGGGGATAAGAATTTTCTGGAATGCTCATACTAACAGATCATCTCATGGCTGCCTCATGGAAAATGCCTTTAACCCAGACATGTCAAACTCAATGCCCGCAATAAAATATCACATGTCTATCTCAACTGCTCCGCCGGTAAGAAGGAAAAAAAGCTCCATAGGCCGAGCCACGGTGCGCGATGCCCGGCTAGATCCACACGGAGCGAGCGCTCCTCTCCACTCACCCGCAAAGTATCTGATGATATTAAATGAGTTTTCCAGAGTTCCAGAGATCCCAGTTCCAGATACCTCGTCAAGTTCACCGTGTCTCTCAGGCTTATCTCTCTCTCTCTTTCCTTGCGTCTTCCTCTTTCCATGTCGCTCTGGCCAGAGAGTCAGGCGGAGTGCAGGGGCTCCACTGGTGCAGAGTGCGCGATGCCCGGCGAGATCCACACGGAGCGAGCGCTGTTTTAAATTAAAATCACTTTTACATGAACATAAAAATGTGTTAAACAATTTAATTGAAAGATACAAGATGTTTTTATTTTCTGCATCATAACATTCATCTTACCAGGCATGTGCACAGATAGACCCCTAGTGGTGCTCAAGCACCTGCCCCTTTGCCCTGGATGAGAAAAGTGCCCTTTCTGCTGGAGCCCAACAGTGTTTTGATATCTGATGGCATTTATTTGAGTTCTTGTGAGAATTCTGCTCCTCCCTCCTCCTCCTCCCCCTCCTCCTCCTCCTCCTCCTCCTCCACTTAGCTCTCGTGCAGAGCTGAGCACTTAACCGCTGCAGCCTGCAGGTCTCCTCTGACCCGCAGCATCAGACAGACAGGTAATGGTAGTGTTTGTGCAAAATGAACCACAATACTTAACATTATAGCTGAAAACAGTACGTGGCTACTGGCCCCACGTTTCCTGAACAAAAAAAAAAAAAGAAAAACAGTGTTGTTGTGGGGGGGGGGTTGCAATGAGAGCTACATTGTGATGTGCTGCAAAAAGCATTGGTTTCCTGGAAATGTGCTGATTCAATGCATTGTGTCAGTGGAGTGGAGAAAAGGGATCAGAAAGTTGAATAGTGCTCTTGAAAAAATCAAGCAGCACTCTGTCACAGAGGTCCACATGACAAGCATGGTGAGGTGGACCAATTACCAAAAGGCTCTCCAGACTTCATCTGATGTTGATGATGATCAGATGTAAAGGGAGTGGAAGCCAGAGAGCGAGAGAGGCAGACAAACAGAGAGATACTGACCAGGTTAATAGATCTCACAGTGTAGATCATAAAGAACAGGCTCAGGAGTCTCTGTGGGGAAGAAAGACTCTCTGACCTTCTCCTCCTGCCATTGAGCAAGACATACAAATAAACCAGAGGTCATAAGAATCTTCCAAGAGATGGCACCAAGGAGGATGCTCCTGTGAAGAAGCTGAACGATCCTGCTCCCCTCACCTCCTCCTTAAATAGATGTATTTTACAGAATATATTGGATGCTTTATTTTTATTTCATTTATTCAGAGCAGAGTTTTGATAAGTTTTAACTGAGAATTATTTTTTTGCCTGTTATTTATTTATTAAAAAAATTAAAAACATAAGTTTAATATATCCGACTGTGTTTTTTCTTAATTTTATGAATCATTTTGGCGATGGGTGGCCTTTTTTTTGGCTTGAGCACCTGCTTCCAAAGATGTCTGTGCACATGCCTGGGTATGTGTCTTGAAAAGCAGCACACAATGCTAGCAAAGTATTCTGTGGCCTAGTCACACTGACTTTAGCAGATGAGCTAACAAGACTGTACAAAGTAAATTAAGCATAAACCTACCCCAGTGGCTCCACATCCATAAACTGTCTTATCAAATGAGTGATACAATCCTCCAGGAGATGTCCTGGGTCAGGTGCTGCTGCTCTGGTAGTGTCTCTCCTATTGTGTGAAAGAAGAACAAACTGTCTACTGAGTCACTGGCTGAGCAGGAGGTGGTTTCAAGTGTCACTTCCATCACAAACATTTCATTGTGTCGGGTTGTGCAGTCAATACAGAAGGTGAGTTAATGTCACTTGGCGTGAATGATAAAAATGACTTATCAAAATGAAGATTCATAATTACTAACAAACTCCAAGTAGCAGATTAAATAACACACAGCATTTTGTAGTAACAGCACTTCAAAAATATTTGATTGTAGAATTTAAACGTACAAGTCACATAAACATTACAGAGC
This sequence comes from Paralichthys olivaceus, assembly GCF_024713975.1. Taxonomy (NCBI): domain Eukaryota; kingdom Metazoa; phylum Chordata; class Actinopteri; order Pleuronectiformes; family Paralichthyidae; genus Paralichthys; species Paralichthys olivaceus. The sequence goes on from NC_091098.1 coordinate 3,550,021, forward strand.
CAAAAGATTTTCTCAGTGTTCATCAACTTCAATGAAAGAAAACCCTTTTTCAGATCAGGCTGTATGTAGCAATGGAGTTTGCACTGGAACACAGTCAATGCATAGACCGATTTTAATATTGATTCTCTGACTGCCATTTTACCATATCTATTAAAACAAAGTTTGAAATGCTTTAGTATTATTTTATTTGTTTGTTTTCACAGCTTGCATCTGAAATTGATCACTCACATGCACAGTCAATGTTCAAAGTTGTTTACATGTATATCAGATATTGAATGGTTGAAAACTGGGATTTCAGCTTCAGAAGACTGTACAAATATTTATTTAATTAAAAAATGCATTTTTATTAATACGCATGCACTCTTTATTAGTTTTGACATCATTCTTGTGGAATACAAATCTTGTAAGTCATACCCATATTAGCATAGCTTTTGTAAAACTAGATCTAAATGTTAAATATTATATTAATAAGTATTGTAACTGTTTTCAACAGGACTGATCCAGACGGGAGGTCACCATTCATCCTTGAAAAGCAAAGCTGAATCATGATGCCTTTCAGGAACACCAACCTGTATAAAAAATCACTTTATGTATATAACATATATATTCAAAATAAATCTGTTTAATGTCCCTTTTATTATTACACTTTTCATAACAGTGTTAACTTGTTATATTTGAACAAATATTTATAATGGGAAATGTGAATATATCCATTACAATCAAATTAAAAAGATACAACAGAAGTAATAGTAATAACCCTAATTATATCCTTATACATCTATATGCAGGTGTGTGAATACTTGTGGTACTGTATGAAGCCTTCAGAGGGACAAATACAGCAGCTGGGGATGACAAGATGGGTTCCCTGGCCTAAAGAGCCATGTTGACAATAAATCAAATGTTGATATGCTGAGGTAACAGTGTTGTCATCCCCCCCCCACGCTCTCTAATGTGGTCTAACACCGTAACATCCTCCTGGTACTGCCTGTGAATATGTAAAAAACTTCTAGGCAGTACTGGGAGAAGTACGGTGGTAGACTCACAGCTTTCAGGATCCTGACCACAGCATTTCCTCTGACTGTCTGAAAGGTGTGTCCCTACAGTTCATAAGAACACCATGACACTCCAGCAGAAGGTGGGTCACCACGTCTGCAGCTGTCAGCTCCTGTGCTGCTCCACACTCATCTCTTCTATAAGTGTGTGAAAACATAAACAAAGGAGAAACTCAGAGAAGGCTTTATTATGAGCTCTATATTATGTTGGTTATATGATAATGCCAGTTATTAGGGGCTGTAGGTTTACAGTCAGTGACTGACGTGCACTGCACCGCTAATGTTACAGTAACATTACTCAGTAAGATGTGAACACAGAGCTGTGGTATAAAAACACTTTGTGTTGTGTTGTTCTTGTTGGTGTCAAGCAGACCATGTAGTAATATAAGAAAAACACAAACCTGTAGCTTCATTCTGCTCCCAGTGGTTCAGTCTCTCCTCCTCCTCACTGCTGCAGCTCCAGGATCTCCCCCTCTTCTCTTGCTCTCCTCAGTACAGCTCTCAGATGTTTCAGTGTGTAAACGGAGAAGACATGTGTCTCCCGCATATTTTTATAATATATATATATTTTAAACTTTGTGTGTAGAGTTGCGTTGATGATTGTTGCTAATGGTTTTATTTGTATTTCATGTAGGGCCTGCCACTGAGGAGTTGCCCTTAATTTCAGCTGTGTGATGATAATAAAGGCATTCAGTTCTATTCTATAATACAAGTGTCCCAAACTACAGACGATTAGGGCTGCACGATATTAGGAAAATGTGTGATATGTGATAACGTTGTGTAATATTGGGATGAAGATATGATTGTTTTACTCAAACTGAGTTTATACACACGTCGGATCACAGTGTGTAAACAATAGCGAGTCAGAGACGTCAGCTGAGAGAGAGATTTATTTTTTATTTATAAAACCATCCTTTATTTATCACTATTTACACTGTATAAAAAAATGTAATAAATTACATTTATACAGTTTTTTTCTCAGAGAAATTATAAATGTATTATATCTCCGTAGACCAGCTGTTGGTCTATGACGGAGCAGAGAACCTCTCTGTGTCCCCACATCAGCCTGAAACTCTCCAGGTCATGGGTGGCTCTGAAAAAACTAAAATCAATTATAAGTCTGGCTTTTACCATTTTTGCAAACAAGTAAATCACATCAACGTTCAGTTCTTCTTCTATTTCTCTTTTACGGCTCACATACACCGCCATCTTTGCCTGAGCTACAACAAAGTTTAAGAGCTGACACTTGTGTTTTCTCTGGCGAGTTTAATTAAAACCACAGATAAAAACTGTCTTCTTGAAAAACTCCTCGCATCTGTTAAAAATGGTGTCCAGTGAACTAAATAGAGTGGAGAGATGAGAACACTCTAAAAAACAGTGAAACACAGTTTCTCTCTGGCTGCAGAACGGACATTTGTCTTCTACAGCAGAGTTGATGACCGAGATAAAAGAGTTCACTGCTACGATTCCATGTAGGATTCTCCACTGCAGGTCTCTGCGTCTCTTTATTACAGGATGTTTGTTCAAAGACGAATTAATCTGGTAGCAGTCTAGTTTGTTTCTTTTCTCTTTTCATTTATACTGCAATGACTTGTTGCCATCTTAATCCTCATCTAATAGAGCTAATATCCTAACCACAGTTTTTTGTCTGCGCTACAGCTGTCTTCCACAGTGGTGGCGAAAGGACACTCAACCTACTTTTGACTCCTCGTCTAATATTGCTCGATATGTATTCAGAACATCTTCTATTGCACATCAGATGGGTTTTGTTATAAGTTAATAAAGGTTATCTGTATTAATAATTAATAAAGCATACACTTCTTCCTCTTAGATATATTTGCAAAAGTCAAGATACTTTTTGAGATGACTCTTGATTCCTGTTTCTCGGGGAAAGAGCCTTTGACAGTTGGACACTGGAGGATCAGCCTTGAGGATCGTCTGTGGGACATCCTCTCACCTGTTGTGACAGGGCTTGCTGCTCTGTTTACAGACTGAACATGTTTAACTGGGACGCTGTCTATACAAGCTGAGGCTTGTGCTGTCTATCTGTTATTTTCTCATTTTTTCAAAATGTTTCATTATTATTATTTTTAACCTTTACTTCATAAACACTTTATTATAGACATCATATATTCTAGACTTCATATCTGTTCAACCTCTCATCTCTTGTGTTCCTCTGTGTTTTGTAGATGCTTCTTTTGAATCAACCCAGAATGAGGAACAAAAGCTGAGGGAATCGTCTCCAAGAGAAATGTGTCACATCAACCTTGTAGACTTTGAGTGGAATTTCATAGGTCAGCGAGAGCTCTCTCCTCAGGCACTTCACATCAATGCAACCATGGTTATTTGTCCATTTTTGTCTTTAATTCTGTACATGTGATCATATTCTTGCATTGTTTCACTTCAAAAATGTGGATCTGCTTACTTTGTATGTACATGCTCACTTGTCCCAGGGCAGGTATACAATTGTAGGATTTAATCACTTAAGCCTTTTGATGTTACTGTGTATAAAACAGTCAGTATCTGAGCAGACCCTAATCCTCCACTTTATTTCACTGTGTTAGAAATACTGATGAGTTATTGGATGTGTTTACTCCATGCATGTCACTTCTTGGTCTTCCATGCAAGCAAATGACATGGCTCTCACTGTCGGTGCTTCACACACAATACCTCAGAAACCATAGTTCTAATGATGACAGTGTTTAAAGGACGATGTATCTCGCCATTGTGTTGTTAAATTAATAGATTTAAAGAGATTTGTCTGAAAAAGGCACTTTGTTTTTACCAGGACCATCAAGTCTGACCAGCTAGATGTTCCACCATTTAAACAAGTAGAAAAAACTCATAATATGAATCTTTCATATTTCTCTGTTTGTATTTCAGTATCACTGGTTACAGATTATATTTGTGGAATTCATGTTCTTGTCCTGCTAATACTTGCAGTGTCAAGATGCATAATAAGTGTTTTACAAGGTTTATTGTTTTATCCCATTTAATGAACATACTGGTAACTGTCATGTTCTGTTATGCATAGCTTGAAATCTCCAACTGTAATGGACAACTTTGTTTCTATCAACAAAAGACAAACAACCTGCTCCTCCACCATGTTCTCTGTCTTTCCAGATCACTGTAAATCCATTCATTCAACTCAGTGAAGGTTTTAACCAAATTTATGAAACACAAACATCTGGATTTATGGACATTTCTTTGATCGACAATATAACAAGCTGTTAAATCACATTGTTAAAAACTAAACCAGTGGTTTTGAAAATGTTTTGCTTCTGATAAAGAAATCTAGTTATTTCAAATGTATGAAATTTTCAAAAGCTCTCATAATATATCTTACATCGCTCTATACATGACTGTTTACAATGTATTTTACTGCAGCTTCACTTGCAGCTTACATACCTGCTTCAGTATAATGATCTAATAGAGCTTAATACAATCATATAATAATCAGTTAACCAAGTTGCTTTACTTTAAACTTGAACTAGTTAACTCACCTATATCTGACAGTGCAGGTGAACTTCAATTTAAATATTTCAGCCCAGAAACTGTAGCTAAATGGTCCAAAAACATTTGGAGTTTAAAAGAGCCACTGAAAACATTTATCATTCAAGACCAGTTACATACACTGTAAGTATAAACAGGAAGCAGAATGTGTACTCTGCAGTTGGTTGCTTAGTAACAGATACTACTACGAACCAGACTCTGGTACTACATCTACTCTATTTTGTCCATCTGCGCTGAATGTCCCCCAGTGTTACACTCTTCTGTTTAGAAAAGACATCTGTGTTTCAAACAGATGTTTAGAGGTAAAACCCAGAATCTTCACTCAAACACACATTTAGAAAGTTAAATATACAATACTAGGTTATTTTAGCTATTCCTTATGTATTTTCACAATAAAAGTCCAAAGAATGCTTTAACCTTACTGAGCTTGAAGATCTATACAGCTTCATAAACACTGAACAGTGTTTTTGAATCATTAAAACGAATGCAGTTCAAGTTTCAAGGGTTTTATTGTCATATGTGTAAAAGCCCTGACAAAGGGAGTATTTGAGTGAACGATACATGGACATAAACTGTTCTCAGATCAGAGAGGTGTCTCTTAATGTTATTTAAAAACTCTGTGCTCCCTCTGCTGGAACCATCTGGTAACTACTCCTGCTCTTAATGCTGCTCGTGTTAGAATAACTTTTTGAACATAAAACACAAGAATACACAAAAATACTGTTCTCTAACTGCTGCAACTGACAGCAAACATTATAACCATAACATAAATATAACCGCTTACATGGTAAATATGCTATTTAATGCTTGTCCTTCCAAGATACAAGTGTCTGCTGTGAAGAAAATAAAACACAATAAAAGATGAAGAGAATAATCTCAGTTCATACACTGAGGGTGGCCATTTGTCCCATCATGCCACTGTGCCAGCACTTAGAAATAATATTCCAGTTTCAGCCAGATGTCCAGATCCAGCTGTGAGTTATCTCTCCACAGAGGATCATGAAGTCTGAGTGTTGAGGCACGTGCAGCTCACTCACTGTCAGCAGGAGATTCAGGCAGTTTTAATAAACATGCTCCAAGTTTCATATTCCCAGCTCACTGTAGTTTGGGTGCAGTGACATCTGTGAAGTGATGTGAAACAGAGCAGTGGTTTTTTCTGTACCCTGCAAAAACAATGTACCAGAACCCAGAGGGATATACCTGGATTCTAGAGCACATTCACTCTGCAGTGAACAGACAGTTTATTGGTTCTCTGCAGGTTCATCACTTTTGCTGAGGAAAGAAATATGTTGAATTAAAATGGAAACCTCTTGTACATGTGTACAGACTTCACAGAGTAAAGTCAGATCAATCTTAGGCCACTTTCAGACATGCACTGGACTCCAGACAATCTCCTGACATTCTCCAGAGGGGCTGGATGTTTCCCTAAAACTCTACCTAATGTGTCGATACAGCAGGATAGGTGTGCTGATGATGCTTCAAACATGCTACAGACGCAAAAATACAAATACAAAGAGAAAATCTCTGCAGCAGTTATTATGTTACATCCTGCCTCTGATTATTGGGCCACCCCTCACCTGAACGCTCCAGAGATTTGTGTTGATGTGAACGAGTTCTATAAAAGAATCTCTTGCTGCGTTGTTCATGTGTTAAAGACAAAGCTGGAGAGAGTCTGGACCCAATTCTGCAGACGTCCTCCAGAGGTCATGTCTGAAAGTGTCTATACAGTCCTCAATTAATGAATATTTCAATGTAGAGCACGCTGCTGTCTCACCTGCTGCTGTTCATTATGTTCTCTCCATCATATTCACAGCTTCTCCTCCAGCTGTGTTTCCCTTTTAGTGAAATATTAAATAAAATAATCAAATTACCTTCATCAAGCAAGTATTGTCATCAAGCACTGAACATATACACAGAGTCAGAACATACACTGTGAAAAAGAGAGAACAAACTTACGTCTGTGGAATTTCTTTTTTTCCTGTTAGAGAAAGAAACAGATGAAAAACCTCTTACTCGATGACATCATGACTTGATGGATTCTTATCATCCATGAGAACATTTTCTTTGATCACACACACATCGTACCTGAATGACATGTTTTCCTCTTCCAGCAAACGAAGGCGATGGCAGATAAAACAAAAAAAACCAAAACCACTGAAGTGATGATTCCCACTGTGACAATTAAACTGGTATATTCACATTTAGCATCAGTTGAAGTTGTTCCTGGTCGCTTCAGCTGAAGGATTGGTGATTCACATCTGGAACGACAGGGGGACATGTTCACAGGACCGTGAGAGACACCACAGATTCACTGCAGGTGTAAGAAACCAGGCACGTCCACGTGTGGTGTGACTCTTCACTTACTGTGTGTGTGCTTGACAAGATGTACGGGTCCCATCAGAAAATGTTCCATCACTGCAGTCAGAGCATTCAGAGTCTGTGAGGGCTGTTCCTGTACAAACACAAACTATACACTTACTATTGTACACGTCATATTAGGATTATAGAGCAAAGTGGTATTTGACATGAGACCTGTCTGATTATTGAGGTTTTTGATCAGCAAACATTTCCTTGTTCAAATTCCCTCCTTTTGATGTGAGATGTGATGAAATGTAGAGCAGCATGTCACTAAACTTACAAACATATTTCTATTAACTAAGGAACATTGACAGAATTTCAAAGATACAGAAACTATTTGACATTAGTTTCTCTCATCACACCTGGATCACTGCAACAGTCTTTTATGACTATATTCATTATTTGTTTTTATATTTTTTGTGTTGCATAAAGAAAAGACAAGGTCAGATGAGATGCACCTTTAATGATCCTCCATGGAGGAAGTTCAGTCGACGCAGCAGCACAGTGAAAGCAGCAGTGCATGGACACAATGTAGTCAGAATAACAATAAGAATCCAACTTTGAAATAACACTGAATATATTAGGCTGTTTATCACAACTGTCCACTCCTTGTAGAATGTGACAGGCTGCCACTCAGCCACATTATTATTATTATTTCTCTTATGATTATGATTATTATCACAGTTGCACAGGAAGATTGGATTTTGATTAGTTTTGTTTTTAGTTAGTGAGTCCTCTTCAAACTGTTCTACAATATACTGTCACTTTTTATTGTTTGTGTGCAGAACTTTTTATAAACAGTCTAAGTGTGTGGTTTATAAACCTCAGACAAACCATATATATATATATATATATATATACACAACTTTTCAAAATAAAAGATCTGTTCACTATAAGGCATTGCAGCAACAAATGTTTTACTTTGAAAACAGATTGCTAAACAGGAAGTGATTCTCTGACTTCTGTTGCCATGACGGAGATCAGATAATCAGACTCTCTCAGTCCAATGTGGTGAAATTAAAATCATGAAATCATCAAAATGATCTGGCAGTGATTCTGACTGAACGTTTGATCATTCATAATACAGATGTCATGTGTGAAGCATGAAATGAACAATTTGCCACATATCATCCAAATGCTTCACAATTGACTGGATGACTGAAATAACCTGCTCTGTGTTCTTTTTTTACAGCTGAGAAAACTTCAATCTTAAAGTCAGAATTGGAAAACGCACCTCTCTGTTTGATGAACTGCCCTGGTTTACATTGTGTGTGTTTCTTTGCTGCTGCACAGTTGTTCCTTGTGCGGTCTGTACAGTAGAATCCTTCCAGAGGTTCACAAAGTGAATCTGTTGTTGCTGTGCATGAAGTGTTTATCTTCAGACCAGAATCTGTGGACACATAGAGGTTACATATGGAGGGAACATATGAAGATACAAACTGCTGTATAAACAACACAGTGGACTGATCTGCTGGTGGCAGGAACAAGGAGATATGGAGTGAACAACTGACTTTTGTAAGAACTTTCACTTCTACCATTAATGCAAGTCTCACTGATAGAAACTACAGAGCAAAGGAGATGATGTGCACATCTTGTGACTTGTGGTTTGTGAAACTCAGACAATCACAGTGACGATGTAAAAACCATCAGAAAAGCTCAGTTCCATCTCAGTCTCAGCTCATACACTGTTGGACTTACTGATTTTAAACCTACAGCAAATGTAAAGACAGAAATCTACCTGGACCACAGGTCGTGCAGGAAAAACACATTGTACGTCCAGTGGGATGATTCATGAAGGTGTCCTTCTCACAGGGCAGACAGGAAGTGCTCCTGAACCTGCAGTCTGTTTCAACACGATTTCCTGTTGAAAAGAAAACAATTGAATTGCATGAAATGTTTCTGTTGAACAAAGACAAATCATCTCGAGAGTTAAACTCACGTTATATGTGAGTCATCGTAACATGCGCTGCAGTTTCATTCTTATTACTTACAACAAAAGAAGCCAAAACATAAAACAACCCATTCCATCTTATTCTTCTCGTTCAGGATCTTACCAGGTGGACAGAAAGAACAGCATCTGCTCCCTATCTGATACTCAGTTGGATGACAAGTCAGAGTATTCACACAGAAGACTTTGATCAGAAGTATCTGAAGGACAGAGCAAAAGTTTAAACATGTTAACATTGTCATGAACAGAGAGAGGAGAGGAGACGACTGGACACTTAAATGACCAAATGTTTCTTCTTTCCAGTTTCTGTTTTTTGTCATATATTTGTGACAACATTTGAGTTAGTATTCAGATCTTTGTAAGTTCATTCAATGAAAGATGGATGTATATGGGTTTATTTTATAAAAACAATGGATGAGAACCCCAGAGACCTGCTCATCTGTTTAAACAGACTCAACACTGGCTTGATTGTTTCTGGAGTCAGATTGTTAATTAACAGTATCCAGCCCAAATACTCCTCCTCAAGTTAATAGCTGAGTAGTCTGCATCTGTTAAGGTGGAGCTCCACCAGTTAAGATTTTGTATTTACTGTTTCTTTGATTTACAACTTTGAGGAAATATTACTGAAAGTGCAGCCTGTCAGAATTCTGCTAACGCTGATCAATTCTGCAGAAGGTAAAATGTGTTTGTTGCTGTTGTGAACTTGTCTGAGCGAGAATCTCCTGCTGTGTTGTGCATGTGTGAAAGGAAAACTGTGGAGAAAGTCCGGCCCCCAATTCTCTGGAGCTCCTCCACAGGACATGTCTACAAAACGGCTTATGAGTGACAGAGAGAGGAAAGAAGAAGCAGAACTGTAGGTGAAGAGGAGTATGGAGGAGGAAAAATACTTTTATTTATTTCCACATTGATTTATTTCCATATTTCTTTGGCCATATGTAAATGAGGTAGGAGGTCCTAACCTCAGTCTGGAGCAGGATTGGTCAACTGAGCGATCCAGACAGAAGCAATGTTTTCCTCGTGAATCTTCACTGTAGTGTAGTTAGCAAACGAGCAACAGAAGCTAGTCCTTGGGTGCATGGTTCTCTACATGGTTAGCTAATGACCTAACCTCATTTGCAATGCCTCATAAAAACTGACATTTATAAACCACTAGTAGATAAAATACAATATGTAAAACTTAGCTACTTAAGCAGGTTTAAGGCAAACAGCCTGTGTCGTGCATGAACACTGTTCATATTTTTCATCAACGATGAACTGAACAAATCACTTTTCATATGATGAACGTGAGTGAAGTTTATTTTTAAAATCATCATCGTATCAGGCATCAAGTGAAATACCAGGAGCGAGAGAAAATGTGTGTGAGTACACGTGTGTGTGTTTGTGTGTGTGTGTGTGTGTGTGTGCTGCCATTAGCATATCGACACGGAAATACATAAATAAATAAATAAGGAAATAAATTCAAGACATTTAATTATTTATGTCCTGTTTAATTACAAACTCTTATTTATTTATTTCTTATTTGTTTGCAGAATATGTCTTCATTTATTTATGTATTTATTTATTGTGTGACAACTTTACCAACAAAGATGCAGCTTCCAAATGTTTACTTCTCAAATTCATCTTGAACGGCAGGTTGGTAGTTTTCTTGAGCTGAAGTCACCATCACTGAGTTCTGGGTTGAGGTGAGGTTTTAATCCAAAGAGGAGAAACACATCTGGAGACAAAGACAAAGAAGACTCAGCTGCAGTTGCCACAGTCAATGAGGCGACATTTTCAAAGAAGGCAACAGGATTGGCACATTGTGTGTTGTGTTGTTTTTGTTGACTGGCTTCAGTTTGTTTACCCCCCCCACCCAAAAAAATAATAAATTCATTTTATGGTCAGCTGCCACTACTCAGCCGTTCACACCACACAGGCCAGAAGGTGACCTGGCAACATTCCTGCTGCTAGTCTGATCAGGTCTGTGTGTCTTTGACTTTCAGTGAGTGATAACATTCATCATTAAACCTTCTACAGCCCATTGCTCTGCTCAAAGTTCAGGTCTTAGTTCTGTTCCCTTTCAACGCCCACGTTTCCTACAGTTCAGTGAGATCCTGTTGATTTCAGAATCAGGAATACTTAATTAATTCCCGTAGGGAAATTTAAAAAAGAAGTATAGATAAAGTGGTTGAGTGTCAGGAGCACAAGTAACAGGCAGCACTTCGATTAGTGGGCTCATAACAAGGCGTTTCCTACACTGTAAAGAATTTCACTGTACAGTGCAACTACTGTTATTTATTTTAACAGTATATTACCATATTTCGGATTACAGTATATGACCGTAGAATAACGGTGGGTGTTGTTGTTATTTTACAGCACATCTACCGTAATTTATCTAACAGTATATTACCGTATTTTGGATTACAGTACATGAAAGTAGGAGAACTGTGGGTTATGGTCATTTTACAGTAGATGCCAGTGTGTTATAAAATCTGCTATTTTTGCACATTATAAATCCTCACCCATTTAAAACCAAAGTATGCAGGGCCTTTTAAATACCCAGCCCTAGGCTACCACGTTCATCCCGACAGCCAGTCAACATCCAGAAGTCCTACAATAAACACAAAGCTTGACTTTCCTTGTATTTTAATAATGTTTAGCCTTCTAGTGCTTAGAGCGGATCAGAAACACATTCAGCAACAACATGCATTCATCACTGTTCATCTGTCTGTGCTCAAATGAAGAAGAGTAGCAAGTTAAGCTAGCGGAGGATACATAGGAGGAGAGTAGCAAAGAGTGGACAGTACAAGGAGCGCTTACTCTTTCTGTTTTCAAGAACCAGAACTCACAGAGCAGAGCATTAACTTTAACACCGTTTCCCAGAACCGATAGTATAGAGCTCTCACTTTAATCTTATTCAGCTGATATTTTATTTCACTTAATAACTTATTTCACTTAATAACTTCTACCAAACTGTCTGAGCTGTGTCTGCCTCAGTTTCTATCTAACATAGGGTTTCTATGCATGCTGGCTCAATGAAGAGACATAATCATAAATGAAGTGATTACATTTTGTTGTTTTTGCCAATCATTCCTAACCTCTGACCTTGAATAAAATCAGATGCAGACCTTTAAGTAATAAGTTTGAGAACCCTGGTATAGAACACAAGAAAATATACATTCCATAACATTGCTGTAGTTTATTACAAAGTGCTCATTTGTACAGCAGACTTTGTAAGATTAGTAACATTGAGAATAATGACAAGGTATTGCATTACCATATTTGGAAGAAACTGTCTCCAATTCAATCATTAGTGACAGAATTACTGAACTCAAGAGCATAACCTCAGACGCTGAATTAAAGTACCATCTAGAACAGTGTAACACTGCATTAAAGTACCATCTAGAACAGTGTAACAGTGCATTAAAGTACCATCTAGAACAGTGTAACAGTGCATTAAAGTACCATCTAGAACAGTGTAACTGAACAGTCTAGCTTGAAAACAAGTCTTCTGCATGTGAACTATAACAGTGGGAGTGGAGAGAGAAAAGGGGGGGAAAGAAAGAGTCTCCTCAGTCACCAATGACAAGTGCCTGTAAAAAAATAAATGAATACAATTAGCAACACAACTTCTTGCAGAAAATGGTTAAAGACAGGACGAAAAGTTCAAAGAAGAGAAAAGCAAGAGACAGAAAAGAGAGAGGGTAGTTAGTTTAGAGAGGGTTACCTCCCTAAACTAACTAGAGATAGAGAGAGAGAGGCAAGATATCAGACATCCGACATCTTTGTCATATATATATATATATATATTGCTATATTGCTTTAGTTAAATGTCTGTCTTTGACAAAAAAAATGTATTTTCAGCTTTAGTGTGATAAAAGAATAACTTCTGGCACTTAAGAAAAACAAAGTAGGCTACTGTATGTTCGCATAACACAGCAATACTTGGCTAATATGACAATATCATGCAGTTTAAATGTGCAGACTTGCCTATATGATGAAATGATTAAGCAAAGTTAAGGAAGCTGATTTTTTTCCTTCTTCAATTTCACTGAGAAAGACAGACATTACTACAATGGAGTACATAATAAAACGTGTGTGATGTTTTGAATGTTGCTCCTGGCAGGAACAGACACACCTTACTTCTGCATTTGGCTATGCACTTTAGGTCGTCACTCACCCCCTTCAGAAAATCCTCGTTTCCTTCCTGTTTGTGTTTGCACAGTCAGCTCTATAAACCACAAGTTAACACAAGTTAGTTATATCTTCACAAAATTCGTGATTAACTAATAATGTAACAATCTCTGAGATCTTAATGACATGCATTTTACGATTAAAAAAAAACTTTATGAAGGTCAGCAACACCTACAGCTAATTGAGCTCAAGCTAGCTACAGAGCTAGCTTACACTTAGCCAGGCAACCTGAACTAATGAAACAGACCTAATAAAACATCTGAAATGTCAACAGTTCAATAATCATGCAGACAAAGCAACACTGGACACTACCAATTTCAGGAGATAAGCATAACTTTACTTTACCTGCTCTGATGAACTCCACATGGACTTCTCGAATGATATGACGGAGCTGTGCTCTCCAAAGTCGAGTTCGGGAATAGCCAGTTAGTATATTGTCACTCAAAAATGAGGAGTTTGAGGAGTTTGATCAGTAAAGAAGTGCTATCATGAAAATAGAAACATAGGACTGCAATCATCAGTAAGATGCTGATGGATAATGACTGGACTTAAGAAGGGGTGTTTCCACTGCTTGACAGAAAATACTGTTTTATGCTGTTAAATTAAAGTTTAACTGTAATTGTAACTCTAGTTCAACTGTAACTGTCATTTAACTGAGCATTAACTGTTAATTTACATGTTAGCATGAATATTTAACAGTATTTTACAGTTATTTTAAAATACAGTAAGATACTGTTGTAATCCACCGTAAATTTACAGCAATTCATTACAAATACTGTTTTATGCTGTTAAATTACAGTTATCTACTGGTATTGTTAAATTACTGATTTAACTGTTAATTTACATGTGAGGGATGAATAGTTAACAGTATTTTACAATTATTATAAAATACAGTAGGAAACTGTTGTAATCCACCGTAAATATACAGCAATTTGTTACAGTGTACAGTTCAGTGAGATCCTGTTGATTTGAAATAAGAAGTGACCTCTATGTTTCTTTGACTGTTTCAAGATACTGAAACTGAGCTCTGGACAAATACACAACACACCACGGTCACACAGCTAAGAGTTGGTATCATATGTGAGCAGATGGTGGTTTTTCTGACATGATAACTGATCACAGGATTATTGCAGAGTGGAGGAGCGAGTTTTCACCTAAATCCTGATGTGATTTTAGTTTTTCAGATGATTCAGATTCCACACTTCCTCATGACCTCATCATACCTGAATTACACAACTCAGACTCAGACCATGTTTCCAGTAGTTCTCTGACAGTGACACTTTGTTGATAACACCAGTACACAGCGAACAACTTATTGTTTCATCTCCACAAACTCACGGTGTCGATTTATCAGCGACATCACAACAATCTACTGGTTCACTCCTGCTCTGTAATATGCAACATTCAGAGGTTCTATAGAAATTCACTCAGCTTACCGTCGTTAACACGATCAGACAAACTTCCATGTTCCGTCTACAGGCAGTGAGCTCTCGGGTTCAAAGGGAGTGTCCTCGGAGCTGGATCAGAAAAATGATGAAACATATTCACTTCATGGAAAAAGATCTCTCGACGCCACACAGCCGCTGAGGGAAGTTGGAAACACATTCACAGATTCGAACTTCGGATCAATAATTCACAAGAGAAACGTTGTTAAAACACAAAAGTCTCTTTCCCAGTGTGGTCAGGTAGAAAACGAGCTCCGAGCAAACTTCAGTATGAATCATCCTCCTGAACACATGGCTCTGGTCTTTAGCTGTAGTTACAGTCTGTGCGCGTGCGCAGGGACTGTCTATGATTGGCTGCAGGTTCGGCAGTGGGTGGAGCTAAGGGGTCGGAGAGACAGAGTTATAACCTCTTTATATACAGTCTGTGGTTAGAAGGAGAGTGTGATGAGGAAGTATCAGTGTGAGTTGTGGCTGTGACAGCAGCTCGTGTTCAGGGACTCATATTGTGGGTGAATAAAACACTGAGGCAACGACTCGGGCTCTCTCCTTCCTTCACCAGAGGTATTACAGAATCATTCTGGGGATAAGAATTTTCTGGAATGCTCATACTAACAGATCATCTCATGGCTGCCTCATGGACAATGAACTTTAACCCAGACATGTCAAACTCAATGCCCGCAATAAAATAGCACATGTCTATCTCAACTGCTCCGCCGGTAAGAAGGAAAAAAAGCTCCATAGGCCGAGCCACGGTGCGCGATGCCCGGCGAGATCCACACGGAGCGAGCGCTCCTCTCCACTCACCCGCAAAGTATTTGATGATATTAAATGAGTTTTCCAGAGTTCCAGAGATCCCAGTTCCAGATACCTCGTCAAGTTCACCGTGTCTCTCAGGCTTCTCTCTCTCTCTCTCTCTCTCTCTCTCTTTCACTCTCTCTCTCTCTCTCTTTCCTTGCGTCTTCCTCTTTCCATGTCGCTCTGGCCAGAGAGTCAGGCGGAGTGCAGGGGCTCCACTGGTGCAGAGTGCGCGATGCCCGGCGAGATCCACACGGAGCGAGCGCTGTTTTAAATTAAAATCACTTTTACATGAACATAAAAATGTGTTAAACAATTTAATTGAAAGATACAAGATGTTCTTATTTTCTGCATCATAACATTCATCTTACCAGGCATGTGCACAGATAGACCCCTAGTGGTGCTCAAGCACCTGCCCCTTTGCCCTGGATGAGAAAAGTGCCCTTTCTGCTGGAGCCCAACAGTGTTTTGCCACTGATGGCATTTATTTGAGTTCTTCTGAGAATTCTGCTCCTCCCTCCTCCTCCTCCTCCTCCTCGCCCGCAAAAAGCAGCACATCACAATGTGGTTTCAACCACATTGTGATGTGCTGCTTTTTGCATTTCCATGGAAATGTGCTGATTCAATGCATTGTGTCAGTTGTCTGCTTTTTCTACCTGAAGATATAAAAGCAGAAAGGAGTGGAGAAAAGGGATCAGAAAGTGGAATAGTGCTCTTGAAAAAATCAAGCAGCACTCTGTCACAGAGGTCCACATGACAAGCATGGTGAGGTGGACCAATTACCAAAAGGCTCTCCAGACTTCATCTGATGTTGATGATGATCAGATGTAAAGGGAGTGGAAGCCAGAGAGCGAGAGAGGCAGACAAACAGAGAGATACTGACCAGGTTAATAGATCTCACAGTGTAGATCATAAAGAACAGGCTCAGGAGTCTCTGTGGGGAAGAAAGACTCTCTGACCTTCTCCTCCTGCCATTGAGCAAGACATACAAATAAACCAGAGGTCATAAGAATCTTCCAAGAGATGGCACCAAGGAGGATGCTCCTGTGAAGTAGCTGAACGATCCTGCTCCCCTCACCTCCTCCTTAAATAGATGTATTTTATAGAATATGTTGGATGCTTTATTTTTATTTCATTTATTCAGAGCAGAGTTTTGATAAGTTTTAACTGAGAATTATTTTTTTGCCTGTTATTTATTTATTAAAAAAATTTAAAACATAAGTTTAATATATCCGACTGTGTTTTTTCTTAATTTTATGAATCATTTTGGCGATGGCTGCCCTTTTTTATGGCTTGAGCACCTGCTTCCAAAGATGTCTGTGCACATGCCTGGGTATGTGTCTTGAAAAGCAGCACACAATGCTTGCAAAGTATTCTGTGGCCTAGTCACACTGACTTTAGCAGATGAGCTAACAAGACTGTACAAAGTAAAGCATAAACCTACCCCAGTGGCTCCACATCCATAAACTGTCTTATCAAATGAGTGATACAATCCTCCAGGAGATGTCCTGGGTCAGGTGCTGCTGCTCTGGTAGTGTCTCTCCTATTGTGTGAAAGAAGAACAAACTGTCTACTGAGGCACTGGCTGAGCAGGAGGTGGTTTCAAGTGTCACTTCCATCACAAACATTTCATTGTGTCGGGTTGTGCAGTCAATACAGAAGGTGAGTTAAAGTCACTTGGCGTGAATGATAAAAATGACTTATCAAAGTGAAGATTCATAATTACTAACAAACTCCAAGTAGCAGATTAAATAACACACAGCATTTTGTAGTAACAGCACTTCAAAAATATTTGATTGTAGAATTCAAACGTACAAGTCACATACACATTACAGAGCCAAAAGATTTTCTAGGTGTTCATCAACTCCAATGAAAGAAAACCCTTTTTCAGATCAGGCTGTATGTAGCAATGGAGTTTGCACTGGAACACAGCCAATGCATAGACCGATTTTAATATTGATTCTCTGACTGCCATTTTACCATATCTATTAAAACAAAGTTTGAAATGCTTTAGTATTATTTTATTTGTTTGTTTTCACAGCTTGCATCTGAAATTGATCACTCACATGCACAGTCAAAGTTGTTTACATGTATATCAGATATTGAATGGTTGAAAACTGGGATTTCAGCTTCAGAAGACTATACAAATATTTATTTAATTAAAAAATGCATTTTTATTAATACGCATACACTCTTTATTAGTTTTGACATCATTCTTGTGGAATACAAATCTTGTAAGTCATACCCATATTAGCATAGCTTTTGTAAAACTAGATCTAAATGTTAAATATTATATTAATAAGTATTGTAACTGTTTTCAACAGGACTGATCCAGACGGGAGGTCACCATTCATCCTTGAAAAGCAAAGCTGAATCATGATGCCTTTCAGGAACACCAACCTGTATAAAAAATCACTTTATGTATATAACATATATATTCAAAATAAATCTGTTTAATGTCCCTTTTATTATTACACTTTTCATTACAGTGTTAACTTGTTATATTTGAACAAATATTTATAATGGGAAATGTGAATATATCCATTACAATCAAATTGCAGGTGTGTGAATACTTGTGGTACTGTATGAAGCCTTCAGAGGGACAAATACAGCAGCTGGGGATGACAAGATGGGTTCCCTGGCCTAAAGAGCCATGTTGACAATAAATCAAATGTTGATATGCTGAGGTAACAGTGTTGTCATCCCCACGCTCTCTAATGTGGTCTAACACCGTAACATCCTCCTGGTACTGCCTGTGAATATGTAAAAAACTTCTAGGCAGTACTGGGAGAAGTACGGTGGTAGACTCACAGCTTTCAGGACCCTGACCACAGCATTTCCTCTGACTGTCTGAAAGGTGTGTCCCTACAGTTCATAAGAACACCATGACACTCCAGCAGAAGGTGGGTCACCATGTCTGCAGCTGTCAGCTCCTGTGCTGCTCCACACTCATCTCTTCTATAAGTGTCTGAAAACATAAACAAAGGAGAAACTCAGAGAAGGCTTTATTGTGAGCTCTATATTATGTTGGTTATATGATAATGCCAGTTATTAGGGGCTGTAGGTTTACAGTCAGTGACTGACGTGCACTGCACCGCTAATGTTACAGTAACATTACTCAGTAAGATGTGAACACAGAGCTGTGGTATAAAAACACTTTGGGAACCAGAGGGTGGCCGGTTGGAGAGGTGCCAGTTCACATCCTGGGCACTGCTGAGGTGCCCTTGAGCAAGGCACCGAACCACCCAATTGCTCCCCGGGCGCCTTCATGGCTGCCCAGTGTGTTCCGTGTGGTCACTGTGTGGATTGTGTTCTGTGTGTTCAGGCCGTGTGTGAGTTGTTCACACGGATGGGTTCAATACAGAAGTCAAATTTCCCCATGTTTGCATGTTGCATGCTGTGTGTGGGACAATGAAGAGGAATCTTAATGTTAAAAAACTAAAATCAATTAAAAGTCTGGCTTTTACCATTTTTGCAAACAAGTAAATCACATCAACGTTCAGTTCTTCTTCTATTTCTCTTTTACGGCTCACATACACCGCCATCTTTGCCTGAGCTAAAACAAAGTTTAAGAGCTGGCACTTGTGTTTTCTCTGGCGAGTTTAATTAAAACCACAGATAAAAACTGTCTTCTTGAAAAACTCCTCGCATCTGTTAAAAATGGTGTCCAGTGAACTAAACAGAGTGGAGAGATGAGAACACTCTAAAAAACTGTGAAACACAGTTTCTCTCTGGCTGCAGAACGGACATTTGTCTTCTACAGCAGAGTTGATGACCGAGATAACAGAGTTCACTGCTACGATTCCATGTAGGATTCTCCACTGCAGGTCTCTGTGTCTCTTTATTACAGGATGTTTGTTCAAAGACCTCCATGATGGTTTCAGGATCTAGTTTAAAGTAGGCCCTCCATGGATTGTCACTGGGCCCGTTCAGTGTCTTCTGGTTAAGTGTCTTCACCATCAGTCCATAGAGGGTTTTTCTTGAGGCGTCTTTCCGAGAAATACTTACAAGGATGACAAGCTCCAGCAGGGAGCCAGAACAGTTTTTTTTTCCAAGACAGGAAGTAATCTGGTAGCAGGGTATGGGTCTGTGGAGTCTGGCAGCAGTGAACCTTCACAGAAGTCTTTTAAAAGAAGGTGTTCATGTCTTGTCAGTTTTGATTTCCAGTGATGAAGGAGCTGATTCATGACCCGCATGGATCTCACTCCCAGTTTAGAGGCTAATCCTGCAGGATCGTCCAGCCAAGGTCCAGCCAGCTTCAGCACCTGCTCCAGTGTGGAAATCCCTGCAGTGTGGAGGGTTCTGGACAGAGTAGGTCCACTCAGGTTGGAATAATCCAGACGTTGTCCATACAGTACTGGTTCCTGTAAGAGCCAGTGTAGAGAGGCCGTCTGCTCCTGTCTCTGCTTTTTCTGCAAAGACCACACTGAAAAAAGGTTCCGATAAAAGTCTGGCAGAGAAAAGGTGTTCAGCTTCCTAGGTCCATAAAAAACAAGGTTAAGTCCAGTCCCAAACCACCAACACGTCTCAGGATGCAGCAGGACAGAGGTCGCCATGCCAGGTCAGCTGGTCCAGTCAGCAACCTCTGAACAAACCGGAGATGAAAAGCTGCACCTCTGCTGGCCAGGTGAATCAGCCCCTGTCCACGCTCCTCCTTATGAAGGAACAGGACACTCTGTGGTATCCAGTGCAGCTTGTCCCAAACACAATCAAATAAAACCCTCTGGATTTGTGACAACAGAGAGGCTGGGGGGTCAACACAGGCCAACCGATGCCACACAGCAGAAGACACAAGATTGTTAATTATAAGCACTCTGTGTTTGTAGGATATTTAAAAAAAAACCCAGGTCCATTTCACGAGACGACCTCTGACCTTTTCTATCACGTTTTCCTAGTTTTTGCATTGTTTCACTTCAAAAATGTGGATCTGCTTACTTTGTATGTACATGCTCACTTGTCCCAGGGCAGGTATACAATTGTAGGATTTAATCACTTAAGCCTTTTGAGGTTACTGTGTATAAAACAGTCAGTATCTGAGCAGACCCTCACTGTGTTAGAAATACGGATGAGTTATTGGATGTGTTTGCAAGCAAATGACATGGCTCTCACTGTCGGTGCTTCACACACAATACCTCAGAAACCATAGTTCTAATTATGACAGTGTTTAAAGGACGATGTATCTCGCCATTGTGTTGTTAATAATAGATTTAAAGAGATTTGTCTGAAAAAGGCACTTTTATTTTTACCAGGACCATCAAGTCTGACCAGCTAGATGTTCCATCATTTAAACAAGTAGAAAAAACTCCTAATATGAATCTTTCATATTTCTCTGTTTGTATTTCAGTATCACTGGTTACAGATTATATTTGTGGAATTCATGTCCTTGTCCTGCTAATACTTGCAGTGTCAAGATGCATAATAAGTGTTTTACAAGGTTTATTGTTTTATCCCATTTAATGAACATACTGGTAACTGTCATGTTCTGTTATGCATAGCTTGAAATCTCCAACTGTAATGGACAACTTTGTTTCTATCAACAAAAAACAAACAACCTGCTCCTCCACCATGTTCTCTGTCTTTCCAGATCACTGTAAATCCATTCACTCAACTCAGTGAAGGTTTTAACCAAATTTATGAAACACAAACATCTGGATTTATGGACAATTCTTTGATCGACAATATAACAGGCTGTTAAATCACATTGTTAAAAACTAAACCAGTGGTTTTGAAAATGTTTTGCTTCTGAAAAAGAAATCTAGTTATTTCAAATGTCTGAAATTTTCAAAAGCTCTCATAATATATCTAACATCGCTCTATACATGACTGTTTACAATGTATTTTACTGCAGCTTCACTTGCAGCTTACATACCTGCTTCAGTATAATGATCTTATGGTGTCATAGAGCTTAATACAATCATATAATGATCAGTTAACCAAGTTGCTTTACTTTAAACTTGAACTAGTTAACTCACCTATATCTGACAGTGCAGGTGAACTTCAATTTAAATATTTCAGCCCAGAAACTGTAGCTAAATGGTCCAAAAACATTTGGAGTTTAAAAGAGCCACTGAAAACATTTATCATTCAAGACCAGTTACATACACTGTAAGTATAAACAGGAAGCAGAATGTGTACTCTGCAGTTGGTTGCTTAGTAACAGATACTACTACGAACCAGACTCTGGTACTACATCTACTCTATTTTGTCCATCTGCGCTGAATGTCCCCCAGTGTTACACTCTTCTGTTTAGAAAGAGACATCTGTGTTTCAAACAGATGTTTACAGGTAAAACCCAGAATCTTCATTCAAACACACATTTAGAAAGTTAAATATACAATACTAGGTTATTTTAGCTATTCCTTTTGTATTTTCACAATAAAAGTCCAAAGAATGCTTCAACATAACCGAGCATTAAGATCTGTACAACTTCATAAACACTGAACAGTGTTTTGAATCATTAAAAATTATGATAATAAACTGATAATATATTGCAACTCACAATTTAGAACAGTACACTCAGTCAGTAATGCAAATATTTCAGCAAACATAAATATAGAATAGTCTACTTGCAACAACACTAGTCACATAGTTTTTCCACAGACACAAAGAACTACTATTCCACAGAGACACACAGTTAGCATTGCAGGAGATTAATGTGGCTAATGTTAGCTTCATGGTTCATGTCATGTAATTAACGTCATTAGGAAGAGAGGTGACTCTTAATGTTGTTTAAAAGCTCTGTGCTCCCTCTGCTGGATCCCTCTGGTAACTACTCCTGCTCTTAATGCTGCTCGTGTTAGAATAACTTTTTAAACATAAAACACAAGAATACACAAAAATACTGTTCTCTAACTGCTGCAACTGACAGCAAACATTATAACCATAACATGAATATAAACACTTTTCCTTAGAGGGTTGTGGGGAGAGCTGGAGCCATTCGAGACGGGACCCTCCTTGACGTGAGGCGACAGCTCCAACATCACACCACTGTGCTGATACCTCACAGTGAAACATACTTACATGGTAAATACGCTATTTAATGCTTGTCCTTCCAAGATACAAGTGTCTGTTGTGAAGAAAATAAAACTAAATAAAAGATGAAGAGAATAATCTGATAAAACAGAGGGTGGCCATTTGTCCCATCATGCGACTGTGCCAGCACTTAGAAATAATATTCCAGTTTCAGCCAGATGTCGAGATCCAGCTGTGAGTTATCTCTCCACAGAGGATCATGAAGTCTGAGTGTTGAGGCACGTGCAGCTCACTCACTGTCAGCAGGAGATTCAGGCAGTTTTAATAAACATGCTCCAAGTTTCATATTCCCAGCTCACTGTAGTTTGGCTGCAGTGACATCTGTGAAGTGATGTGAAACAGAGCAGTGTTTTTTTCTGTACCCTGCAAAAACAATGTACCTCCAGAGGTCATGTCTGAAAGTGTCTATACAGTCCTCAATTAATGAATATTTCAATGTAGAGCACGCTGCTGTCTCACCTGCTGCTGTTCATTATGTTCTCTCCATCATATTCACAGCTTCTCCTCCAGCTGTGTTTCCCTTCTAGTGAAATATTAAATAAAATAATCAAATTACCTTCATCAAGCAAGTATTGTCATCAAGCACTGAACATATAAACAGAGTCAGAACATACACTGTGAAAAAGAGAGAACAAACGTACCTCTGTGGGATTTCTTTTTTTTCCTGTTACAGAAAGAAACAGATGAAAACCCTCTAACTCGATGACATCATGACTTGATGGATTCTTATCATCCATGAGAACATTTTCTTTGATCACACACACATCGTACCTGAATGACATGTTTTCCTCTTCCAGCAAACGAAGGCGATGGCAGATAAAACAAAAAAAAACAAAACCACTGAAGTGATGATTCCCACTGTGACAATTAAACTGGTATTTCCACATTCAGCATCAGTTGAAGTTGTTCCTGGTCGCTTCAGCTGGAGGTTTAGTGGTTCACATCTGGAACGACAGGGGGACATGTTCACAGGACCGTGAGAGACACCACAGATTCACTGCAGGTGTAAGAAACCAGGCACGTCCACGTGTGGTGTGACTCTTCACTTACTGTGTGTGTGCTTGACAAGATGTACGGGTCCCATCAGAAAATGTTCCGTTACTGCAGTCAGAGCATTCAGAGTCTGTGAGGGCTGTTCCTGTACAAACACAAACTATACAGTTACTATTGTACACGTCATATTAGGATTATAGAGCAAAGTGGTATTTGATTATTGAGGTTTTTGATCAGCAAACATTTCCTTGTTCAAATTCCCTCCTTTTGATGTGAGATGTGATGAAATGTAGAGCAGCATGTCACTAAACTTACAAACATATTTCTATTAACTAAGGAACATTGACAGAATTTCAAAGATACAGAAACTATTTGACATTAGTTTCTCTCATCACACCTGGATCACTGCAACAGTCTTTTATGACTATATTCATTATTTGTTTTTATATTTTTTGTGTTGTATAAAGAAAAGACAAGGTCAGATGAGATGCACCTTTAATGATCCTCCATGGAGGAAGTTCAGTCGACGCAGCAGCACAGTGAAAGCAGCAGTGCATGGACACAATGTAGTCAGAATAACAATAAGAATACAACTTTGAAATAACACTGAATATATTAGGCTGTTTATCACAACTGTCCACTTCTTGTAGAATGTGACAGGCTGCCACTCAGCCACATTATTATTATTATTTCTCTTATGATTATGATTATTATCACAGTTGCACAGGAAGATTGGATTTTGATTAGTTTTGTTAAGATAATCAGACTCTCTCAGTCCAATGTGGTGAAATTAAAATCATGAAATCATCAAAATGATCTGGCAGTGATTCTGACTGAACGTTTGATCATTCATAATACAGATGTCATGTGTGAAGCATGAAATGAACAATTTGCCACATATCATCCAAATGCTTCACAATTGACTGGATGACTGAAATAACCTGCTCTGTGTTCTTTTTTTACAGCTGAGAAAACTTCAATCTTAAAGTCAGAATTGGAAAACGCACCTCTATGTTTGATGAACTGCCCTGGTTTACATTGTGTGTGTTTCTTTGCTGCTGCACAGTTGTTCCTTGTGCGGTCTGTACAGTAGAATCCTTCCAGAGGTTCACAAACTGAATCTGTTGTTGCTGTGCATGAAGTGTTTATCTTCAGACCAGAATCTGTGGACACATAGAGGTTACATATGGAGGGAACATATGAAGATACAAACTGCTGTATAAACAACACAGTGGACTGATCTGCTGGTGGCAGGAACAAGGAGATATGGAGTGAACAACTGACTTTTGTAAGAACATTCACTTCTACCATTAATGCAAGTCTCACTGATAGAAACTACAGAGCAAAGCAGTCTCTTATAATTTGATGGCAAAAAAGAAGAACTAAAATATGAACACACAATTTGTGACTTGTGTTTTGTGACACAGAAAACGATTCTAAACAGACAAACACAGTGACGAAGTAAAAACCATCAGAAAAGCTCAGTTCCATCTCAGTCTCAGCTCATACACTGTTGGACTTACTGATTTTAAACCTACAGTAAATGTTTAGACAGAAATCTACCTGGACCACAGGTCGTGCAGGGTAAACAAATTCTACGTGCAGTGGGAAGATTCATGAAGGTGTCCTTCTCACAGGGCAGACAGGAAGTGATCCAGAACACTGTGCAGTGTGTTTCAACACAATTTCCTGTTGAAAAGAAAACAATTGAATTGCATGAAATGTTTCTGTTGAACAAAGACAAATCATCTTGAGAGTTAAACTCACGTTATATGCGAGTTATCGTAACATGCGCTGCAGTTTCATTCTTACTTACAACAAAAGAAGCCAAAACATAAAACAACCCATTCCATCTTATTCTTCTCGTTCAGGATCTTACCAGGTGGACAGAAAGAACAGCATCTGTTCCCTATCAGATACTCAGTTGGATGACAAGTCAGAGTATTCACACAGAAGACTTTGATCAGAAGTATCTGAAGGACAGAGCAAAAGTTTAAACATGTTAACATTGTCATGAACAGAGAGAGGAGAGGAGACGACTGGACACTTAAATGACCAAATGTTTCTTCTTTCCAGTTTCAGTTTTTTGTCATATATTTGTGACAACATTTGAGTTAGTATTCAGATCTTTGTAAGTTCATTCAATGAAAGATGGATGTATATGGGTTTATTTTATAAAAACAATGGATGAGAACCCCAGAGACCTGCTCATCTGTTTAAACAGACTCAACACTGGCTTGATTGTTTCTGGAGTCAGATTGTTAATTAACAGTATCCAGCCCAAATACTCCTCCTCAAGTTAATAGCTGAGTAGTCTGCATCTGTTAAGGTGGAGCTCCACCAGTGAAGATTTTTGTATTTACTGTTTCTTTGATTTACAACTTTGAGGAAATATTACTGAAAGTGCAGCCTGTCACAATTCTGCTAACACTGATCAATTCTGCAGAAGGTAAAATGTGTTTGTTGCTGTTGTGAACTTGTCTGAGCGAGAATCTCCTGCTGTGTTGTGCATGTGTGTGTGTGTGTGTTGTGCATGTGTGTGTGTGCTTCCATTAGCATACTGACACCAAAATACAGAAATAAATAAATGAGGAAATAAATAAATGTGGAAATAAATTTAAGACATTTAATTATTTATGTCCTGTTTAATTACAAACTCTTATTTATTTATTTCTTATTTGTTTGCAGAATATGTCTTCATTTATTCATGTATTTATTTATTGTGTGACAACTTTACCAACAAAGATGCAGCTTCCAAATGTTTACTTCTCAAATTCATCTTGAACGGCAGGTTGGTAGTTTTCTTGAGCTGAAGTCACCATCACTGAGATCTGGGTTGAGGTGAGTTTTTAATCCAAAAAGGAGAAACACATCTGGAGACAAAGACAAAGAAGACTCAGCTGCAGTTGCCACAGTCAATGAGGCGACATTTTCAAAGAAGGCAACAGGATTGGCACATTGTGTGTTGTGTTGTTTTTGTTGACTGGCTTCAGTTTGTTTACCCCCCCACCAAAAAAATAATAAATTCATTTTATGGTCAGCTGCCACTACTCAGCCGTTCACAACAGGCGCGGCGCCAGGATTTCAGTTCTGGGTGGGCCAACGTAATTTTGGATGGGCCTTTAATTACAGAAGTTAATACTAACAGTAATAGAGCTGAACATTATTCCTGCCCAACCTGATTGTCTATGTACTGTAGTGTCTGAAAGCATACACCGTTCATGTTGAGACACGAGCAGTTGCGAAGAGCTTTGACAGCGCAGT
Organism: Paralichthys olivaceus; assembly: GCF_024713975.1. Lineage (NCBI taxonomy): Eukaryota > Metazoa > Chordata > Actinopteri > Pleuronectiformes > Paralichthyidae > Paralichthys > Paralichthys olivaceus. The sequence goes on from NC_091098.1 coordinate 3,576,594, forward strand.
GTGCAGCTCTCTCTCCTGTTAAAAGTTAATGTAGCTCACCCAGTATGCGCCAAATGCGCCCTCTCCCTCTCCCTCTCTCTTCCCCGCTACAATCAAATAATAATCCAGCCAGATCATTCAAAAAAATGGTATTTACTAAATACACTTAAAATCTCAGTGAAACGAATGAATGAGATAGTCACATAATTTACAGAAAAAAAGTGATTATTTTTGCGTGTGTGTTAGTTATTCACTGGTCTGACGGACCCGAGGGTCCGGTCGTGAATACAAATGCATGAAAAGCCAAATCCTTTCATTACAGATGCCGTATTTATTTTCAACTCATTGACAGTGACACATTTCGTTCACGTTTGGCATTCTTAATAAAATATCTCATAAACACAAGAAAACCAGTAGGCTGGCTCATTAATCAATAGTTAATTTTAATAATTAGAATTATTTTAAATTAGAAATTCAGAAAAAAATAGATTCTGTCTGTTATTTAGGGTGGGCCATTAGTAAAAGTGGGTGGGCCCAGGCCCGTCAGGCCCAGTCACGCCGCGCCTGGTTCACACCACACAGGCCAGAAGGTGACCTGGCAACATTCCTGCTGCTAGTCTGATCAGGTCTGTGTGTCTTTGACTTTCAGTGAGTGATAACATTCATCATTAAACCTTCTACAGCCCATTGCTCTGCTCAAAGTTCAGGTCTTAGTTCTGTTCCCTTTCAAAGCCCACGTTTCCTACAGTTCAGTGAGATCCTGTTGATTTCAGAATCAGGAATACTTAATTAATCCTCGTAGGGAAATTTAAAAAATAAGTATAGATAAAGTGGTTGAGTGTCAGGAGCACAAGTAACAGGCAGCACTTCGATTAGTGGGCTCATAACAAGGCGTTTCCTACATGTGTCTTTGACTGTTTCAAGATACTGAAACTGAGCTCTGGACAAATACACAACACACCACGGTCACACAGCTAAGAGTTGGTATCATATGTGAGCAGATGGTGGTTTTTTTATGACATGATAACTGATCACATGATTACTGCAGAGGGGAGGAGCGAGTTTTCACCTAAATCCTGATGTGGGTGTGTTCATGTGATTTTAGTTTTTCAGATGATTCAGATTCCACACTTCCTCATCCAAACCTGAAGGTTTAACACAACTCAGACTCAGACCATGTTTGCAGTAGTTCTCTGACAGTGACACTTTGTTGATAACACCAGTACACAGCGAACAACTTATTGGTTCATCTCCACAAACTCACGGTGTCGATTTATCAGCGACATCACAACAATCTACTGGTTCACTCCTGCTCTGTAATATGCAACATTCAGAGGTTCTATAGAAATTCACTCAGCTTACCGTCGTTAACACGATCAGACAAACTTCCATGTTCCGTCTACAGGCAGTGAGCTCTCGGGTTCAAAGTGAGTGTCCTCGGAGCTGGATCAGAAAAATGATGAAACATATTCACTTCATGGAAAAAGATCTCTCGACGCCACACAGCCGCTGAGGGAAGTTGGAAACATATTCACAGATTCGAACTTCGGATCAATAATTCACAAGCGAAACGTTGTTAAAACACAAAAGCCTCTTTCCCAGTGTGGTCAGGTAGAAAACGAGCTCCGAGCAAACTTCAGTATGAATCATCCTCCACGACCGAGAAGAGATATGACAGAACAACCTAATGTTTGGCTGAAGGTTCAGCAGTGGGTGGAGTTATAACCTCTTTATATACAGTCTATGGTTAGAAGGAGAGTGTGATCAGGAAGTATCAGTGTGAGTTGTGGCTGTGACAGCAGCTCGTGTTCAGGGACTCATATTGTGGGTGAATAAAACACTGAGGCAACGACTCGGGCTCTCTCCTTCCTTCACCAGAGGTATTACAGAATCATTCTGGGGATAAGAATTTTCTGGAATGCTCATACTAACAGATCATCTCATGGCTGCCTCATGGACAATGGACTTTAACCCAGACATGTCAAACTCAATGCCCGCAATAAAATATCACATGTCTATCTCAACTGCTCCGCCGGTAAGAAGGAAAAAAAGCTCCATAGGCCGAGCCACGGTGCGCGATGCCCGGCGAGATCCACACGGAGCGAGCGCTGTTTTAAATTAAAATCACTTTTACATGAACATAAAAATGTGTTAAACAATTTAATTGAAAGATATAAGATGTTCTTATTTTCTGCATCATAACATTCATCTGCAGGCATGTGCACAGATAGACCCCTAGTGGTGCTCAAGCACCTGCCCCTTTGCCCTGGATGAGAAAAGTGCCCTTTCTGCTGGAGCCCAACAGTGTTTTGATATCTGATGGCATTTATTTGAGTTCTTGTGAGAATTTTGCTCCTCCCTCCTCCTCCTCCTCCTCCCTCCTCCTCCTCCCTACTCCTCCTCCACTGAGCTCTCGTGCAGAGCTGAGCACTAAACCGCTGCAGCCTGCAGGTCTCCTCTGACCCGCAGCATCAGACAGACAGGTAATGGTAGTGTTTGTGCAAAATGAACCACAATACTTAACATTATAGCTGAAACAGTACGTGGCTACTGGCCCCACGTTTCCTGAACAAACAAACAAACAAACAAAAAAAAAAAACAGTGTTGTGGGGGGGGGTTGCAATGAAGCTACATTGTGATGTGCTGCAAAAAGCATTGGTTTCCTGGAAATGTGCTGATTCAATGCATTGTGTCAGTTGTCTGCTTTTTCTACCTGAAGATATAAAAGCAGAAAGGAGTGGAGAAAAGGGATCAGAAAGGGGAATAGTGCTCTTGAAAAAATCAAGCAGCACTCTGTCACAGAGGTCCACATGACAAGCATGGTGAGGTGGACCAATTACCAAAAGGCTCTCCAGACTTCATCTGATGTTGATGATGATCAGATGTAAAGGGAGTGGAAGCCAGAGAGCGAGAGAGGCCGACAAACAGAGAGATACTGACCAGGTTAATAGATCTCACAGTGTAGATCATAAAGAACAGGCTCAGGAGTCTCTGTGGGGAAGAAAGACTCTCTGACCTTCTCCTCCTGCCATTGAGCAAGACATACAAATAAACCAGAGGTCATAAGAATCTTCCAAGAGATGGCACCAAGGAGGATGCTCCTGTGAAGAAGCTGAACGATCCTGCTCCCCTCACCTCCTCCTTAAATAGATGTATTTTATAGAATATATTGGATGCTTTATTTTTATTTAATTTATTCAGAGCAGAGTTTTGATAAGTTTTAACTGAGAATATTTTTATGATTATTTTTTGCCTGTTATTTATTTATTTAAAAAATTAAAAATATGAGTTTTAATATATCCGACTGTGTTTTTTCTTAATTTTATGAATAATTTTGGCGATGGCTGCCCTTTTTTTTTTTGGCTTGAGCACCTGCTTCCAAAGATGTCTCTGCTCTGTGTATGATAAAAATTACTTATCAAAATGAAGATTCATAATTACTAACAAACTCCAAGTAGCAGATTAAATAACACACAGCATTTTGTAGTAACAGCACTTCAAAAATATTTGATTGTAGAATTTAAACGTACAAGTCACATACACATTACAGAGCCAAAAGATTTTCTAGGTGTTCATCAACTTCAATGAAAGAAAACCCTTTTTCAGATCAGGCTGTATGTAGCAATGGAGTTTGCGCTGGAACACAGTCAATGCATAGACCAATTTTAATATTGATTCTCTGACTGCCATTTTACCATATCTATTAAAACAAAGTTTGAAATGCTTTAGTATTATTTTATTTGTTTGTTTTCACAGCTTGCATCTGAAATTGATCACTCACATGCACAGTCAATGTTCAAAGTTGTTTACATGTATATCAGATATTGAATGGTTGAAAACTGGGATTTCAGCTTCAGAAGACTATACAAATATTTATTTAATTAAAAAATGCATTTTTATTAATATGCATACACTCTTTATTAGTTTTGACATCATTCTTGTGGAATTCAAACCTTGTAAGTCATACCCATATTAGCATAGCTTTTGTAAAACTAGATCTAAATGTTAAATATTATATTAATAAGTATTGTAACTGTTTTCAACAGGACTGATCCAGACGGGAGGTCACCATTCATCCTTGAAAAGCAAAGCTGAATCATGATGCCTTTCAGGAACACCAACCTGTATAAAAAATCACTTTATGTATATAACATATATATTCAAAATAAATCTGTTTAATGTCCCTTTTATTATTACACTTTTCATTACAGTGTTAACTTGTTATATTTGAACAAATATTTATAATGGGAAATGTGAATATATCCATTACAATCAAATTAAAAAGATACAACAGAAGTAATAGTCATAACCCTAATTATATCCTTATACATCTATATGCAGGTGTGTGAATACTTGTGGTACTGTATGAAGCCTTCAGAGGGACAAATACAGCAGCTGGGGATGACAAGATGGGTTCCCTGGCCTAAAGAGCCATGTTGACAATAAATCAAATGTTGATATGCTGAGGTAACAGTGTTGTCATCCCCACGCTCTCTAATGTGGTCTAACACCGTAACATCCTCCTGGTACTGCCTGTGAATATGTAAAAAACTTCTAGGCAGTACTGGGAGAAGTACGGTGGTAGACTCACAGCTTTCAGGACCCTGACCACAGCATTTCCTCTGACTGTCTGAAAGGTGTGTCCCTACAGTTCATAAGAACACCATGACACTCCAGCAGAAGGTGGGTCACCATGTCTGCAGCTGTCAGCTCCTGTGCTGCTCCACACTCATCTCTTCTATAAGTGTCTGAAAACATAAACAAAGGAGAAACTCAGAGAAGGCTTTATTATGAGCTCTATATTATGTTGGTTATATGATAATGCCAGTTATTAGGATGGGTTCAATACAGAAGTCAAATTTCCCCATGTTTGCATGTTGCATGCTGTGTGTGGGACAATGAAGAGGAATCTTAATGTTAAAAAACTAAAATCAATTAAAAGTCTGGCTTTTACCATTTTTGCAAACAAGTAAACCACATCAACATTCACTTCTTCTTCTATTTCTCTTTTACGGCTCACATACACCGCCATCTTTGCCTGAGCTACAACAAAGTTTAAGAGCTGACACTTGTGTTTTCTCTGGCGAGTTTAATTAAAACCACAGATAAAAACTGTCTTCTTGAAAAATCCCTCGCATTAAATAGAGTGGAGAGATGAGAACACTCTAAAAAACTGTGAAACACAGTTTCTCTCTGGCTGCAGAACGGACATTTGTCTTCTACAGCAGAGTTGATGACCGAGATAACAGAGTTCACTGCTACGATTCCTTGTAGGATTCTCCACTGCAGGTCTCTGCGTCTCTTTATTACAGGATGTTTGTTCAAAGACCTCCATGATGGTTTCAGGATCTAGTTTAAAGTAGGCCCTCCATGGATTGTCACTGTGCCCGTTCAGTGTCTTCTGGTTAAGTGTCTTCACCATCAGTCCATAGAGGGTTTTTCTTGAGGCGCCTTTCCGAGAAATACTTACAGGGATGACAAGCTCCAGCAGGGAGCCAGAACAGTTTTTTTTCCAAGACAGGAAGTAATCTGGTAGCAGGGTATGGGTCTGTGGAGTCTGGCAGCAGTGAACCTTCACAGAAGTCTTTTAAAAGAAGGTGTTCATGTCTCGTCAGTTTTGATTTCCAGTGATGAAGGAGCTGATTCATGACCCGCATGGATCTCACTCCCAGTTTAGAGGCTAATCCTGCAGGATCGTCCAGCCAGGGTCCAGCCAGCTTCACCACCTGCTCCAGTGTGGAAATCCCTGCAGCGTGGAGGGTTCTGGACAGAGTAGGTCCACTCAGGTTGGAATAATCCAGACGTTGTCCATACAGTACTGGTTCCTGTAAGAGCCAGTGTAGAGAGGCCATCTGCTCCTGTCTCTGCTTTTTCTGCAAAGACCACACTGAAAAAAGGTTCCGATTAAAGTCTGGCAGAGAAAAGGTGTTCAGCTTCCTAGGTCCATAAAAAACAAGGTTAAGTCCAGTCCCAAACCACCAACATGTCTCAGGATGCAGCAGGACAGAGGTCGCCATGCCAGGTCAGCTGGTCCAGTCAGCAACCTCTGAACAAACCGGAGATGAAAAGCTGCACCTCTGCTGGCCAGGTGAATCAGCCCCTGTCCACGCTCCTCCTTATGAAGGAACAGGACACTCTGTGGTATCCAGTGCAGCTTGTCCCAAACACAATCAAATAAAACCCTCTGGATTTGTGACAACAGAGAGGCTGGGGGGTCAACACAGGCCAACCGATGCCACACAGCAGAAGACACAAGATTGTTAATTATAAGCACTCTGTGTTTGTAGGATATTTAAAAAAAAACCCAGGTCCATTTCACGAGACGACCTCTGACCTTTTCTATCACGTTTTCCTAGTTTTTGCATTGTTTCACTTCAAAAATGTGGATCTGCTTACTTTGTATGTACATGCTCACTTGTCCCAGGGCAGGTATACAATTGTAGGATTTAATCACTTAAGCCTTTTGAGGTTACTGTGTATAAAACAGTCAGTATCTGAGCAGACCCTCACTGTGTTAGAAATACGGATGAGTTATTGGATGTGTTTGCAAGCAAATGACATGGCTCTCACTGTCGGTGCTTCACACACAATACCTCAGAAACCATAGTTCTAATTATGACAGTGTTTAAAGGACGATGTATCTCGCCATTGTGTTGTTAATAATAGATTTAAAGAGATTTGTCTGAAAAAGGCACTTTTATTTTTACCAGGACCATCAAGTCTGACCAGCTAGATGTTCCATCATTTAAACAAGTAGAAAAAACTCCTAATATGAATCTTTCATATTTCTCTGTTTGTATTTCAGTATCACTGGTTACAGATTATATTTGTGGAATTCATGTTCTTGTCCTGCTAATACTTGCAGTGTCAAGATGCATAATAAGTGTTTTACAAGGTTTATTGTTTTATCCCATTTAATGAACATACTGGTAACTGTCATGTTCTGTTATGCATAGCTTGAAATCTCCAACTGTAATGGACAACTTTGTTTCTATCAACAAAAAACAAACAACCTGCTCCTCCACCATGTTCTCTGTCTTTCCAGATCACTGTAAATCCATTCACTCAACTCAGTGAAGGTTTTAACCAAATTTATGAAACACAAACATCTGGATTTATGGACATTTCTTTGATAGACAATATAACAAGCTGTTAAATCACATTGTTAAAAACTAAACCAGTGGTTTTGAAAATGTTTTGCATCTGAAAAAGAAATCTAGTTATTTCAAATGTCTGAAATTTTCAAAAGCTCTCATAATATATCTTACATCGCTCTATACATGACTGTTTATAATGTGTTTTACTGCAGCTTCACTTGCAGCTTACATACCTGCTTCAGTATAATGATCTTATGGTGTCATAGAGCTTAATACAATCATATAATGATCAGTTAACCAAGTTGCTTTACTTTAAACTTGAACTAGTTAACTCACCTATATCTGACAGTGCAGGTGAACTTCAATTTAAATATTTCAGCCCAGAAACTGTAGCTAAATGGTCCAAAAACATTTGGAGTTTAAAAGAGCCCCTGAAAACATTTAACATGCAAGACCAGTTACATACACTGTAAGTATAAACAGGAAGCAGAATGTGTACTCTGCCTTTGGTTGCTTAGTAACAGATACTACTACGAACCAGACTCTGGTACTACATCTACTCTATTTTGTCCATCTGCGCTGAATGTCCCCCAGTGTTACACTCTTCTGTTTAGAAAAGACATCTGTGTTTCAAACAGATGTTTAGAGGTAAAACCCAGAATCTTCACTCAAACACACATTTAGAAAGTTAAATATACAACACTTAGCTATTCCTTATGTATTTTCATAATACAAGTCCAAAGAATGCTTCAACCTAACCGAGCATTAAGATCTGTACAGCTTCATAAACACTGACAACTCCAACATCACACCACTGTGCTGATACCTCACAGTGAAACATACTTACATGGTAACATGCTATTTAATGCTTGTCCTTCCAAGATACAAGTGTCTGTTGTGAAGAAAATAAAACAAAATAAAATATGAAGAGAATAATCTCAGTTCATACACTGAGGGTGGCCATTTGTCCCATCATGCCACTGTGCCAGCACTTAGAAATGATATTCCAGATCCAGCTGTGAGTTATCTCTCCACAGAGGATCATGAAGTCTGAGTGTTGAGGCACGTGCAGCTCACTCACTGTCAGCAGGAGATTCAGGCAGTTTTAATAAACATGCTCCAAGTTTCATATTCCCAGCTCACTGTAGTTTGGGTGCAGTGACATCTGTGAAGTGATGTGAAACAGAGCAGTGGTTTTTTCTGTACCCTGCAAAAACAATGTACCTCCAGAGGTCATGTCTGAAAGTGTCTATACAGTCCTCAATTAATGAATATGTCAATGTAGAGCACGCTGCTGTCTCACCTGCTGCTGTTCATTATGTTCTCTCCATCATATTCAACGTTTCTCCTTCAGCTGTGTTTCCCTTTAAGTGAAATATTAAATAAAATAATCAAATTACCTTCATCAAGCAAGTATTGTCATCAAGCACTGAACATATACACAGAGTCAGAACATACACTGTGAAAAAGAGAGAACAAACGTACCTCTGTGGGATTTCTTCTTTTTCCTGTTACAGAAAGAAACAGATGAAAAACCTCTTACTCGATGACATCATGACTTGATGGATTCTTATCATCCATGAGAACATTTTCTTTGATCACACACTTCGTACCTGAATGACGTGTTTTCCTCTTCCTGTAAACGAAGGCGATGGCAGATATAACTAAAACAAACGAAACCACTGAAGTGATGATTAATACTAATATTGGGACAATAAAACGATTTCCACATTCAGCATCAGTTGAAGTTGTTCCTGGTCGCTTCAGCTGAAGGATTGGTGATTCACATCTGGAACGACAGGGGGACATTTTCACAGGACCGTGAGAGACACCACAGATTCACTGCAGGTGTAAGAAACCAGGCACGTCCACGTGTGGTGTGACTCTTCACTTACTGTGTGTGTGCTTGACAAGATGTACGGGTCCCATCAGAAAATGTTCCGTTACTGCAGTCAGAGCATTCAGAGTCTGTGAGGGCTGTTCCTGTACAAACACAAACTATACAGTTACTATTGTACACGTCATATTAGGATTATAGAGCAAAGTGGTATTTGACATGAGACCTGTCTGATTATTGAGGTTTTTGATCAGCAAACATTTGCTTGTTCAAATTCCCTCCTTTTGATGTGAGATGTGATGAAATGTAGAGCAGCATGTCACTAAACTTACAAACATATTTCTATTAACTAAGGAACATTGACAGAATTTTAAAGATACAGAAACTATTTGACATTAGTTTCTCTCATCACACCTGGATCACTGCAACAGTCTTTTATGACTATATTCATTATTTGTTTTTATATTTTTTGTGTTGCATAAAGAAAAGACAAGGTCAGATGAGATGCACCTTTAATGGTCCTCCATGGAGGAAGTTCAGTCGACGCAGCAGCACAGTGAAAGCAGCAGTGCATGGACACAATGTAGTCAGAATAAAAATAAGAATACAACTTTGAAATAACACTGAATATATTAGGCTGTTTATCACAACTGTCCACTTCTTGTAGAATGTGACAGGCTGCCACTCAGCCACATTATTATGATTATTTCTCTTATGATTATTATCACAGTTGCACAGGAAGATTGGATTTTGATTAGTTTTGTTTTTAGTTAGTGAGTCCTCTTCAAACTGTTCTACAATATACTGTCACTTTTTATTGTTTGTGTGCAGAACTTTTTATAAACAGTCTAAGTGTGTGGTTTATAAACCTCACACATGAAGAGTAACAAAGTAAAATCAGTTTCATTGTGTGAAAAACATTGACTACTCCACTGTAGATAAACCAGGTGGGTGAAACACAAAGTTTTCTAACTTCACTAACGTCACCTTAGAAAAACCATATATATATATATATATATATATATATATATATATATATTATGGTTTGTCACTACTTCAGAAGTCTGTTACGTATATTCAGACCTATGATACAGACCAAAGTTCATTACTTTTCAAAATAAAAGATCTGTAATTTCACTATAAAGGCATTGCAGCAACAAATGTTTTACTTTGAAAACAAATTGGTAAAAAGGAAGTGATTCTCTGACTTCTGTTGCCATGACGGAGATCAGATAATCAGACTCTCTCAGTCCAATGTGGTGAAATTAAAATCATGAAATCATCAAAATGATCTGGCAGTGATTTTGACTGAACGTTTGATCATTCATAATACAGATGTCATGTGTGAAGCATGAAATGAACAATTTGCCACATATCATCCAAATGCTTCACAATTGACTGGATGACTGAAATAACCTGCTCTGTGTTCTTTTTTTACAGCTGAGAAAACTTCAATCTTAAAGTCAGAATTGGAAAACGCACCTCTATGTTTGATGAACTGCCCTGGTTTACATTGTGTGTGTTTCTTTGCTGCTGCACAGTTGTTCCTTGTGCGGTCTGTACAGTAGAATCCTTCCAGAGGTTCACAAACTGAATCTGTTGTTGCTGTGCATGAAGTGTTTATCTTCAGACCAGAATCTGTGGACACATAGAGGTTACATATGGAGGGAACATATGAAGATACAAACTGCTGTATAAACAACACAGTGGACTGATCTGCTGGTGGCAGGAACAAGGAGATATGGAGTGAACAACTGACTTTTGTAAGAACTTTCACTTCTACCATTAATGCACGTCTCACTGATAGAAACTACAGAGCAAAGCAGTCTCTTATAATTTGATAGCAAAAAAGAACTAAAAATGAGACAGAAATCTACCTGGACCACAGGTGCAGGGAAAACACTTTGCATCTGTAGTGGGATGATTCATGAAGGTGTCCTTCTCACAGGGCAGACAGGAAGTGTCACTGAACACTGTGCAGTGTGTTTCAACACGATTTCCTGTTGAAGAGAAAACAATTGAATTGCATGAAATGTTTCTGTTGAACAAAGACAAATCATCTTGAGAGTTAAACTCACGTTATATGTGAGTCATCGTAACATGCGCTGCAGTTTCATTCTTATTACTTACAACAAAAGAAGCCAAAAAATATAAAACAACCCATTCCATCTTATTCTTCTCGTTCAGGATCTTACCAGGTGGACAGAAAGAACAGCATCTGCTCCCTATCTGATACTCAGTTGGATGACAAGTCAGAGTATTCACACAGAAGACTTTGATCAAAAGTATCTGAAGGACAGAGCAAAAGTTTAAACATGTTAACATTGTCATGAACAGAGAGAGGAGAGGAGACGACTGGACACTTAAATGACCAAATGTTTCTTCTTTCCAGTTTCTGTTTTTTGTCATATATTTGTGACAACATTTGAGTTAGTATTCAGATCTTTGTAAGTTCATTCAATGAAAGATGGATGTATATGGGTTTATTTTATAAAAACAATGGATGAGAACCCCAGAGACCTGCTCATCTGTTTAAACAGACTCAACACTGGCTTGATTGTTTCTGGAGTCAGATTGTTAATTAACAGTATCCAGCCCAAATACTCCTCCTCAAGTTAATAGCTGAGTAGTCTGCATCTGTTAAGGTGGAGCTCCACCAGTTAAGATTTTTGTATTTACTGTTTCTTTGATTTACAACTTTGAGGAAATATTACTGAAAGTGCAGCCTGTCACAATTCTGCTAACGCTGATCAATTCTGCAGAAGGTAAAATGTGTTTGTTGCTGTTGTGAACTTGTCTGAGCGAGAATCTCCTGCTGTGTTGTGCATGTGTGAAAGGAAAACTGTGGAGAAAGTCCGGCCCCCAATTCTCTGGAGCTCCTCCACAGGACATGTCTACAAAACGGCTTATGAGTGACAGAGAGAGGAAAGAAGAAGCAGAACTGTAGGTGAAGAGGAGTATGGAGGAGGAAAAATACTTTATTTATTTCCACATTGATTTATTTCCATATTTCTTTGGCCATATGTAAATGAGGTAGGAGGTCCTAACCTCAGTCTGGAGCAGGATTGGTCAACTGAGCGATCCAGACAGAAGCAATGTTTTCCTCGTGAATCTTCACTGTAGTGTAGTTAGCAAACGAGCAACAGAAGCTAGTCCTTGGGTGCATGGTTCTCTACATGGTTAGCTAATGACCTAACCTCATTTGCAATGCCTCATAAAAACTGACATTTATAAACCACTAGTAGATAAAATACAATATGTAAAACTTAGCTACTTAAGCAGGTTTAAGGCAAACAGCCTGTGTTGTGCATGAACACTGTTCATATTTTTCATCAACGATGAACTGAACAAATCACTTTTCATATGATGAACGTGAGTGACATTTACTTTTAAAATCATCATCGTATCAGGCATCAAGTGAAATACCAGGAGCGAGAGAAAATGTGTGTGAGTACACGTGTGTGTGTTTGTGTGTGTGTGTGTGTGTGTGTGCTGCCATAAGCATATTGACACGGAAATACATAAATAAATAAATGAGGAAATAAATTCAAGACATTTAATTATGTATGTCCTGTTTAATTACAAACTCTTATTTATTTATTTCTTATTTGTTTGCAGAATATGTCTTGATTTATTAATGTATTTATTTATTGTGTCACACAACTTTACCAACAAAGATGCAGCTTCCAAATGTTTACTTCTCAAATTCATCTTGAACGGCAGGTTGGTAGTTTTCTTGAGCTGAAGTCACCATCACTGAGATCTGGGTTGAGGTGAGTTTTTAATCCAAAAAGGAGAAACACATCTGGAGACAAAGACAAAGAAGACTCAGCTGCAGTTGCCACAGTCAATGAGGCGACATTTTCAAAGAAGGCACCAGGATTGGCACATTGTGTGTTGTGTTGTTTTTGTTGACTGGCTTCAGTTTGTTTACCCCCCCACCAAAAAAATAATAAATTCATTTTATGGTCAGCTGCCACTACTCAGCCGTTCACACCAGGCGCGGCGCCAGGATTTCAGTTCTGGGTGGGCCAACGTAATTTTGGATGGGCCTTTAATTACAGAAGTTAATACTAACAGTAATAGAGCTGAACATTATTCCTGCCCAACCTGATTGTCTATGTACTGTAGTGTCTGAAAGCATACACCGTTCATGTTGAGACACGAGCAGTTGCGAAGAGCTTTGACAGCGCAGTGTGCAGCTCTCTCTCCTGTTAAAAGTTAATGTAGCTCACCCAGTATGCGCCAAATGCGCCCTCTCCCTCTCTCTGCGTTTTTGGTGTTAGTTATTCACTGGTCTGACGGACCCGAGGGTCCGGTCGTGAATAAAAATGCATGAAAAGCCAAATCCTTTCATTACAGATGCCGTATTTATTTTCAACTCATTGACAGTGACACATTTCGTTCACGTTTGGCATTCTTAATAAAATATCTCATAAACACAAGAAAACCAGTAGGCTGGCTCATTAATCAATAGTTAATTTTAATAATTAGAATTATTTTAAATTAGAAATTCAGAAAAAAATAGATTCTGTCTGTTATTTAGAGTGGGTCATTAGTAAAAGTGGGTGGGCCCAGGCCCGTCAGGCCCAGTCACGCCGCACCTGGTTCACACGCCACAGGCCAGAAGGTGACCTGGCAACATTCCTGCTGCTAGTCTGATCAGGTCTGTGTGTCTTTGACTTTCAGTGAGTGGTAACATTCATCATTAAACCTTCTACAGCCCATTGCTCTGCTCAAAGTTCAGGTCTTAGTTCTGTTCCCTTTCAAAGCCCACGTTTCCTACAGTTCAGTGAGATCCTGTTGATTTGAAATAAGAAGTGACCTCTATGTGTCTTTGACTGTTTCAAGATAATGAAACTGAGCTCTGGACAAATACACAACACACCACGGTCACACAGCTAAGAGTTGGTATCATATGTGAGCAGATGGTGGTTTTTCTGACATGATAACTGATCACAGGATTACTGCAGAGTGGAGGAGCGAGTTTTCACCTAAATCCTGATGTGGGTGTCTTCATGTGATTTTAGTTTTTCAGATGATTCAGATTCCACACTTCCTCATCCAAACCTGAAGGTTTTACACAACTCAGACTCAGACCATGTTTCCAGTAGTTCTCTGACAGTGACACTTTGTTGATAACACCAGTACACAGCGAACAACTTATTGGTTCATCTCCACAAACTCACGGTGTCGATTTATCAGCGACATCACAACAATCTACTGGTTCACTCCTGCTCTGTAATATGCAACATTCAGAGGTTCTATAGAAATTCACTCAGCTTACCGTCGTTAACACGATCAGACAAACTTCCATGTTCCGTCTACAGGCAGTGAGCTCTCGGGTTCAAAGTGAGTGTCCTCGGAGCTGGATAAGAAAAATGGTGACTCATATTCACTTCATGGAAAAAGATCTCTCGACGCCACACAGCCGCTGAGGGAAGTTGGAAACATATTCACAGATTCGAACTTCGGATCAATAATTCACAAGAGAAACGTTGTTAAAACACAAAAGCCTCTTTCCCAGTGTGGTCAGGTAGAAAACGAGCTCCGAGCAAAGTTCAGTATGAATCATCCTCCACGACCGAGAAGAGAAATGACAGAACAACCTAATGTTGTTTGGCTGAAGGTTCAGCAGTGGGTGGAGTTATAACCTCTTTCTATACAGTCTATGAGGAGAGTGTGATCAGGAAGTATCAGTGTGAGTTGTGGCTGTGACAGCAGCTCGTGTTCAGGGACTCATATTGTGGGTGAATAAAACACTGAGGCAACGACTCGGGCTCTCTCCTTCCTTCACCAGAGGTATTACAGAATCATTCTGGGGATAAGAATTTTCTGGAATGCTCATACTAACAGATCATCTCATGGCTGCCTCATGGAAAATGCCTTTAACCCAGACATGTCAAACTCAATGCCCGCAATAAAATATCACATGTCTATCTCAACTGCTCCGCCGGTAAGAAGGAAAAAAAGCTCCATAGGCCGAGCCACGGTGCGCGATGCCCGGCTAGATCCACACGGAGCGAGCGCTCCTCTCCACTCACCCGCAAAGTATTTGATGATATTAAATGAGTTTTCCAGAGTTCCAGAGATCCCAGTTCCAGATACCTCGTCAAGTTCACCGTGTCTCTCAGGCTTATCTCTCTCTCTCTTTCCTTGCGTCTTCCTCTTTCCATGTCGCTCTGGCCAGAGAGTCAGGCGGAGTGCAGGGGCTCCACTGGGGCAGAGTGCGCGATGCCCGGCGAGATCCACACGGAGCGAGCGCTGTTTTAAATTAAAATCACTTTTACATGAACATAAAAATGTGTTAAACAATTTAATTGAAAGATACAAGATGTTCTTATTTTCTGCATCATAACATTCATCTTACCAGGCATGTGCACAGATAGACCCCTAGTGGTGCTCAAGCACCTGCCCCTTTGCCCTGGATGAGAAAAGTGCCCTTTCTGCTGGAGCCCAACAGTGTTTTGATATCTGATGGCATTTATTTGAGTTCTTGTGAGAATTTTGCTCCTCCCTCCTCCTCCTCCTCCTCCTCCCTCCTCCTCCTCCTCCTCCTCCCTACTCCTCCTCCACTTAGCTCTCGTGCAGAGCTGAGCACTAAGCCGCTGCAGCCTGCAGGTCTCCTCTGACCCGCAGTATCAGACAGACAGGTAATGGTAGTGTTTGTGCAAAATGAACCACAATACTTAACATTATAGCTGAAACATTCATGGCTACTGGCCCCACGTTTCCTGAACAAACAAACAAAAAAAGGGGCGGGTTGCAATGAGAGCTACATTGTGATGTGCTGCAAAAAGCATTGGTTTCCTGGAAATGTGCTGATTCAATGCATTGTGTCAGTTGTCTGCTTTTTCTACCTGAAGATATAAAAGCAGAAAGGAGTGGAAAAAAGGGATCAGAAAGGGGAATAGTGCTCTTGAAAAAATCAAGCAGCACTCTGTCACAGAGGTCCACATGACAAGCATGGTGAGGTGGACCAATTACCAAAAGGCTCTCCAGACTTCATCTGATGTTGATGATGATCAGATGTAAAGGGAGTGGAAGCCAGAGAGCGAGAGAGGCAGACAAACAGAGAGATACTGACCAGGTTAATAGATCTCACAGTGTAGATCATAAAGAACAGGCTCAGGAGTCTCTATGGGGAAGAAAGACTCTCTGACCTTCTCCTCCTGCCATTGAGCAAGACATACAAATAAACCAGAGGTCATAAGAATCTTCCAAGAGATGGCACCAAGGAGGATGCTCCTGTGAAGAAGCTGAACGATCCTGCTCCCCTCACCTCCTCCTTAAATAGATGTATTTTACAGAATATATTGGATGCTTTATTTTTATTTCATTTATTCAGAGCAGAGTTTTGATAAGTTTTAACTGAGAATTATTTTTTTGCCTGTTATTTATTTATTAAAAAAATTAAAAACATAAGTTTAATATATCCGACTGTGTTTTTTCTTAATTTTATGAATCATTTTGGCGATGGGTGGCCTTTTTTTTGGCTTGAGCACCTGCTTCCAAAGATGTCTGTGCACATGCCTGGGTATGTGTCTTGAAAAGCAGCACACAATGCTAGCAAAGTATTCTGTGGCCTAGTCACACTGACTTTAGCAGATGAGCTAACAAGACTGTACAAAGTAAATTAAGCATAAACCTACCCCAGTGGCTCCACATCCATAAACTGTCTTATCAAATGAGTGATACAATCCTCCAGGAGATGTCCTGGGTCAGGTGCTGCTGCTCTGGTAGTGTCTCTCCTATTGTGTGAAAGAAGAACAAACTGTCTACTGAGTCACTGGCTGAGCAGGAGGTGGTTTCAAGTGTCACTTCCATCACAAACATTTCATTGTGTCGGGTTGTGCAGTCAATACAGAAGGTGAGTTAATGTCACTTGGCGTGAATGATAAAAATGACTTATCAAAATGAAGATTCATAATTACTAACAAACTCCAAGTAGCAGATTAAATAACACACAGCATTTTGTAGTAACAGCACTTCAAAAATATTTGATTGTAGAATTTAAACGTACAAGTCACATAAACATTACAGAGCCAAAAGATTTTCTCAGTGTTCATCAACTTCAATGAAAGAAAACCCTTTTTCAGATCAGGCTGTATGTAGCAATGGAGTTTGCACTGGAACACAGTCAATGCATAGACCGATTTTAATATTGATTCTCTGACTGCCATTTTACCATATCTATTAAAACAAAGTTTGAAATGCTTTAGTATTATTTTATTTGTTTGTTTTCACAGCTTGCATCTGAAATTGATCACTCACATGCACAGTCAATGTTCAAAGTTGTTTACATGTATATCAGATATTGAATGGTTGAAAACTGGGATTTCAGCTTCAGAAGACTGTACAAATATTTATTTAATTAAAAAATGCATTTTTATTAATACGCATGCACTCTTTATTAGTTTTGACATCATTCTTGTGGAATACAAATCTTGTAAGTCATACCCATATTAGCATAGCTTTTGTAAAACTAGATCTAAATGTTAAATATTATATTAATAAGTATTGTAACTGTTTTCAACAGGACTGATCCAGACGGGAGGTCACCATTCATCCTTGAAAAGCAAAGCTGAATCATGATGCCTTTCAGGAACACCAACCTGTATAAAAAATCACTTTATGTATATAACATATATATTCAAAATAAATCTGTTTAATGTCCCTTTTATTATTACACTTTTCATAACAGTGTTAACTTGTTATATTTGAACAAATATTTATAATGGGAAATGTGAATATATCCATTACAATCAAATTAAAAAGATACAACAGAAGTAATAGTCATAACCCTAATTATATCCTTATACATCTATATGCAGGTGTGTGAATACTTGTGGTACTGTATGAAGCCTTCAGAGGGACAAATACAGCAGCTGGGGATGACAAGATGGGTTCCCTGGCCTAAAGAGCCATGTTGACAATAAATCAAATGTTGATATGCTGAGGTAACAGTGTTGTCATCCCCCCCCCACGCTCTCTAATGTGGTCTAACACCGTAACATCCTCCTGGTACTGCCTGTGAATATGTAAAAAACTTCTAGGCAGTACTGGGAGAAGTACGGTGGTAGACTCACAGCTTTCAGGATCCTGACCACAGCATTTCCTCTGACTGTCTGAAAGGTGTGTCCCTACAGTTCATAAGAACACCATGACACTCCAGCAGAAGGTGGGTCACCACGTCTGCAGCTGTCAGCTCCTGTGCTGCTCCACACTCATCTCTTCTATAAGTGTCTGAAAACATAAACAAAGGAGAAACTCAGAGAAGGCTTTATTATGAGCTCTATATTATGTTGGTTATATGATAATGCCAGTTATTAGGGGCTGTAGGTTTACAGTCAGTGACTGACGTGCACTGCACCGCTAATGTTACAGTAACATTACTCAGTATGTGAACACAGATATGTGGTATGAAAACACTTTGGGAGCCAGAGGGTGGCCGGTTGGAGAGGTGCCAGTTCACATCCTGGGCACTGCTGAGGTGCCCTTGAGCAAGGCACCGAACCACCCAATTGCTCCCCGGGCGCCTTCATGGCTGCCCAGTGTGTTCCGTGTGGTCACTGTGTGGATTGTGTTCTGTGTGTTCAGGCCGTGTGTGAGTTGTTCACATGGATGGGTTCAATACAGAAGTCAAATTTCCCCATGTTTGCATGTTGCATGCTGTGTGTGGGACAATGAAGAGGAATCTTAATGTTAAAAAACTAAAATCAATTAAAAGTCTGGCTTTTACCATTTTTGCAAACAAGTAAACCACATCAACATTCACTTCTTCTTCTATTTCTCTTTTACGGCTCACATACACCGCCATCTTTGCCTGAGCTACAACAAAGTTTAAGAGCTGGCACTTGTGTTTTCTCTGGCGAGTTTAATTAAAACCACAGATAAAAACTGTCTTCTTGAAAAACTCCTCGCATCTGTTAAAAATGGTGTCCAGTGAACTAAATAGAGTGGAGAGATGAGAACACTCTAAAAAACTGTGAAACACAGTTTCTCTCTGGCTGCAGAACAGACATTTGTCTTCTACAGCAGAGTTGATGACCGAGATAAAAGAGTTCACTGCTACGATTCCATGTAGGATTCTCCACTGCAGGTCTCTGCGTCTCTTTATTACAGGATGTTTGTTCAAAGACCTCCATGATGGTTTCAGGATCTAGTTTAAAGTAGGCCCTCCATGGATTGTCACTGTGCCCGTTCAGTGTCTTCTGGTTAAGTGTCTTCACCATCAGTCCATAGAGGGTTTTTCTTGAGGCGTCTTTCCGAGAAATACTTACAGGGGTGACAAGCTCCAGCAGGGAGCCAGAACAGTTTTTTTTCCAAGACAGGAAGTAATCTGGTAGCAGGGTATGGGTCTGTGGAGTCTGGCAGCAGTGAACCATCACAGAATTCTTTTAAAAGAAGGTGTTCATGTCTCGTCAGTTTTGATTTCCAGTGATGAAGGAGCTGATTCATGACCCGCATGGATCTCACTCCCAGTTTAGAGGCTAATCCTGCAGGATCGTCCAGCCAGGGTCCAGCCAGCTTCACCACCTGCTCCAGTGTGGAAATCCCTGCAGCGTGGAGGGTTCTGGACAGAGTAGGTCCACTCAGGTTGGAATAATCCAGACGTTGCCCATACAGTACTGGTTTCTGTAAGAGCCAGTGTAGAGAGGCCATCTGCTCCTGTCTCTGCTTTTTCTGCAAAGACCACACTGAAAAAAGGTTCCGATTAAAGTCTGGCAGAGAAAAGGTGTTCAGCTTCTTAGGTCCATAAAAAACAAGGTTAAGTCCAGTCCCAAACCACCAACACGTCTCAGGATGCAGCAGGACAGAGGTCGCCATGCCAGGTCAGCTGGTCCAGTCAGCAACCTCTGAACAAACCGGAGATGAAAAGCTGCACCTCTGCTGGCCAGGTGAATCAGCCCCTGTCCACGCTCCTCCTTATGAAGGAACAGGACACTCTGTGGTATCCAGTGCAGCTTGTCCCAAACACAATCAACTAAAACCCTCTGGATTTGTGACAACAGAGAGGCTGGGGGGTCAACACAGGCCAACCGATGCCACAGAGCAGAAGACACAAGATTGTTAATTATAAGCACTCTGTGTTTGTAGGATGTTTAAAAAAAAAAAACAGGTCCATTTCAAGAGACGACCTCTGACCTTTTCTATCACGTTTTCCCAATTTTTGCATTGTTTCACTTCAAAAATGTGGATCTGCTTACTTTGTATGTACATGCTCACTTGTCCCAGGGCAGGTATACAATTGTAGGATTTAATCACTTAAGCCTTTTGAGGTTACTGTGTATAAAACAGTCAGTATCTGAGCAGACCCTAATCCTCCGCTTTATTTCACTGTGTTAGAAATACGGATGAGTTATTGGATGTGTTTACTCCATGCATGTCACTTCTTGGTCTTCCATGCAAGCAAATGACATGGCTCTCACTGTCGGTGCTTCACACACAATACCTCAGAAACCATAGTTCTAATTATGACAGTGTTTAAAGGACGATGTATTTCGCCATTGTGTTGTTAAATAATAGATTTAAAGAGATTTGTCTGAAAAAGGCACTTTTATTTTTACCAGGACCATCAAGTCTGACCAGCTAGATGTTCCACCATTTAAACAAGTAGAAAAAACTCCTAATATGAGTCTTTCATATTTCTCTGTTTGTATTTCAGTATCACTGGTTACAGATTATATTTGTGGAATTCATGTTCTTGTCCTGCTAATACTTGCAGTGTCAAGATGCATAATAAGTGTTTTACAAGGTTTATTGTTTTATCCCATTTAATGAACATACTGGTAACTGTCATGTTCTGTTATGCATAGCTTGAAATCTCCAACTGTAATGGACAACTTTGTTTCTATCAACAAAAGACAAACAACCTGCTCCTCCACCATGTTCTCTGTCTTTCCAGATCACTGTAAATCCATTCATTCAACTCAGTGAAGGTTTTAACCAAATTTATGAAACACAAACATCTGGATTTATGGACATTTCTTTGATAGGCAATATAACAGGCTGTTAAATCACATTGTTAAAAACTAAACCAATGGTTTTGAAAATGTTTTGCTTCTGAAAAAGAAATCTAGTTATTTCAAATGTCTGAAATTTTCAAAAGCTCTCATAATATATCTTACATCGCTCTATACATGACTGTTTATAATGTATTTTACTGCAGCTTCACTTGCAGCTTACATACCTGCTTCAGTATAATGATCTAATGGTGTCATAGAGCTTAATACAATCATATAATGATCAGTTAACCAAGTTGCTTTACTTTAAACTTGAACTAGTTAACTCACCTATATCTGACAGTGCAGGTGAACTTCAATTTAAATATTTCAGCCCAGAAACTGTAGCAAAATGGTCCAAAAACATTTGGAGTTTAAAAGAGCCCCTGAAAACATTTAACATGCAAGACCAGTTACATACACTGTAAGTATAAACAGGAAGCAGAATGTGTATTCTGCCTTTGGTTGCTTAGTAACAGATACTACTACGAACCAGACTCTGGTACTACATCTACTCTATTTTGTCCATCTGCACTGAATGTCCCCCAGTGTTACACTCTTCTGTTTAGAAAAGACATCTGTGTTTCAAACAGATGTTTAGAGGTAAAACCCAGAATCTTCACTCAAACACACATTTAGAAAGTTAAATATACAACACTTAGCTATTCCTTATGTATTTTCACAATAAAAGTCCAAAGAATGCTTCAACATAACCAAGCATTAAGATCTGTACAGCTTCATAAACACTGACAACTCCAACATCACACCACTGTGCTGATACCTCACAGTGAAACATACTTACATGGTAAATATGCTATTTAACCCTTGTCCTTCCAAGATACAAGTGTCTGTTGTGAAGAAAATAAAATATGAAGAGAATAATCTCAGTTCATGCACTGAGGGTGGCCATTTGTCCCATCATGCCACTGTGCCAGCACTTAGAAATGATATTCCAGATCCAGCTGTGAGTTATCTCTCCACAGAGGATCATGAAGTCTGAGTGTTGAGGCACGTGCAGCTCACTCACTGTCAGCAGGAGATTCAGGCAGTTTTAATAAACATGCTCCAAGTTTCATATTCCCAGCTCACTGTAGTTTGGGTGCAGTGACATCTGTGAAGTGATGTGAAACAGAGCAGTGGTTTTTTCTGTACCCTGCAAAAACAATGTACCTCCAGGGGTCATGTCTGAAAGTGTCTATACAGTCCTCAATTAATGAATATTTCAATGTAGAGCATGCTGCTGTCTCACCTGCTGCTGTTCATTATGTTCTCTCCATCATATTCACAGCTTCTCCTACAGCTGTGTTTCCCTTTTAGTGAAATATTAAATAAAATAATCAAATGACCTTCATCAACCAAGTATTGTCATCAAGCACTGAACATATACACAGAGTCAGAACATACACTGTGAAAAAGAGAGAACAAACGTACCTCTGTGGAATTTCTTTTTTTCCTGTTACAGAAAGAAACAGATGAAGAACCTCTAACTCGATGACATCATGACTTGATGGATTCTTATCATCCATGAGAACATTTTCTTTGATCACACACACTTCGTACCTGAATGACATATTTTCCTCTTCCAGAAAACGAAGGCGATGGCAGATAAAACAAAAAAAACCAAAACCACTGAAGTGATGATTCCCACTGGGACTTTTAAACTGGTATATTCACATTCAGCATCAGTTGAAGTTGTTCCTGGTCGCTTCAGCTGAAGGGTTAGTGATTCACATCTGGAACGACAGGGGGACATTTTCACAGGACCGTGAGAGACACCACAGATTCACTGCAGGTGTAAGAAACCAGGCACGTCCACGTGTGGTGTGACTCTTCACTTACTGTGTGTGTGCTTGACAAGATGTACGGGTCCCATCAGAAAATGTTCCATCACTGCAGTCAGAGCATTCAGAGTCTGTGAGGGCTGTTCCTGTACAAACACAAACTATACACTTACTATTGTACACGTCATATTAGGATTATAGAGCAAAGTGGTATTTGACATGAGACCTGTCTGATTATTGAGGTTTTTGATCAGCAAACATTTCCTTGTTCAAATTCCCTCCTTTTGATGTGAGATGTGATGAAATGTAGAGCAGCATGTCACTAAACTTACAAACATATTTCTATTAACTAAGGAACATTGACAGAATTTCAAAGAAACTATTTGACATTATTTTCTCTCATCACACCTGGATCACTGCAACAGTCTTTTATGACTATATTCATTATTTGTTTTTATATTTTTTGTGTTGCATAAAGAAAAGACAAGGTCAGATGAGATGCACCTTTAATGATCCTCCATGGAGGAAGTTCAGTCGACGCAGCAGCACAGTGAAAGCAGCAGTGCATGGACACAATGTAGTCAGAATAAAAATACGAATACAACTTTGAAATAACACTGAATATATTAGGCTGTTTATCACAACTGTCCACTTCTTGTAGAATGTGACAGGCTGCCACTCAGCCACATTATTATTATTATTTCTCTTATAAATTATTATCACAGTTGCACAGGAAGATTGGATTTTGATTAGTTTTGTTTTTAGTGAGTGAGTCCTCTTCAAACTGTTCTACAATATACTGTCACTTTTTATTGTTTGTGTGCAGAACTTTTTATAAACAGTCTAAGTGTGTGGTTTATAAACCTCAGACAAACCATATATATATATATATATATACACAACTTTTCAAAATAAAAGATCTGTTCACTATAGGGCATTGCAGCAACAAATGTTTTACTTTGAAAACAAATTGCTAAACAGGAAGTGATTCTCTGACTTCTGTTGCCATGACGGAGATCAGATAATCAGACTCTCTCAGTCCAATGTGGTGAAATTAAAATCATGAAATCATCAAAATGATCTGGCAGTGATTCTGACTGAACGTTTGATCATTCATAATACAGATGTCATGTGTGAAGCATGAAATGAACAATTTGCCACATATCATCCAAATGCTTCACAATTGACTGGATGACTGAAATAACCTGCTCTGTGTTCTTTTTTTACAGCTGAGAAAACTTCAATCTTAAAGTCAGAATTGGAAAACGCACCTCTCTGTTTGATGAACTGCCCTGGTTTACATTGTGTGTGTTTCTTTGCTGCTGCACAGTTGTTCCTTGTGCGGTCTACACAGTAGAATCCTTCCAGAGGTTCACAAAGTGAATCTGTTGTTGCTGTGCATGAAGTGTATATCTTCAGACCAGAATCTGTGGACACATAGAGGTTACATATGGAGGGAACATATGAAGATACAAACTGCTGTATAAACAACACAGTGGACTGATCTGCTGGTGGCAGGAACAAGCAGATATGGAGTGAACAACTGACTTTTGTAAGAACTTTCACTTCTACCATTAATGCAAGTCTCACTGATAGAAACTACAGAGCAAAGGAGATGATGTGCACATCTTGTGACTTGTGGTTTGTGAAACTCAGACAATCACAGTGACGATGTAAAAACCATCAGAAAAGCTCAGTTCCATCTCAGTCTCAGCTCATACACTGTTGGACTTAGTGATTTTAAACCTACAGCAAATGTAAAGACAGAAATCTACCTGGACCACAGGTCGTGCAGGGAAAACACATTCTACGTCCAGTGGGAAGATTCATGAAGGTGTCCTTCTCACAGGGCAGACAGGAAGTGCTCCTGAACCTGCAGTGTGTTTTAACACGATTTCCTGTTGAAAAGAAAACAATTGAATTGCATGAAATGTTTCTGTTGAACAAAGACAAATCATCTTGAGAGTTAAACTCACGTTATATGCGAGTCATCGTAACATGCGCTGCAGTTTCATTCTTATTACAACAAAAGAAGCCAAAACATAAAACAACCCATTCCATCTTATTCTTCTCGTTCAGGATCTTACCAGGTGGACAGAGAGGACAGCATTCATCCCCTATCTGATACTCAGTTGAAGGACAAGTCAGACTATTCACACGGAAGACTTTGATCAAAAGTATCTGAAGGACAGAGCAAAAGTTTAAACATGTTAACATTGTCATGAACAGAGAGAGGAGAGGAGACGACTGGACACTTAAATGACCAAATGTTTCTTCTTTCCAGTTTCTGTTTTTTGTCATATATTTGTGACAACATTTGAGTTAGTATTCAGATCTTTGTAAGTTCATTCAATGAAAGATGGATGTATATGGGTTTATTTTAGAAAAACAATGGATGAGAACCCCAGAGACCTGCTCATCTGTTTAAACAGACTCAACACTGGCTTGATTGTTTCTGGAGTCAGATTGTTAATTAACAGTATCCAGCCCAAATACTCCTCCTCAAGTTAATAGCTGAGTAGTCTGCATCTGTTAAGGTGGAGCTCCACCAGTTAAGATTTTTCTATTTATTGTTTCTTTGATTTACAACTTTGAGGAAATATTACTGAAAGTGCAGCCTGTCAGAATTCTGCTAACACTGATCAATTCTGCAGAAGGTAAAATGTGTTTGTTGCTGTTGTGAACTTGTCTGAGCGAGAATCTCCTGCTGTGTTGTGCATGTGTGAAAGGAAAACTGTGGAGAAAGTCCGGCCCCCAATTCTCTGGAGCTCCTCCACAGGACATGTCTACAAAACAGCTTATGAGTGACAGAGAGAGGAAAGAAGAAGCAGAACTGCAGGTGAAGAGGAGTATGGAGGAGGAAAAATACTTTTATTTATTTCCACATTGATTTATTTCCATATTTCTTTGGCCATATGTTAATGAGGTAGGAGGTCCTAACCTCAGTCTGGAGCAGGATTGGTCAACTGAGCGATCCAGACAGAAGCAATGTTTTCCTCGTGAATCTTCACTGTAGTGTAGTTAGCAAACGAGCAACAGAAGCTAGTCCTTGGGTGCATGGTTCTCTACATGGTTAGCTAATGACCTAACCTCATTTGCAATGCCTCATAAAAACTGACATTTCTAAACCACTAGTAGATAAAATACAATATGTAAAACTTAGCTACTTAAGCAGGTTTAAGGCAAACAGCCTGTGTTGTGCATGAACACTGTTCATATTTTTCATCAACGATGAACTGAACAAATCACTTTTCATATGGTGAACGTGAGTGACATTTATTTTTAAAATCATCATCGTATCAGGCATCAAGTGAAATACCAGGAGTGAGAGAAAATGTGTGTGTGTGTGTGTGTGTTTCCATTAGCATATCGACACGGAAATACATAAATAAATAAATAAGGAAATAAATTCAAGACATTTAATTATTTATGTCCTGTTTAATTACAAACTCTTATTTATTTATTTCTTATTTGTTTGCAGAATATGTCTTCATTTATTTATGTATTTATTTATTGTGTGACAACTTTACCAACAAAGATGCAGCTTCCAAATGTTTACTTCTCAAATTCATCTTGAACGGCAGGTTGGTAGTTTTCTTGAGCTGAAGTCACCATCACTGAGATCTGGGTTGAGGTGAGGTTTTAATCCAAAGAGGAGAAACACATCTGGAGACAAAGACAAAGAAGACTCAGCTGCAGTTGCCACAGTCAATGAGGCGACATTTTCAAAGAAGGCAACAGGATTGGCACATTGTGTGTTGTGTTGTTTTTGTTGACTGGCTTCAGTTTGTTTACCCCCCCCACCCAAAAAAATAATAAATTCATTTTATGGTCAGCTGCCACTACTCAGCCGTTCACACCACACAGGCCAGAAGGTGACCTGGCAACATTCCTGCTGCTAGTCTGATCAGGTCTGTGTGTCTTTGACTTTCAGTGAGTGATAACATTCATCATTAAACCTTCTACAGCCCATTGCTCTGCTCAAAGTTCAGGTCTTAGTTCTGTTCCCTTTCAAAGCCCACGTTTCCTACAGTTCAGTGAGATCCTGTTGATTTCAGAATCAGGAATACTTAATTAATTCCCGTAGGGAAATTTAAAAAATAAGTATAGATAAAGTGGTTGAGTTTCAGGAGCGCAAGTAACAGGCAGCACTTCGATTAGTGGGCTCATAACAAGGCGTTTCCTACACTGTAAAGAATTTCACTGTACAGTGCAACTACTGTTATTTATTTTAACAGTATATTACCATATTTTGGATTACAGTATATGACCGTAGAATAACGGTGGGTGTTGTTGTTATTTTACAGCACATCTACCGTAATTTATCTAACAGTATATTACCGTATTTTGGATTACAGTACATGAAAGTAGGAGAACTGTGGGTTATGGTCATTTTACAGTAGATGCCAGTGTGTTATAAAATCTGCTATTTTTGCACATTATAAATCCTCACCCATTTAAAACCAAAGTATGCAGGGCCTTTTAAATACCCAGCCCTAGGTTACCACATTCATCCCGACAGCCAGTCAACATCCAGAAGTCCTACAATAAACACAAAGCTTGACTTTCCTTGTATTTTAATAATGTTTAGCCTTCTAGTGCTTAGAGCGGATCAGAAACACATTCAGCAACAACATGCATTCATCACTGTTCATCTGTCTGTGCTCAAATGAAGAAGAGTAGCAAGTTAAGCTAGCGGAGGATACATAGGAGGAGAGTAGCAAAGAGTGGACAGTACAAGGAGCGCTTACTCTTTCTGTTTTCAAGAACCAGAACTCACAGAGCAGAGCATTAACTTTAACACCGTTTCCCAGAACCGATAGTATAGAGCTCTCACTTTAATCTTATTCAGCTGATATTTTATTTCACTTAATAACTTATTTCACTTAATAACTTCTACCAAACTGTCTGAGCTGTGTCTGCCTCAGTTTCTATCTAACATAGGGTTTCTATGCATGCTGGCTCAATGAAGAGACATAATCATAAATGAAGTGATTACATTTTGTTGTTTTTGCCAATCATTCCTAACCTCTGACCTTGAATAAAATCAGATGCAGACCTTTAAGTAATAAGTTTGAGAACCCTGGTATAGAACACAAGAAAATATACATTCCATAACATTGCTGTAGTTTATTACAAAGTGCTCATTTGTACAGCAGACTTTGTAAGATTAGTAACATTGAGAATAATGACAAGGTATTGCATTACCATATTTGGAAGAAACTGTCTCCAATTCAATCATTAGTGACAGAATTACTGAACTCAAGAGCATAACCTCAGACGCTGAATTAAAGTACCATCTAGAACAGTGTAACACTGCATTAAAGTACCATCTAGAACAGTGTAACAGTGCATTAAAGTACCATCTAGAACAGTGTAACAGTGCATTAAAGTACCATCTAGAACAGTGTAACAGTGCATTAAAGTACCATCTAGAACAGTGTAACAGTGCATTAAAGTACCATCTAGAACAGTGTAACTGAACAGTCTAGCTTGAAAACAAGTCTTCTGCATGTGAACTATAACAGTGGGAGTGGAGAGAGAAAAGGGGGGGAAAGAAAGAGTCTCCTCAGTCACCAATGACAAGTGCCTGTAAAAAAATAAATGAATACAATTAGCAACACAACTTCTTGCAGAAAATGGTTAAAGACAGGACGAAAAGTTCAAAGAAGAGAAAAGCAAGAGACAGAAAAGAGAGAGGGTAGTTAGTTTAGAGAGGGTTACCTCCCTAAACTAACTAGAGATAGAGAGAGAGAGGCAAGATATCAGACATCCGACATCTTTGTCATATATATATATATATATATTGCTATATTGCTTTAGTTAAATGTCTGTCTTTGACAAAAAAAATGTATTTTCAGCTTTAGTGTGATAAAAGAATAACTTCTGGCACTTAAGAAAAACAAAGTAGGCTACTGTATGTTTGCATAACACAGCAATACTTGGCTAATATGACAATATCATGCAGTTTAAATGTGCAGACTTGCCTATATGATGAAATGATTAAGCAAAGTTAAGGAAGCTGATTTTTTTCCTTCTTCAATTTCACTGAGAAAGACAGACATTACTACAATGGAGTACATAATAAAACGTGTGTGATGTTTTGAATGTTGCTCCTGGCAGGAACAGACACACCTTACTTCTGCATTTGGTGAGACACTTTAGGTCGTCACTCACCCCCTTCAGAAAATCCTCCATTCCTTCCTGTTTGTGTTTGCACAGTCAGCTCTATATACCACAAGTTAACACAAGTTAGTTATATCTTCACAAAATTCGTGATTAACTTTAATAATGTAACAATCTCTGAGATCTTAATGACATGCATTTTACGATTAAAAAAAAACTTTATGAAGGTCAGCAACACCTACAGCTAATTGAGCTCAAGCTAGCTACAGAGCTAGCTTACACTTAGCCAGGCAACCTGAACTAATGAAACAGACCTAATAAAACATCTGAAATGTCAACAGTTCAATAATCATGCAGACAAAGCAACACTGGACACTACCAATTTCAGGAGATAAGCATAACTTTACTTTACCTGCTCTGATGAACTCCACATGGACTTCTCGAATGATATGACGGAGCTGTGCTCTCCAAAGTCGAGTTCGGGAATAGCCAGTTAGTATATTGTCACTCAAAAATGAGGAGTTTGAGGAGTTTGATCAGTAAAGAAGTGCTATCATGAAAATAGAAACATAGGACTGCAATCATCAGTAAGATGCTGATGGATAATGACTGGACTTAAGAAGGGGTGTTTCCACTGCTTGACAGAAAATACTGTTTTATGCTGTTAAATTAAAGTTTAACTGTAATTGTAACTCTAGTTCAACTGTAACTGTCATTTAACTGAGCATTAACTGTTAATTTACATGTTAGCATGAATATTTAACAGTATTTTACAGTTATTTTAAAATACAGTAAGATACTGTTGTAATCCACCGTAAATTTACAGCAATTCATTACAAATACTGTTTTATGCTGTTAAATTACAGTTATCTACTGGTATTGTTAAATTACTGATTTAACTGTTAATTTACATGTGAGGGATGAATAGTTAACAGTATTTTACAATTATTATAAAATACAGTAGGAAACTGTTGTAATCCACCGTAAATATACAGCAATTTGTTACAGTGTACAGTTCAGTGAGATCCTGTTGATTTGAAATAGGAAGTGACCTCTATGTGTCTTTGACTGTTTCAAGATACTGAAACTGAGCTCTGGACAAATACACAACACACCACGGTCACACAGCTAAGAGTTGGTATCATATGTGAGCAGATGGTGGTTTTTCTGACATGATAACTGATCACAGGATTACTGCAGAGAGTGGAGGAGCGAGTTTTCACCTAAATCCTGATGTGATTTTAGTTTTTCAGATGATTCAGATTCCACACTTCCTCATCCAAACCTGAAGGTTTTACACAACTCAGACTCAGACCATGTTTGCAGTAGTTCTCTGACAGTGACACTTTGTTGATAACACCAGTACACAGCGAACAACTTATTGTTTCATCTCCACAAACTCACGGTGTCGATTTATCAGCGACATCACAACAATCTACTGGTTCACTCCTGCTCTGTAATATGCAACATTCAGAGGTTCTATAGAAATTCACTCAGCTTACCGTCGTTAACACGATCAGACGAACTCCCATGTTCCGTCTACAGGCAGTGAGCTCTCGGTTTCAAAGTGAGTGTCCTCGGAGCTGGATAAGAAAAATGGTGAAACTTATTTACTTCATGGAAAAAGATCTCTCGACGCCACACAGCCGCTGAGGGAAGTTGGAAACATATTCACAGATTCGAACTTCGGATCAATAATTCACAAGCGAAACGTTGTTAAAACACAAAAGTCTCTTTCCCAGTGTGATCAGGTAGAAAACGAGCTCCGAGCAAACTTATGAATATGAATCATCCTCCTGAACACATGGCTCTGGTCTTTAGCTGTAGTTACAGTCTGTGCGCGTGCGCAGGGACTGTCTATGATTGGCTGCAGGTTCGGCAGTGGGTGGAGCTAAGGGGTAGGAGAGACAGAGTTATAACCTCTTTATATACAGTCTGTGGTTAGAAGGAGAGTGTGATGAGGAAGTATCAGTGTGAGTTGTGGCTGCCTCATGGACAATGCCTTTAACCCAGACATGTCAAACTCAATGCCCGCAATAAAATAGCACATGTCTATCTCAACTGCTCCGCCGGTAAGAAGGAAAAAAAGCTCCATAGGCCGAGCCACGGTGCGCGATGCCCGGCGAGATCCACACGGAGCGAGCGCTCCTCTCCACTCACCCGCAAAGTATCTGATGATATTAAATGAGTTTTCCAGAGTTCCAGAGATCCCAGTTCCAGATGTCTCGTCAAGTTCACCGTGTCTCAGGCTTCTCTCTCTCTCTTTCACTCTCTCTTTCTCTCTTTCCTTGCGTCTTCCTCTTTCCATGTCGCTCTGGCCAGAGAGTCAGGCGGAGTGCAGGGGCTCCACTGGTGCAGAGTGCGCGATGCCCGGCGAGATCCACACGGAGCGAGCGCTGTTTTAAATTAAAATCGCTTTTACATGAACATAAAAATGTGTTAAACAATTTAATTGAAAGATACAAGATGTTCTTATTTTCTGCATCATAACATTCATCTTACCAGGCATGTGCACAGATAGACCCCTAGTGGTGCTCAAGCACCTGCCCTTTGTTCTGGATGAGAAAAGTGCCCTTTCTGCTGGAGCCCAACAGTGTTTTGCCACTGATGGCATTTATTTGAGTTCTTGTGAGAATTCTGCTCCAACCTCCTCCTTCCTCCTCGCCCGCAAAAAGCAGCACATCACAATGTGGTTTCCTGCAGGAAACCACATTGTGATGTGCTGTGATGTGCTGTGATGTGCTGTGATGTGCTGTGATGTGCTGTGATGTGCTGATGTGCTGATTCAATGCATTGTGTCAGTTGTCTGCTTTTTCTACCTGAAGATATAAAAGCAGAAAGGAGTGGAGAAAAGGGATCAGAAAGTGGAATAGTGCTCTTGAAAAAATCAAGCAGCACTCTGTCACAGAGGTCCACATGACAAGCATGGTGAGGTGGACCAATTACCAAAAGGCTCTCCAGACTTCATCTGATGTTGATGATGATCAGATGTAAAGGGAGTGGAAGCCAGAGAGCGAGAGAGGCAGACAAACAGAGAGATACTGACCAGGTTAATAGATCTCACAGTGTAGATCATAAAGAACAGGCTCAGGAGTCTCTGTGGGGAAGAAAGACTCTCTGACCTTCTCCTCCTGCCATTGAGCAAGACATACAAATAAACCAGAGGTCATAAGAATCTTCCAAGAGATGGCACCAAGGAGGATGCTCCTGTGAAGAAGCTGAACGATCCTGCTCCCCTCACCTCCTCCTTAAATAGATGTATTTTATAGAATATGTTGGATGCTTTATTTTTATTTCATTTATTCAGAGCAGAGTTTTGATAAGTTTTAACTGAGAATATTTTTATGATTATTTTTTGCCTGTTATTTATTTATTTAAAAAATTAAAAATATGAGTTTTAATATATCCGACTGTGTTTTTTCTTAATTTTATGAATAATTTTGGCGATGGCTGCCCTTTTTTTTTTTTGGCTTGAGCACCTGCTTCCAAAGATGTCTGTGCTCTGTGTATGATAAAAATTACTTATCAAAATGAAGATTCATAATTACTAACAAACTCCAAGTAGCAGATTAAATAACACACAGCATTTTGTAGTAACAGCACTTCAAAAATATTTGATTGTAGAATTTAAACGTACAAGTCACATAAACATTACAGAGCCAAAAGATTTTCTAGGTGTTCATCAACTCAAATGAAAGAAAACCCTTTTTCAGATCAGGCTGTATGTAGCAATGGAGTTTGCACTGGAACACAGTCAATGCATAGACCGATTTTAATATTGATTCTCTGACTGCCATTTTACCATATCTATTAAAACAAAGTTTGAAATGCTTTAGTATTATTTTATTTGTTTGTTTTCACAGCTTGCATCTGAAATTGATCACTCACATGCACAGTCAATGTTCAAAGTTGTTTACATGTATATCAGATATTGAATGGTTGAAAACTGGGATTTCAGCTTCAGAAGACTATACAAATATTTATTTAATTAAAAAATGCATTTTTATTAATACGCATGCACTCTTTATTAGTTTTGACATCATTCTTGTGGAATTCAAACCTTGTAAGTCATACCCATATTAGCATAGCTTTTGTAAAACTAGATCTAAATGTTAAATATTATATTAATAAGTATTGTAACTGTTTTCAACAGGACTGATCCAGACGGGAGGTCACCATTCATCCTTGAAAAGCAAAGCTGAATCATGATGCCTTTCAGGAACACCAACCTGTATAAAAAATCACTTTATGTATATAACATATATATTCAAAATAAATCTGTTTAATGTCCCTTTTATTATTACACTTTTCATTACAGTGTTAACTTGTTATATTTGAACAAATATTTATAATGGGAAATGTGAATATATCCATTACAATCAAATTAAAAAGATACAACAGAAGTAATAGTAATAACCCTAATTATATCCTTATACATCTATATGCAGGTTTGTGAATACTTGTGGTACTGTATGAAGCCTTCAGAGGGACAAATACAGCAGCTGGGGATGACAAGATGGGTTCCCTGGCCTAAAGAGCCATGTTGACAATAAATCAAATGTTGATATGCTGAGGTAACAGTGTTGTCATCCCCCCCCCACGCTCTCTAATGTGGTCTAACACCGTAACATCCTCCTGGTACTGCCTGTGAATATGTAAAAAACTTCTAGGCAGTACTGGGAGAAGTACGGTGGTAGACTCACAGCTTTCAGGATCCTGACCACAGCATTTCCTCTGACTGTCTGAAAGGTGTGTCCCTACAGTTCATAAGAACACCATGACACTCCAGCAGAAGGTGGGTCACCATGTCTGCAGCTGTCAGCTCCTGTGCTGCTCCACACTCATCTCTTCTATAAGTGTCTGAAAACATAAACAAAGGAGAAACTCAGAGAAGGCTTTATTATGAGCTCTATATTATGTTGGTTATATGATAATGCCAGTTATTAGGGGCTGTAGGTTTACAGTCAGTGACTGACGTGCACTGCACCGCTAATGTTACAGTAACATTACTAGATTTGAACACAGAGCTGTGGTATAAAAACACTTTGGGAACCAGAGGGTGGCCGGTTGGAGAGGTGCCAGTTCACATCCTGGGCACTGCTGAGGTGCCCTTGAGCAAGGCACCGAACCACCCAATTGCTCCCCGGGCGCCTTCATGGCTGCCCAGTGTGTTCCGTGTGGTCACTGTGTGGATTGTGTTCTGTGTGTTCAGGCCGTGTGTGAGTTGTTCACATGGATGGGTTCAATACAGAAGTCAAATTTCCCCATGTTTGCATGTTGCATGCTGTGTGTGGGACAATGAAGAGGAATCTTAATGTTAAAAAACTAAAATCAATTAAAAGTCTGGCTTTTACCATTTTTGCAAACAAGTATACCACATCAACATTCACTTCTTCTTCTATTTCTCTTTTACGGCTCACATACACCGCCATCTTTGCCTGAGCTACAACAAAGTTTAAGAGCTGGCACTTGTGTTTTCTCTGGCGAGTTTAATTAAAACTACAGATAAAAACTGTCTTCTTGAAAAACTCCTCGCATCTGTTAAAAATGGTGTCCAGTGAACTAAATAGAGTGGAGAGATGAGAACACTCTAAAAAACAGTGAAACACAGTTTCTCTCTGGCTGCAGAACGGACATTTGTCTTCTACAGCAGAGTTGATGACCGAGATAACAGAGTTCACTGCTACGATTCCATGTAGGATTCTCCACTGCAGGTCTCTGTGTCTCTTTATTACAGGATGTTTGTTCAAAGACCTCCATGATGGTTTCAGGATCTAGTTTAAAGTAGGCCCTCCATGGATTGTCACTGTGCCCGTTCAGTGTCTTCTGGTTAAGTGTCTTCACCATCAGTCCATAGAGGGTTTTTCTTGAGGCGTCTTCCGGAGAAATACTTACAAGGGTGACAGGCTCCAGCAGGGAGCCAGAACAGTTTTTTTTCCAAGACAGGAAGTAATCTGGTAGCAGGGTATGGGTCTGTGGAGTCTGGCAGCAGTGAACCTTCACAGAATTCTTTTAAAAGAAGGTGTTCATGTCTCGTCAGTTTTGATTTCCAGTGATGAAGGAGCTGATTCATGACCCGCATGGATCTCACTCCCAGTTTAGTGGCTAATCCTGCAGGATCGTCCAGCCAGGGTCCAGCCAGCTTCAGCACCTGCTCCAGTGTGGAAATCCCTGCAGCGTGGAGGGTTCTGGACAGAGTAGGTCCACTCAGGTTGGAATAATCCAGACGTTGTCCATACAGTACTGGTTCCTGTAAGAGCCAGTGTAGAGAGGCCGTCTGCTCCTGTCTCTGCTTTTTCTGCAAAGACCACACTGAAAAAAGGTTCCGATTAAAGTCTGGCAGAGAAAAGGTGTTCAGCTTCCTAGGTCCATAAAAAACAAGGTTAAGTCCAGTCCCAAACCACCAACACGTCTCAGGATGCAGCAGGACAGAGGTCGCCATGCCAGGTCAGCTGGTCCAGTCAGCAACCTCTGAACAAACCGGAGATGAAAAGCTGCACCTCTGCTGGCCAGGTGAATCAGCCCCTGTCCACGCTCCTCCTTATGAAGGAACAGGACACTCTGTGGTATCCAGTGCAGCTTGTCCCAAACACAATCAACTAAAACCCTCTGGATTTGTGACAACAGAGAGGCTGGGGGGTCAACACAGGCCAACCGATGCCACAGAGCAGAAGAAACAAGATTGTTAATTACAAGCACTCTGTGTTTGTAGGATGTTTAAAAAAAAAACCAGGTCCATTTCACGAGACGACCTCTGACCTTTTCTATCACGTTTTCCTAGTTTTTCTTTAGTGTCATTACTCTAAAAAACTCCCAGATATTTAAGCCCTGTCTTTTTCCAGATTAGACGTCCTGGTAGCCTGAGCTGACCCCTCAGCCTGTCCCCGACCAGCACGGCCTCACTCTTCTCCCAGTTTACCTTGACAGAGCTCTGCTGTTCTGGAGCGTCATCAGGGCAGCGATCTGCTGTAGAATCTGCAAAACCCTGCAATTCTACCACCTGAGTCTCCAGGTCCTTCACAGATCCGGTTAAATCTCTAGTGACATTATGATTGAACTGCTGACACAGCTGTTTTATCTGAGTCTTTCCACCACTGTTGGTCATTGGCAAACTCAGATTTAGTTTGCCTGTGACTGTGCCTGAAGTATTTGAAGGTTTCTCTACAAACCTTATCCTGAAGCAGGTTATTAAAATGCCAGTACGCAGAGTAAACAGACATTCTTTATAAAAACAGAGCAAGAGACAAGGCAGTGGTCAGAGAACCCTACAGGAACAATGTGACAGTTTTTAAAAATGTTGGCGTGATGTTTAAAAGAGTACAGACGGTCCAGCCTGGCCAGAGATAAAGCATTTTGTTTGCAGTGGCTCCAGGTGTACTGCCTGAGCTTCTTATTAAAAAGCCTCCACACGTCTGACAGCTCGTGTGCTTCAGTCAGCTGTCTGAACCTGTGTGAAGAGGCTGGATGAGGTTCGGAGTGAGGTAAAATCAAATATATAAATACGTTAAAACCAATCAGGTTAACTTTAGGAAAGTTGTAATGAAAAGAGCAGTTTTGGGCAGGTTCCACAGAAGGAACAGAACACATCCTTAGAAACTGAAAAAACAAAACAGTAAAAGTACATTACTGTTAAATTAGCAGGAAGTGTTCAACATAATTATTGAGTATTTTGAACAACATCTAAACCTTTCAGAATGTCTTCTGCCATATCTCTTCTTAGGTTTTGAAAAGATTGCTTTGATGAGTCAATGTGAAACACTGTGGTATATTAGGAAATGCCTTCACCATCATCTTGGCCATCTGTACGGAGCACAAAATAACACATGGCAGAGTCTGATCTTACACAGCAAACATGTTTTATCCATCACAAAAAATTACATGTTGCATAGAATCACCTGCATGACAAAAATCCCACAACTGGTGCCATCCTTCTGGAAGGTGTGAGTTATCTCGCCAGGCTTGATGATAACCCAATACTCTATTCCAAGTCTTTTCTGGCACTTCTTGAAATACTGTCTACAGGACAAAATGAAAATCCAGTTTTACATTTGCACTTACTCTGCATGTGTGTGTGTGTAACCAATTTATTTCTCATAATCTATTTAATATCACTCACATCTGTAGCCAGCCTTTCTGGAGTCCTCAACTTCATTTGACCGTTGCAGAGGATCAACCACAAAGATTGTGAAAGGGCATGAAGATACTGTTTGAAAAAGTAACATATCATTAGACTCTTCAAATATGTCAGCAACAACAGCAGCAAGGATGAAATACTTTTTTATGTCAAACTTGAAAACCCCACTTTACAAATTGATACACAGCATTGAACTGACAGACGTACAAGTTTGAGTAAATAAAAGTAAAAAGCTATTTTAGATTTTAACATTCTACTTAGCATTGAGAGAACCGACTGCTGTCAGATCAGTTTGAATTGAGTTCCACAATTTTGGGTCATAGTGAATGAAAGAATACTCCAAACATCAGATGAACAGAAGGGACCAACAATTAGATCCTTTGGGATGATCCGAGTGCTGTTTTCACAATAATTGTAAGTCATTTCACTAAGATAGGGATGAAGACATTGAAAACTAAAGGAGGATCCTGAGGCACTGATAACCAATAAAGTCATTTCTCTCTCATTTTGTAATTCTGTACATGCTACAGCATTGAGGTAGTTATAAATCTTTATTGCAGTTATAAGGCTGATAACCTTTAAATGCACAAACCATAAGCTATACTGTACATAATGCTGTAAAGACATTCAGCACTACATGAGTAGCTGTATACTCAAGGTTCAAGGTTCAAAAGGTTCAAATGTTTTATTGTCATCTGCACAACAGATACAGCGTACATGTTGGCAATGAAAATCTTAAATGCCAGGCACCTCAAGCAGCTCAACATGTAATAGTGTCAGAAAAAAATAAATAAAATAAGAGTAACTAAAAACTCACCACAAAAGTACAGTGCACATTTCTTATATTTACAAATCCAATGGCTCCATCATTTTAATCAAATGTAACCTGAATGAAAAAATCCAATAAAATGATAAAAGAACTGTATTGCCTTTTGAGGTTACTGTGTATAAAACAGTCAGTATCTGAGCAGACCCTAATCCTCCGCTTTATTTCACTGTGTTAGAAATACGGATGAGTTATTGGATGTGTTTACTCCATGCATGTCACTTCTTGGTCTTCCATGCAAGCAAATGACATGGCTCTCACTGTCGGTGCTTCACACACAATACCTCAGAAACCATAGTTCTAATTATGACAGTGTTTAAAGGACGATGTATCTCGCCATTGTGTTGTTAATAATAGATTTAAAGAGATGTGTCTGAAAAAGGCACTTTTATTTTTACCAGGACCATCAAGTCTGACCAGCTAGATGTTCCACCATTTAAACAAGTAGAAAAAACTCATAATATGAATCTTTCATATTTCTCTGTTTGTATTTCAGTATCACTGGTTACAGATTATATTTGTGGAATTCATGTTCTTGTCCTGCTAATACTTGCAGTGTCAAGATGCATAATAAGTGTTTTACAAGGTTTATTGTTTGATCCCATTTAATGAACATACTGGTAACTGTCCAGATCACTGTAAATCCATTCACTCAACTCAGTGAAGGTTTTAACCAAATTTATGAAACACAAACATCTGGATTTATGGACATTTCTTTGATCGACAATATAACAAGCTGTTAAATCACATTGTTAAAAACTAAACCAGTGGTTTTGAAAATGTTTTGCTTCTGAAAAAGAAATCTAGTTATTTCAAATGTCTGAAATTTTCAAAAGCTCTCATAATATATCTTACATCGCTCTATACATGACTGTTTACAATGTATTTTACTGCAGCTTCACTTGCAGCTTACATACCTGCTTCAGTATAATGATCTTATGGTGTCATAGAGCTTAATACAATCATATAATGATCAGTTAACCAAGTTGCTTTACTTTAAACTTGAACTAGTTAACTCACCTATATCTGACAGTGCAGGTGAACTTCAATTTAAATATTTCAGCCCAGAAACTTTAGCAAAATGGTCCAAAAACATTTGGAGTTTAAAAGAGCCACTGAAAACATTTATCATTCAAGACCAGTTACATACACTGTAAGTATAAACAGGAAGCAGAATGTGTAACTCTGCAGTCGGTTGCTTAGTAACAGATACTACTACGAACCAGACTCTGGTACTACATCTACTCTATTTTGTCCATCTGCACTGAATGTCCCCCAGTGTTACACTCTTCTGTTTAGAAAGAGACATCTGTGTTTCAAACAGATGTTTAGAGGTAAAACCCAGAATCTTCACTCAAACACACATTTAGAAAGTTTAATATACAACACTCTGCTATTCCTTATGTATTTTCACAATAAAGGTCCAAAGAATGCTTCAACCTAACTGAGCGTGAAGATCTATACAGCTTCATAAACACTGAACAGTGTTTTTGAATCATTCAAAATTATGAAGTTCAAGTTTCAAAGGATTCATGTTCATATGTGTAAAAGCTTAAACATGTCTATTCTGTCACCTAGCACATGCATTCATTAACTTTCCAACTTTGGATCCCAGTAATACAGTAAACATAAGCATGTAAGATAAACAAATACAGCATTTCACAAAATATTCTCTAACTCGGCTTACTTCTAATATAATGATAATATATTGCAACTCACAATTTAGAACAGTACACTCAGTCAGTAACGCAAACATTTCAGCAAACATAAATATAGAATAGTCTACTTGAAACAACACTGGTCACATAGTTTTTCCACAGACACGAAGAACTACTATTCCACAGAGACACACAGTTAGCATTGCAGGAGATTAATGTGGCTAATGTTAGCTTCATGGTTCGAGTCTTAACGTCATTAGAAAGAGAGGTGACTCTTAATGTTGTTTAAAAGCTCTGTGCTCCCTCTGCTGGATCCCTCTGGTAACTACTCCTGCTCTTAGTGCTGCTTGTGTTAGAATAACTTTTTAAACATAAAACACAAGAATACACAAAAATACTGTTCTCTAACTGCTGCAACTGACAGCAAACATTATAACCATAACATGAATATAACCGCTTCCATGGTAATATGCTATTTAATGCTTGTCCTTCCAAGATACTTCAAACTGATTGATGATTGTGGCGGTGGGGTAGGGTTAGGGCGCCAACTGGTGGACAACAGGGAGGAGTGGCTCAGCCGGTGATCCGACAGCTGTGCAGAATCAGGTGATCAGGGCAATCAATAAAAGCATGCTGGTAACCTGGTTCTGCTCTCTTGTAGTAGGCTGGCGTCCTGGGACCAGAGGAGCGGCAGACGTGTGTGTGTGTGTGGGTTGGAAGACCCCGACAAGATATCTATCTGTACATATATATGTGTGTGTGTGTGAGTGGTTGCCAGGGGAGGCAACTGGAAAAATGACATGCACTGGACTCCAGACAATCTCCTGACATTCTCCAGAGGGGCTGGATGTTTCCCTAAAACTCTACCTAATGTGTCGATACAGCAGGATAGGTGTGCTGATGATGCTTCAAACATGCTACAGACGCAAAAATACAAATACAGAGAGAAAGCAAATATCCCTGCATGAAAAAGAGTAAAGATGAAGATGATGCCAAGAGAGCCTTTGGTGATGTGATCTCTGCAGCAGTTATTATGTTACATCCTGCCTCTGACTATTGGGCCACCCCTCACCTGAACGCTCCAGAGATTTGTGTTGATGTGAACAAGTTCTATAAAAGAATCTCTTGCTGCGTTGTTCATGTGTTAAAGACAAAGCTGGAGAGAGTCTGGACCCAATTCTGCAGACGTTCTCCAGAGGTCATGTCTGAAAGTGTCTATACAGTCCTCAATTAACTAATATTTCAATGTAGAGCACGCTGCTGTCTCACCTGCTGCTGTTCATTATGTTCTCTCCATCATATTCACAGCTTCTCCTCCAGCTGTTTCCCTTTAAGTGAAATATTAAATAAAATAATCAAATGACCTTCATCAAGCAAGTATTGTCATCAAGCACTGAACATATACACAGAGTCAGAACATACACTGTGAAAAAGAGAGAACAAACGTACCTCTGTGGGATTTCTTTTTTTTCCTGTTACAGAAAGAAACAGATGAAAAACCTCTAACTCGATGACATCATGACTTGATGGGTTCTTATCATCCATGAGAACATTTTCTTTGATCACACACACATCGTACCTGAATGACATGTTTTCATCCTGTAAACGAAGGCGATGGCAGATATAACAAATAAAACTAAAACAACCAAAACCACTGAAGTGATGATTCCCACTGTGACAATTAAACTGGTATTTCCACATTCAGCATCAGTTGAAGTTGTTCCTGGTCGCTTCAGCTGAAGGATTGGTGATTCACATCTGGAACGACAGGGGGACATGTTCACAGGACCGTGAGAGACACCACAGATTCACTGCAGGTGTAAGAAACCAGGCACGTCCACGTGTGGTGTGACTCTTCACTTACTGTGTGTGTGCTTGACAAGATGTACGGGTCCCATCAGAAAATGTTCCGTTACTGCAGTCAGAGCATTCAGAGTCTGTGAGGGCTGTTCCTGTACAAACACAAACTATACAGTTACTATTGTACACGTCATATTAGGATTATATAGCAAAGTGGTATTTGACATGAGACCTGTCTGATTATTGAGGTTTTTGATCAGCAAACATTTCCTTGTTCAAATTCCCTCCTTTTGATGTGAGATGTGATGAAATGTAGAGCAGCATGTCACTAAACTTACAAACATATTTCTATTAACTAAGGAACATTGACAGAATTTCAAAGATACAGAAACTATTTGACATTAGTTTCTCTCATCACACCTGGATCACTGCAACAGTCTTTTATGACTATATTCATTATTTGTTTTTATATTTTTTGTGTTGCATAAAGAAAAGACAAGGTCAGATGAGATGCACCTTTAATGATCCTCCATGGAGGAAGTTCAGTCGACGCAGCAGCACAGTGAAAGCAGCAGTGCATGGACACAATGTAGTCAGAATAAAAATAAGAATACAACTTTGAAATAACACTGAATATATTAGGCTGTTTATCACAACTGTCCACTTCTTGTAGAATGTGACAGGCTGCCACTCAGCCACATTATTATTATTATTATTTCTCTTATGATTATGATTATTATCACAGTTGCACAGGAAGATTGGATTTTGATTAGTTTTGTTTTTAGTTAGTGAGTCCTCTTCAAACTGTTCTACAATATACTGTCACTTTTTATTATTTGTGTGCAGAACTTTTTATAAACAGTCTAAGTGTGTGGTTTATAAATCTTAGACAAACCATATATATACACAACTTTTCAAAATAAAAGAACTGTTCACTATAAGGCACTGCAGCAAGAAATGTTTTACTTTGAAAACAAATTGCTAAAGAGGAAGTGATTCTCTGACTTCTGTTGCCATGACGGAGATCAGATAATCAGACTCTCTCAGTCCAATGTGGTGAAATTAAAATCATGAAATCATCAAAATGATCTGGCAGTGATTCTGACTGAACGTTTGATCATTCATAATACAGATGTCATGTGTGAAGCATGAAATGAACAATTTGCCACATATCATCCAAATGCTTCACAATTGACTGGATGACTGAAATAACCTGCTCTGTGTTCTTTTTTTACAGCTGAGAAAACTTCAATCTTGGAAAATTGGAAAACGCACCTCTATGTTTGATGAACTGCCCTGGTTTACATTGTGTGTGTTTCTTTGCTGCTGCACAGTTGTTCCTTGTGCGGTCTGTACAGTAGAATCCTTCCAGAGGTTCACAAACTGAATCTGTTGTTGCTGTGCATGAAGTGTTTATCTTCAGACCAGAATCTGTGGACACATAGAGGTTACATATGGAGGGAACATATGAAGATACAAACTGCTGTATAAACAACACAGTGGACTGATCTGCTGGTGGCAGGAACAAGGAGATATGGAGTGAACAACTGACTTTTGTAAGAACTTTCTACCATTTCTACCATCACTTCTACCATTAATGCAAGTCTCACTGATAGAAACTACAGAGCAAAGGAGATGATGTGCACATCTTGTGACTTGTGGTTTGTGAAACTCAGACAATCACAGTGACGATGTAAAAACCATCAGAAAAGCTCAGTTCCATCTCAGTCTCAGCTCATACACTGTTGGACTTACTGATTTTAAACCTACAGCAAATGTAAAGACAGAAATCTACCTGGACCACAGGTCGTGCAGAGAAAACACATTGTACGTCCAGTGGGAAGATTCATGAAGGTGTCCTTCTCACAGGGCAGACAGGAAGTGCTCCTGAACCCGCAGTGTGTTTCAACACGATTTCCTGTTGAAAAGAAAACAATTGAATTGCATGAAATGTTTCTGTTGAACAAAGACAAATCATCTTGAGAGTTAAACTCACGTTATATGTGAGTCATCGTAACATGCGCTGCAGTTTCATTCTTATTACTTACAACAAAAGAAGCCAAAACATAAAACAACCCATTCCATCTTATTCTTCTCGTTCAGGATCTTACCAGGTGGACAGAAAGAACAGCATCTGTCCGCTACTGCATACGCAGTTGGAGGACAAGTCAGAGTATTCACACAGAAGACTTTGATCAAAAGTATCTGAAGGACAGAGCAAAAGTTTAAACATGTTAACATTGTCATGAACAGAGAGAGGAGAGGAGACGACTGGACACTTAAATGACCAAATGTTTCTTCTTTCCAGTTTCTGTTTTTTGTAATATATTTGTGACAACATTTGAGTTAGTATTCAGATCTTTGTAAGTTCATTCAATGAAAGATGGATGTATATGGGTTTATTTTATAAAAACAATGGATGAGAACCCCAGAGACCTGCTCATCTGTTTAAACAGACTCAACACTGGCTTGATTGTTTCTGGAGTCAGATTGTTAATTAACAGTATCCAGCCCAAATACTCCTCCTCAAGTTAATAGCTGAGTAGTCTGCATCTGTTAAGGTGGAGCTCCACCAGTGAAGATTTTTGTATTTACTGTTTCTTTGATTTACAACTTTGAGGAAATATTACTGAAAGTGCAGCCTGTCACAATTCTGCTAACACTGATCAATTCTGCAGAAGGTAAAATGTGTTTGTTGCTGTTGTGAACTTGTCTGAGCGAGAATCTCCTGCTGTGTTGTGCATGTGTGTGTGTGCTTCCATTAGCATACTGACACAAAATACAGAAATAAATAAATGAGGAAATAAATAAATGTGGAAATAAATTTAAGACATTTAATTATTTATGTCCTGTTTAATTACAAACTCTTATTAATTTATTTCTTATTTGTTTGCAGAATATGTCTTCATTTATTTATGTATTTATTTATTGTGTGACAACTTTACCAACAAAGATGCAGCTTCCAAATGTTTTCTTCTCAAATTCATCTTGAACGGCAGGTTGGTAGTTTTCTTGAGCTGAGCACCATCACTGAGATCTGGGTTGAGGTGAGGTTTTAATCCAAAAAGGAGAAACACATCTGGAGACAAAGACAAAGAAGACTCAGCTGCAGTTGCCACAGTCAATGAGGCGACATTTTCAAAGAAGGCAACAGGATTGGCACATTGT
Source organism: Paralichthys olivaceus (assembly GCF_024713975.1). NCBI lineage: Eukaryota > Metazoa > Chordata > Actinopteri > Pleuronectiformes > Paralichthyidae > Paralichthys > Paralichthys olivaceus. The sequence goes on from NC_091098.1 coordinate 3,621,005, forward strand.
GTGTTGTGTTGTTTTTGTTGACTGGCTTCAGTTTGTTTACCCCCCCACCCCAAAAAAATAATAAATTAATTTTATGGTCAGCTGCCACTACTCAGCCGTTCACACCAGGCGCGGCGCCAGGATTTCAATTCTGGGTGGGCCAACGTAATTTTGGATGGGCCTTTAATTACAGAAGTTAATACTAACAGTAATAGAGCTGAACATTATTCCTGCCCAACCTGATTGTCTATGTACTGTAGTGTCTGAAAGCATACACCGTTCATGTTGAGACACGAGCAGTTGCGAAGAGCTTTGACAGCGCAGTGTGCAGCTCTCTCTCCTGTTAAAAGTTAATTTAGCTCACCCAGTATGCGCCAAATGCGCCCTCTCCCTCTCTCTCTCTCTTCCCCGCTACAATCAAATAATAATCCAGCCAGATCATTCAAAAAAATGGTATTTACTAAATACACTTAAAATCTCAGTGAAACGAATGAATGAGATGGTCACATAATTTACAGAAAAAAAGTGATTATTTTTGCGTGTGTGTGTTATTCACTGGTCTGACGGACCCGAGGGTCCGGTCGTGAATAAAAATACATGAAAAGCCAAATCCTTTCATTACAGATGCCGTATTTATTTTCAACTCATTGACAGTGACACATTTCGTTCACGTTTGGCATTCTTAATAAAATATCTCATAAACACAAGAAAACCAGTAGGCTGGCTCATTAATCAATAGTTAATTTTAATAATTAGAATTATTTTAAATTAGAAATTCAGAAAAAAATAGATTCTGTCTGTTATTTAGGGTGGGCCATTAGTAAAAGTGGGTGGGCCCAGGCCCGTCAGGCCCAGTCACGCCGCGCCTGGTTCACACCACACAGGCCAGAAGGTGACCTGGCAACATTCCTGCCGCTAGTCTGATCAGGTCTGTTTGTCTTTGACTTTCAGTGAGTGGTAACATGCATCATTTAACCCTCTACAGCCCATTGCTCTGCTCAAAGTTCAGGTCTTAGTTCTGTTCCCTTTCAAAGCCCACGTTTCCTACAGTTCAGTGAGATCCTGTTGATTTCAGAATCAGGAATACTTAATTAATCCTCGTAGGGAAATTTTAAAAAGAAGTATAGATAAAGTGGTTGAGTGTCAGGAGCGCAAGTAACAGGCAGCACTTCGATAAGTGGGCGTTTCCAACGGTTCAGTGAGATCCTGTTGATTTGAAATAAGAAGTGATCTCTATGTTTCTTTGACTGTTTCAAGATACTGAAACTGAGCTCTGCACAAATACACAACACACCACGGTCACACAGCTAAGAGTTGGTATCATATGTGAGCAGATGGTGGTTTTTCTGACATGATAACTGATCACAGGATTACTGCAGAGTGGAGGAGCGAGTTTTCACCTAAATCCTGATGTGATTTTAGTTTTTCAGATGATTCAGATTCCACACTTCCTCATCCAAACCTGAAGGTTTTACACAACTCAGACTCAGACCATGTTTCCAGTAGTTCTCTGACAGTGACACTTTGTTGATAACACCAGTACACAGCGAACAACTTATTGTTTCATCTCCACAAACTCACGGTGTCGATTTATCAGCGACATCACAACAATCTACTGGTTCACTCCTGCTCTGTAATATGCAACATTCAGAGGTTCTATAGAAATTCACTCAGCTTACCGTCGTTAACACGATCAGACGAACTTCCATGTTCCGTCTACAGGCAGTGAGCTCTCGGTTTCAAAGGGAGTGTCCTCGGAGCTGGATAAGAAAAATGGTGAAAGTTATTCACTTCCTGAAAAAAGATCTCTCGACGTCACACAGCCGCTGAGGGAAGTTGGAAACATATTCACAGATTCGAACTTCGGATCAATAATTCACAAGCGAAACGTTGTTAAAACACAAAAGTCTCTTTCCCAGTGTGATCAGGTAGAAAACGAGCTCCGAGCAAACTTATGAATATGAATCATCCTCCTGAACACATGGCTCTGGTCTTTAGCTGTAGTTACAGTCTGTGCGCGTGCGCAGGGACTGTCTATGATTGGCTGCAGGTTCGGCAGTGGGTGGAGCTAAGGGGTCGGAGAGACAGAGTTATAACCTCTTTATATACAGTCTGTGGTTAGAAGGAGAGTGTGATGAGGAAGTATCAGTGTGAGTTGTGGCTGCCTCATGGACAATGCCTTTAACCCAGACATGTCAAACTCAATGCCCGCAATAAAATAGCACATGTCTATCTCAACTGCTCCGCCGGTAAGAAGGAAAAAAAGCTCCATAGGCCGAGCCACGGTGCGCGATGCCCGGCGAGATCCACACGGAGCGAGCGCTCCTCTCCACTCACCCGCAAAGTATCTGATGATATTAAATTAGTTTTCCAGAGTTCCAGAGATCCCAGTTCCAGATGTCTCGTCAAGTTCACCGTGTCTCTCAGGCTTATCTCTTTCTCTCTTTCCTTGCGTCTTCCTCTTTCCATGTCGCTCTGGCCAGAGAGTCAGGCGGAGTGCAGGGGCTCCACTGGTGCAGAGTGCGCGATGCCCGGCGAGATCCACACGGAGCGAGCGCTGTTTTAAATTAAAATCACTTTTACATGAACATAAAAATGTGTTAAACAATTTAATTGAAAGATACAAGATGTTCTTATTTTCTGCATCATAACATTCATCTTACCAGGCATGTGCACAGATAGACCCCTAGTGGTGCTCAAGCACCTGCCCCTTTGCCCTGGATGAGAAAAGTGCCCTTTCTGCTGGAGCCCAACAGTGTTTTGATATCTGACGGCATTTATTTGAGTTCTTGTGAGAATTCTGCTCCTCCCTCCTCCTCCTCCCTCCTCCTCCTCCTCCTCCTCCTCCACTTAGCTCTCGTGCAGAGCTGAGCACTAAACCGCTGCAGCCTGCAGGTCTCCTCTGACCCGCAGCATCAGACAGACAGGTAATGGTAGTGTTTGTGCAAAATGAACCACAATACTTAACATTATAGCTGAAAACAGTACGTGGCTACTGGCCCCACGCATTGGTTTGCTGGAAATGTGCTGATTCAATGCATTGTGTCAGTTGTCTGCTTTTTCTACCTGAAGATATAAAAGCAGAAAGGAGTGGAGAAAAGGGATCAGAAAGTGGAATAGTGCTCTTGAAAAAATCAAGCAGCACTCTGTCACAGAGGTCCACATGACAAGCATGGTGAGGTGGACCAATTACCAAAAGGCTCTCCAGACTTCATCTGATGTTGATGATGATCAGATGTAAAGGGAGTGGAAGCCAGAGAGCGAGAGAGGCAGACAAACAGAGAGATACTGACCAGGTTAATAGATCTCACAGTGTAGATCATAAAGAACAGGCTCAGGAGTCTCTGTGGGGAAGAAAGACTCTCTGACCTTCTCCTCCTGCCATTGAGCAAGACATACAAATAAACCAGAGGTGATAAGAATCTTCCAAGAGATGGCACCAAGGAGGATGCTCCTGTGAAGAAGCTGAACGATCCTGCTCCCCTCACCTCCTCCTTAAATAGATGTATTTTATAGAATATGTTGGATGCTTTATTTTTATTTCATTTATTCAGAGCAGAGTTTTGATAAGTTTTAACTGAGAATATTTTATGATTATTTTTTGCCTGTTATTTATTCATTTAAAAAATTAAAAATATAAGTTTAATATATCCGACTGTGTTTTTTCTTAATTTTATGAATAATTTTGGTGATGGCTGCCCTTTTGTTTTTTTAGCTTGAGCACCTGCTTCCAAAGATGTCTGTGCTCTGTGTATGATAAAAATGACTTATCAAAATGAAGATTCATAATTACTAACAAACTCCAAGTAGCAGATTAAATAACACACAGCATTTTGTAGTAACAGCACTTTAAAAATATTTGATTGTAGAATTTAAACGTACAAGTCACATACACATTACAGAGCCAAAAGATTTTCTACGTGTTCATCAACTTCAATGAAAGAAAACCCTTTTTCAGATCAGGCTGTATGTAGCAATGGAGTTTGCACTGGAACACAGTCAATGCATAGACCGATTTTAATATTAATTCTCTGACTGCCATTTTACCATATCTATTAAAACAAAGTGCAGTAGCCGTTTGTCAAAAATAAAAGTTTCAAATCAAACCTTTAAATTAGAAAAATCAAAGGGCCACTGTTGCACCATGGGTTGTGGTGTACGCGGACGGGAAAAACAGCTGTCCAAACAAGTATCCAATTTCAGTAGAAAACCGTGGTTTATTTGACCAGAAAAGCGAGCAAACATTAACAAAGACAAATTCTCCGTTTCTCTCCCGCTCCGGTAAAAACCACATGCCCACCCCGGTGCATCCTGGTCCAGTACCGGGATTCTAAATATAATCTTACGTGCCCCCTAACGTGCCCAAATGAAACAAAACACAAATAGTAAACACCAAAAAAACACCTAACCTAAACAAATAATAGAACAAAATACTAACAGAAATGAAATCAAATAAATTGCTTCAGAATAATCAAATCTAAATACTTACTAAACTAAATACTAAACTAAACAACACTAAAAAATGCATTTTTATTAATATGCATACACTCTTTATTAGTTTTGACATCATTCTTGTGGAATTCAAACCTTGTAAGTCATACCCATATTAGCATAGCTTTTGTAAAACTAGATCTAAATGTTAAATATTATATTAATAAGTATTGTAACTGTTTTCAACAGGACTGATCCAGACAGGAGGTCACCATTCATCCTTGAAAAGCAAAGCTGAATCATGATGCCTTTCAGGAACACCAACCTGTATAAAAAATCACTTTATGTATATAACATATATATTTGAAATTAATACAGCAAATCTGTTTAATGTCCCTTTTATTATTACACTTTTCATTACAGTGTTAACTCAATTTAACAAATATTTATAATGGAAAATATGAATATATCCATTACAATCAAATTAAAAAGATACAACAGAAGTAATAGTAATAACCCTAATTATATCCTTATACATCTATATGCAGGTGTGTGAATACTTGTGGTACTGTATGAAGCCTTCAGAGGGACAAATACAGCAGCTGGGGATGACAAGATGGGTTCCCTGGCCTAAAGAGCCATGTTGACAATAAATCAAATGTTGATATGCTGAGGTAACAGTGTTGTCATCCCTACGCTCTCTAATGTGGTCTAACACCGTAACATCCTCCTGGTACTGCCTGTGAATATGTAAAAAACTTCTAGGCAGTACTGGGAGAAGTACGGTGGTAGACTCACAGCTTTCAGGATCCTGACCACAGCATTTCCTCTGACTGTCTGAAAGGTGTGTCCCTACAGTTCATAAGAACACCATGACACTCCAGCAGAAGGTGGGTCACCACGTCTGCAGCTGTCAGCTCCTGTGCTGCTCCACACTCATCTCTTCTATAAGTGTGTGAAAACATAAACAAAGGAGAAACTCAGAGAAGGCTTTATTATGAGCTCTATATTATGTTGGTTATATGATAATGCCAGTTATTAGGGGCTGTAGGTTTACAGTCAGTGACTGACGTGCACTGCACCGCTAATGTTACAGTAACATTACTCAGTAAGATGTGAACACAGAGCTGTGGTATAAAAACACTTTGTGTTGTGTTGTTCTTGTTGGTGTCAAGCAGACCATGTAGTAATATAAGAAAAATACAAACCTGTAGCTTCATTCTGCTCCCAGTGGTTCAGTCTCTCCTCCTCCTCACTGCTGCAGCTCCAGGATCTCCCCCTCTTCTCTTGCTCTCCTCAGTACAGCTCTCAGATGTTTCAGTGTGTAAACGGAGAAGACATGTGTCTCCCGCATATTTTTATAATATATATATATTTTAAACTTTGTGTGTAGAGTTGCGTTGATGATTGTTGCTGATGGTTTTATTTGTATTTCATGTAGGGCCTGCCACTGAGGAGTTGCCCCTAATTTCAGCTGTGTGATGATAATAAAGGCATTCAGTTCTATTCTATAATACAAGTGTCCCAAACTACAGACGATTAGGGCTGCACGATATTAGGAAAATGTGTGATATGTGATAATGTTGTGTAATATTGCGATGAAGATATGATTGTTTTACTCAAACTGAGTTTATACACACGTCGGATCACAGTGTGTAAACAATAGCGAGTCAGAGACGTCAGCTGAGAGAGAGATTTAATTTTTATTTTTAAAACCATCCTTTATTTGTCACTATTTACACTGTATAAAAAACGTAATAAATTACATTTATACATTTTTTTTCTCAGAGAAATTATAAATTTATTATATCTCCGTAGACCAGCTGTTGGTCTATGACGGAGCAGAGAACCTCTGTGTCCCCACATCAGCCTGAAACTCTCCAGGGCATGGGTGGCTCTGAAAAAACTAAAATCAATTAGAAGTCTGGCTTTTACCATTTTTGCAAACAAGTAAATCACATCAACGTTCACTTCTTCTTCTATTTGTCTTTTACGGCTCACATACACCGCCATCTTTGCCTGAGCTAAAACAAAGTTTAAGAGCTGACACTTGTGTTTTCTCTGGCGAGTTTAATTAAAACCACAGATAAAAACTGTCTTCTTGAAAAACTCCTCGCATCTGTTAAAAATGGTGTCCAGTGAACTAAACAGAGTGGAGAGATGAGAACACTCTAAAAAACAGTGAAACACAGTTTCTCTCTGGCTGCAGAACGGACATTTGTCTTCTACAGCAGAGTTGATGACCGAGATAACAGAGTTCACTGCTACGATTCCTTGTAGGATTCTCCACTGCAGGTCTCTGTGTCTCTTTATTACAGGATGTTTTAAAGACAGGAAGTAATCTGGTAGCAGGGTATGGGTCTGTGGAGTCTGGCAGCAGTGAACCTTCACAGAAGTCTTTTAAAGTGTTCATGTCTCATCAGTTTTGATTTCCAGTAGAGATGTGATTTATGGCTCTTTGGAGGGAGCCGGATCTTTGGGATCCGTTCATTTCAAAGAGCCCTTCAAAAGACTGGCTCATTTGGCTCATTTTTATATTTATTCACTTTTAAGAAGTAAGAATAATAATTTCGAACTCAGATTTCCCACCAATATTTGAGTTTGAATTATTCTGAAATATTGATTATAGCTTCATTTGACATGTGTGGACAAGATTTTAAAGTCTGATATGGATTCATTGTAAATATTCCACTGCCATATCCCTCTGAGTTGACAGTGAGATCACTATTTATTTCACTAAGTGTGTGTAAAACTACTTTGACTTATATTATTCATGCAACACCGAAACACTTAGAAATACACAATAAAAAACTAAGCAGGCTACAAAAAACTCAAAACAATATTTTAATAAAGGCTTATAATCAAGATTAAAGGTGCTGTAAAAAAATACTAAGTTGTTGGTCAGTAACATATTGTCTTGTTTTAGTGCAAATTTTAGAGAAAAACGTGTCACACAAGTTTTAACAGTGGGGTGTTGAGTTTGAAAATGCCTGTGCAAATTGTTTGTGGAGCCAGATTAAATGAAATGATCTTCTGGCAAATACTGCACTTAGCCTCACTGTCTGCCTCAAGCGAAAAGTGCTCCTTTTGCTTTGGCTCATTTTGCAGAATGATGACGGACAGCCCCCCCCCCTCTCCTTCAGGCTGCTGTTGACTGCACTGCCGACTCTGAGGCGCTTTTTTTTTTTTTCTTTGCTTTTCACTGTGGCACTCCCGTGAAGGGAGCGTGCAAATATTGCAGTTGTTGTCTCATGCAAATATTTGCATTACGCAATGCATATGAAACAAGCGCTCCTCCCCGTTCTCTCTCCGTCTCACTCAGTGGAGGAGCAAGGAGGACCTTGTGTGAGCATCTGTGTGAACCATAGGTGTAAACTCAGGGAGAGAAAAAAAAAAAGAACGGCTCCCAACCAAACGCTGCCAGACTCCACAGACCCATACCCTGCTACCAGATTACTTCCTGTCTTTAAAACATCCTGTAATAAAGAGACGCAGAGACCTGCAGTGGAGAATCCTACATGGAATCGTAGCAGTGAACTCTGTTATCTCGGTCATCAACTCTGCTGTAGAAGACAAATGTCCGTTCTGCAGCCAGAGAGAAACTGTGTTTCACTGTTTTTAGAGTGTTCTCATCTCTCCACTCTGTTTAGTTCACTGGACACCATTTTTAACAGATGCGAGGAGTTTTTCAAGAAGACAGTTTTTATCTGTGGTTTTAATTAAACTCGCCAGAGAAAACACAAGTGCCAGCTCTTAAACTTTGTTGTAGCTCAGGCAAAGATGGCGGTGTATGTGAGCCGTAAAAGAGAAATAGAAGAAGAACTGAATGTTGATGTGATTTACTTGTTTGCAAAAATGGTAAAAGCCAGACTTCTAATTGATTTTAGTTTTTTCAGAGCCACCCATGACCTGGAGAGTTTCAGGCTGATGTGGGGACACAGAGAGGTTCTCTGCTCCGTCATAGACCAACAGCTGGTCTACGGAGATATAATACATTTATAATTTCTCTGAGAAAAAAAATGTATAAATGTAACTTATTACGTTTTTTATACAGTGTAAATAGTGATAAATAAAGGATGGTTTTAAAAATAAAAAATAAATATCTCTCTCAGCTGACGTCTCTGACTCGCTATTGTTTACATTGTCGGGGCAGCACGAGCAAAAACGGTTTTCTATTTCTTTTACAGCCGCTGCTGACAGAGGGTGTACTGTTTGAGGATGTGTCAGCGTATCTTCAGTATGGTTTCATATGCCTGCTTCAATGTTTCCTCTGTCGCAGCAAAATCAACATGTTAACACTTTACTGTCTGAAGAAAAAGTTTTAGATGTCATTTAAATAAATAATGCAAATCCTACTGTCTACATTATAAGTGCTATGTTCATAAACTAAATAACGTACAGTTAGATGCACATATTAAAAGCAATATTCTTAAAGAAACTTGTTGATTAAATTACTATTTTTTGGAGTGTTATCTGTTCACACAATTGGACTTGAGGTCCTAATGAAACTCTGCAGACATGAGTCAGCATTTCAGGGGATTGCCCTCCTCTAAGCTGTACAACGTATGATGTCATGACTTGAGTTGTGGTTTAGACCCTTGAACCACAGGATGTTAGAAAAGCCACGGTTCACTCTTCTAACCACACATGCGTTTTATGACTCCGCTCCTTGATCTCCTGATGCAGCTGTTTTTAAGTTTTCATTCTTTCTCTGCAAGATTTTAAGTCCTTCTCTGGTTTTTGGAAACTTGTAGAAACAACGAGAAAATAACCAAGTATATAGGAGAGAACCAACAAATGATTAATGAAATACAAGTGTTATTGTCAATTGGTAATTATCAAGCGGGTCTCGCCAGTAACTCAATGTATCCCGGGACAGACAGACGTGCAATGGATGTCACGTGTACAGAACAACGCAACAGAAACATATTGTACAATTACAATGAAAGAAAATGATTACTGTAGTAGTGGTTAGCAGTGGTGGTAATATATATAGTGGTGGGTCATAACAATGCTACAATGATATAAAAGTTAATATTAATGTCATAGAATTATGACTAATAGTAATAACTAGAGTGGATGTCAGGCAGGGCCATGGCAGTAGAGGAAACCATGATTCATTACCAGGAGCAGCCATGATCCATGAGAACCTGCTGGACGAGAGAGCACAGAAACTCCTACGAGGGCTGTACCTGTTGGGTTCATTCATTTGATTGGAGGGAGGCAACGCTTCAAGTGTGCTGCATCAGACCACGGTCGGTCCCTGCCCTCTTTATATACAGTCTATGGTCCCTGCGCACAGGAGAGAGCTCTGCCATGTGCTCCGCTCGCAGGTTGATTCATACTGAACTTTGCTCGGAGCTCGTTTTCTACCTGACCACACTGGGAAAGAGACTTTTGTGTTTTAACAACGTTTCGCTTGTGAATTATTGATCCGAAGTTCGAATCTGTGAATGTGTTTCCAACTTCCCTCAGCGGCTGTGTGGCGTCGAGAGATCTTGTTCCATGAAGTGAATGAGTGTTCACCATTTTTCTTATCCAGCTTCGAGGACACTCACTTTGAACCCGAGAGCTCACTGCCTGTAGACGGAACATGGAAGTTCGTCTGATCGTGTTAACGACGGTAAGCTGAGTGAATTTCTATAGAACCTCTGAATGTTGCATATTACAGAGCAGGAGTGAACCAGTAGATTGTTGTGATGTCGCTGATAAATCGACACCGTGAGTTTGTGGAGATGAACCAATAAGTTGTTCGCTGTGTACTGGTGTTATCAACAAAGTGTCACTGTCAGAGAACTACTGGAAACATGGTCTGAGTCTGAGTTGTGTAAAACCTTCAGGTTTGGATGAGGAAGTGTGGAATCTGAATCATCTGAAAAACTAAAATCACATGAACACACCCACATCAGGATTTAGGTGGAAACTCGCTCCTCCACTCTGCAGTAATCCTGTGATCAGTTATCATGTCAGAAAAACCACCATCTGCTCACATATGATACCAACTCTTAGCTGTGTGACCGTGGTGTGTTGTGTATTTGTGCAGAGCTCAGTTTCAGTATCTTGAAACAGTCAAAGAAACATAGAGATCACTTCTTATTTCAAATCAACAGGATCTCACTGAACCGTTGGAAACGCCTTTTTATGAGTCCACTAATCGAAGTGCTGCCTGTTACTTGCGCTCCTGACACTCAACCACTTTATCTATACTTCTTTTTTTAATTTCCCTACGGGGATTAATTAAGTATTCCTGATTCTGAAATCAACAGGATCTCACTGAACGGTAGGAAACGTGGGCTTTGAAAGGGAACAGAACTAAGACCTGAACTTTGAGCAGAGCAATGGGCTGTAGATTGATCAGTGTTAGCAGAATTGTGACAGGCTGCACTTTCAGTAATATTTCCTCAAAGTTGTAAATCAAAGAAACAGTAAATACAAAAATCTTAACTGGTGGAGCTCCACCTTAACAGATGCAGACTACTCAGCTATTAACTTGAGGAGGAGTATTTGGGCTGGATACTGTTAATTAACAATCTGACTCCAGAAACAATCAAGCCAGTGTTGAGTCTGTTTAAACAGATGAGCAGGTCTCTGGGGTTCTCATCCATTGTTTTTATAAAATAAACCCATATACATCCATCTTTCATTGAATGAACTTACAAAGATCTGAATACTAACTCAAATGTTGTCACAAATATATGACAAAAAACAGAAACTGGAAAGAAGAAACATTTGGTCATTTAAGTGTCCAGTCGTCTCCTCTCCTCTCTCTGTTCATGACAATGTTAACATGTTTAAACTTTTGCTCTGTCCTTCAGATACTTTTGATCAAAGTCTTCTGTGTGAATACTCTGACTTGTCATCCAACTGAGTATCTGATACGGAATGAATGCTGTCCTCTCTGTCCACCTGGTAAGATCCTGAACGAGAAGAATAAGATGGAATGGGTTGTTTTATGTTTTGGCTTCTTTTGTTGTAATAAGAATGAAACTGCAGCGCATGTTACGATAACTCACATATAACGTGAGTTTAACTCTCAAGATGATTTGTCTTTGTTCAACAGAAACATTTCATGCAATTCAATTGTTTTCTTTTCAACAGGAAATCGTGTTAAAACAGACTGCACAGAGTTTAGGAGCACTTCCTGTCTGCCCTGTGAGAAGGACACCTTCATGAATCTTCCCACTGAACGTACAATGTGTTTTCCCTGCACGACCTGTGGTCCAGGTAGATTTCTGTCTAAACATTTGCTGTAGGTTTAAAATCAGTAAGTCCAACAGTGTATGAGCTGAGACTGAGATGGAACTGAGCTTTTCTGATGGTTTTTACATCGTCACTGTGTTTGTCTGTTTAGAATCGTTTTCTGTGTCACAAAACACAAGTCACAAATTGTGTGTGTTCATATTTTAGTTCTTCTTTTTTGCCATCAAATTAGGAGACTCTCCTTTGCTCTGTAGTTTCTATCAGTGGGACTTGCATTAATGGTAGAAGTGAAAGTTCTTACAAAAGTCAGTTGTTCACTCCATATCTCCTTGTTCCTGCCACCAGCAGATCAGTCCACTGTGTTGTTTATACAGCAGTTTGTATCTTCATATGTTCCCTCCATATGTAACCTCTATGTGTCCACAGATTCTGGTCTGAAGATAAACACTTCATGCACAGCAACAACAGATTCACTTTGTGAACCTCTGGAAGGATTCTACTGTATCAAACACACAAGGAACAACTGTGCAGCAGCAAAGAAACACACACAATGTAAACCAGGGCAGTTCATCAAACAGAGAGGTGCGTTTTCCAATTCTGACTTTAAGATTGAAGTTTTCTCAGCTGTAAAAAAAGAACACAGAGCAGGTTATTTCAGTCATCCAGTCAATGTGAAGCATTTGGATGATATGTGGCAAATTGTTCATTTCATGCTTCACACATGACATCTGTATTATGAATGATCAAACGTTCAGTCAGAATCACTGCCAGATCATTTTGATGATTTCATGATTTTAATTTCACCACATTGGACTGAGAGAGTCTGATTATCTGATCTCCGTCATGGCAACAGAAGTCAGAGAATCACTTCCTGTTTAGCAATCTGTTTTCAAAGTAAAACATTTGTTGCTGCAGTGCCTCATAGTGAACAGTTCTTTTATTTTGAAAAGTTGTGTATATATATGGTTTGTCTAAGGTTTATAAACCACACACTTAGACTGTTTATAAAAAGTTCTGCACACAAACAATAAAAAGTGACAGTATATTGTAGAACAGTTTGAAGAGGACTCACTCACTAAAAACAAAACTAATCAAAATCCAATCTTCCTGTGCAACTGTGATAATAATCATAATCATAAGAGAAATAATAATAATAATAATGTGGCTGAGTGGCAGCCTGTCACATTCTACAAGAAGTGGACAGTTGTGATAAACAGCCTAATATATTCAGTGTTATTTCAAAGTTGTATTCTTATTTTTATTCTGACTACATTGTGTCCATGCACTGCTGCTTTCACTGTGCTGCTGCGTCGACTGAACTTCCTCCATGGAGGATCATTAAAGGTGCATCTCATCTGACCTTGTCTTATCTTTATACAACACAAAAAATATAAAAACAATAATGAATATAGTCATAAAAGACTGTTGCAGTGATCCAGGTGTGATGAGAGAAACTAATGTCAAATAGTTTCTGTATCTTTGAAATTCTGTCAATGTTCCTTAGTTAATAGAAATATGTTTGTAAGTTTAGTGACATGCTGCTCTACATTTCATCACATCTCACATCAAAAGGAGGGAATTTGAACAAGGAAATGTTTGCTGATCAAAAACCTCAATAATCAGACAGGTCTCATGTCAAATACCACTTTGCTATATAATCCTAATATGACGTGTACAATAGTAACTGTATAGTTTGTGTTTGTACAGGAACAGCCCTCACAGACTCTGAATGCTCTGACTGCAGTAACGGAACATTTTCTGATGGGACCCGTACATCTTGTCAAGCACACACACAGTAAGTGAAGAGTCACACCACACGTGGACGTGCCTGGTTTCTTACACCTGCAGTGAATCTGTGGTGTCTCTCACGGTCCTGTGAAAATGTCCCCCTGTCGTTCCAGATGTGAATCACCAAAACCTCAGCTGAAGCGACCAGGAACCACTTCAACTGATGCTGAATGTGGAAATACCAGTTTAATTGTCACAGTGGGAATCATCGCTTCAGTGGTTTTGGTTGTTTTAGTTTTATCTGCCATCGCCTTAGTTTACAGGAAGAGGAAAACATGTCATTCAGGTACGATGTGTGTGTGATCAAAGAAAATGTTCTCATGGATGATAAGAATCCATCAAGTCATGATGTCATCGAGTAAGAGGTTTTTCATCTGTTTCTTTCTGTAACAGGAAAAAGAAGAAATCCCACAGAGGTACGTTTGTTCTCTCTTTTTCACAGTGTATGTTCTGACTCTGTGTATATGTTCAGTGCTTGATGACAATACTTGCTTGATGAAGGTCATTTGATTATTTTATTTAATATTTTACTAGAAGGGAAACACAACTGAAGGAGAAGCTGTGGATATGATGGAGAGAACATAATGAACAGCAGCAGGTGAGACAGCAGCGTGCTCTACATTGAAATATTAGTTAATTGAGGACTGTATAGACACTTTCAGACATGACCTCTGGAGGACGTCTGCAGAATCGGGTCCAGACTCTCTCCAGCTTTGTCTTTAACACATGAACAACGCAGCAAGAGATTCTTTTATAGAACTCGTTCACATCAACACAAATCTCTGGAGCGTTCAGGTGAGGGGTGGCCCAATAGTCAGAGGCAGGATGTAACATAATAACTGCTGCAGAGATTAAACCACCAAAGGCTCTCTTGGCATCATCTTCATCTTTACTCTTTTTCCTGCAGGGATATTTGCTTTCTCTTTGTATTTGTATTTTTGCGTCTGTAGCATGTTTGAAGCATCATCAGCACACCTATCCTGCTGTATCGACACATTAGGTAGAGTTTTAGAGAAACATCCAGCCCCTCTGGAGAATGTCAGGAGATTGTCTGGAGTCCAGTGCATGTCTGAAAGTGGCCTAAGATTGATCTGACTTTACTCTGTGAAGTCTGTACACATGTACAAGAGGTTTCCATTTTAATTCAACATATTTCTTTCCTCAGCAAAAGAGATGAACCTGCAGAGAACCAGTAAACTGTCTGTGCACTGCAGAGTGAATGTGCTCTAGAATCCAGGTATATCCCTCTGGGTTCTGGTAAATTGTTTTTGCAGGGTACAGAAAAAAACTCTGTTTCACATCACTTCACAGATGTCACTGCACCCAAACTACAGTGAGCTGGGAATATGAAACTTGGAGCATGTTTATTAAAACTGCCTGAATCTCCTGCTGACAGTGAGTGAGCTGCACGTGCCTCAACTACCAGTCACCTCACTGCCATCTACAAAAGTTCTCTGACAACTCTGCTGTTATCGGCCTCATCAGGGACGGGGACGACAGAGCCTACAGAGAGCTCATTAAGGACTTTGTGGTCTGGTGCCAGTTGAACCACCTCCAGCTCAATGCCGGGAAGACCAAAGAGCTGGTGCTGGATTTCCACAGGCACAAACAACCCTGCACACAGGTGATCATCCAGGGAACGGATATAGAGATGGTGACATCTTACAAGTACCTGGGTGTTCACATGAACAATAAACTGGATTGGACTGATCACACTGCAGCTACACTGAGTAACTCAATGTATCCCGCTACTGTCTATGGACTCCTCCTCATCACTGCAGAGAAGTCAGCTCAGTGAGGTCATTCGGCCTTTTGACGCATCGATGTTCTCCTCACGCTCAGGAAAGGAGGGAGGAGTGAGGAGCAAGTCTGATACGACGTTACCAGCTTGTTACACACTGAACCTTTAACACATTATTTATTTTTATAATATATATATTTTAAACTTTGTGTGTAGAGTTGCGTTGATGATTGTTGCTAATGGTTTTATTTGTATTTCATGTAGGGCCTGCCACTGAGGAGTTGCCCCTAATTTCAGCTGTGTGATGATAATAAAGGCATTCAGTTCTATTCCATAACACAAGTGTCCCAAACTACGGACGATTAGGGCTGCACGATATTAGGAAAATGTGTGATGTGCGATAACGTTGTGTAATATTGCTTTTATTAGTTTTTTTAGCCAGTTCATGAATGTTTGGGGTTAGGTTCTGTGGAAACCCTCAAGATGGAGTGAATGTGTGCATCAGTGAGACGACTCCTGTGTGGGTTTTTGTTCATCTTCATCTCAGAGAAAAGCGTGTGGGTGAACTTGACAGGGCACAGACAGCAGCACACAGGCACTGGGATCTCTGGATCTCTGGAAAGATAATTTAATATCATCAATACTCAGTGAGTGAGTGGAGAGGAGCGCTGTGTGTGTAGCCGGGCATTGAGCACCCTGGCTCGGGCTATGGAGCTTTTTTTTTACCGAAAAAAGATATGATATGTTTACCTTGAGTTTGACGTCTCTGGACTAGAATATTGAGCCACACATCTATTCCGTCTTTCACATCAGCGCTGTATAATCACAAGGGAGCGATCATTTTATTATTATCATAGTCTTCAGTCAGAGGGGGGCCACAGGGGGGTCCAGGCTCAGTGTTGGACCCCTGTTGGACCCCCCCCCCCAAGACTGCCACAGCTCACAACACATCTAACATCGCTGTATATAAAACAGCTTGCAATGATCACCTGTCTTTCCTAAATGTACCACAAATGTCACAATAATCAAATTGTTTGTGTTATTGTTTTTTTGCATTTGAAGAAGGTACAAAAGGAAATCAGAGAAATGACATCACACGGCCAGAGGTGTAACGTGGACTATGTGTTTTTGTATAGGTATTTATTATCTAAGCTAATGTTATAAAGGGGTGAGGGAGGAAGTAACAGGAAGTGCGGCGAGCGAGGAGCGAGGAACAAACTCTCATCCGATAACCAGATCGCGGAGCCCGGATGCTGAACGGATGGGGTGAGATCGTGAGGTGTTCCAACAGAGGGTGGACCGTCACGTTTCGCCATTGTTGTCCCCTGTTAATATTATGTATCCTTAATTTAGACACACCTTCAGTGGACTTTTCACTTTGTAGGTGTTGTTCTGTGCACTCTGTCATCCCGGGAGAACTACTGTTTACTTGTTGTGGTGACCATGTTGGTATACTGCCGCCGCGGTCGTGGTTTGATATTTAATTCGTTTGGGCCTTAAATACACGGTGTTTTCCCCTCAAACTGTGTTTCTTGTTGATGATAATTTGCTTTTTAGTCAATGCGTGTTTAACGCGGATGTTTTCAGCGTTCTTCTGGCGCTATTAATCATTTTGTGTAGCCCGACCAGTTATTTGGAAGCAACTGGAGTCTGGTGAAATGAGCGTATTGTACTTTTCCTTAGAGCTGTCTGAGATAAGGTGAATTGGTACAAGCTTACACAGCTGATCAGTATTACTGATCTGATGGCGTCATAGAGCTTAATAGAATCATTTAATAATCAGTTAAACATGTTGATTTACTTTAAACTTGAACTAGTTAACTCACCTATATCTGACAGTGCAGGTGAACTGCTCCAAGAAAACGACCACATTCTGACAGTAACATTCTGTTTTCCATTAAAACAGTACTGTGCTGTAAAGAACAATGTATTCTGGGAAATATTTATGAGCTGTTTTCCTTAAGATATTGCAATACACTGTAAACAGCATTGCATTCTGGGGGTGATGTCAGAATCAACGGCAGAGAGGTCCTGCAAAAACGGAAAACTACTATTTTTCTAGAAGACACATGTGGAACACAAATTGGTGAAGCCAACTCTGGATCTTTTTTAGAGGATTATCATCTGAATCCTGCATTTTATGAACAAGTCTTTAAGTTGAAATCAACTTTTTCTGCCTTGCATCGTTTGCTTACCTTTGTGGTCTTTAAACAACCTCACACTAGAACTGTCACTTAGCTATAGCTTGCAGCATAAGCTTGTGGTCCTCTGAATTAGCCATGTGGTGACTTGTGAGTACAGCAGAAAAGCTCATTTTTAAATCGTTATTTTGTAGGTTAGGCCAATTTCTTATCAGTGCTTAAAAGTTATTCTTATTGGCTTTTGTATGGTCAGTTGGTTCACAGCTAGGTGCATTATTATGAGTTTCTCATCTTCTGTACATTTTCACCATAACCTTAACTCCACTAAAGCTTTAGTAATGTTAAAGTTTATTTGGTGTTGAAGTTGAACTAATATTATTTTGTAATTTTACTATGTTGTCCAGCTGCTGAAGGCCCACTTGACAAAGATTTGAGATGGACTCACTCGTCTAGTTTGTTTCTTTTCTCTTTTCATTTATACTGCAATGACTTGTTGCCATCTTAATCCTCATCTAATAGAGCTAATATCCTAACCACAGTTTTTTGTCTGTGCTACAGCTGTCTTCCACAGTGGTGGCGAAAGGACACTCAACCTACTTTTGACTCCTCGTCTAATATTGCTCGATATGTATTCAGAACATCTTCTATTGCATATCAGATGGGTTTTGTTATAAGTTAATAAAGGTTATCTGTATTAATAATTAATAAAGCATACACTTCTTCCTCTTAGATATATTTGCAAAAGTCAAGATACTTTTTGAGATGACTCTTGATTCCTGTTTCTCGGGGAAAGAGCCTTTGACAGTTGGACACTGGAGGATCAGCCTTGAGGATCGTCTGTGGGACATCCTCTCACCTGTTGTGACAGGGCTTGCTGCTCTGTTTACAGACTGAACATGTTTAACTGGGACGCTGTCTATACAAGCTGAGGCTTGTGCTGTCTATCTGTTATTTTCTCATTTTTTCAAAATGTTTCATTATTATTATTTTTAACCTTTACTTCATAAACACTTTATTATAGACATCATATATTCTAGACTTCATATCTGTTCAACCTCTCATCTCTTGTGTTCCTCTGTGTTTTGTAGATGCTTCTTTTGAATCAACCCAGAATGAGGAACAAAAGCTGAGGGAATCGTCTCCAAGAGAAATGTGTCACATCAACCTTGTAGACTTTGAGTGGAATTTCATAGGTCAGCGAGAGCTCTCTCCTCAGGCACTTCACATCAATGCAACCATGGTTATTTGTCCATTTTTGTCTTTAATTCTGTACATGTGATCATATTCTTGCATTGTTTCACTTCAAAAATGTGGATCTGCTTACTTTGTATGTACATGCTCACTTGTCCCAGGGCAGGTATACAATTGTAGGATTTAATCACTTAAGCCTTTTGATGTTACTGTGTATAAAACAGTCAGTATCTGAGCAGACCCTAATCCTCCACTTTATTTCACTGTGTTAGAAATACTGATGAGTTATTGGATGTGTTTACTCCATGCATGTCACTTCTTGGTCTTCCATGCAAGCAAATGACATGGCTCTCACTGTCGGTGCTTCACACACAATACCTCAGAAACCATAGTTCTAATTATGACAGTGTTTAAAGGACGATGTATCTCGCCATTGTGTTGTTAAATTAATAGATTTAAAGAGATTTGTCTGAAAAAGGCACTTTGTTTTTACCAGGACCATCAAGTCTGACCAGCTAGATGTTCCACCATTTAAACAAGTAGAAAAAACTCAATAATATGAGTCTTTCATATTTCTCTGTTTGTATTTCAGTATCACTGGTTACAGATTATATTTGTGGAATTCATGTTCTTGTCCTGCTAATACTTGCAGTGTCAAGATGCATAATAAGTGTTTTACAAGGTTTATTGTTTTATCCCATTTAATGAACATACTGGTAACTGTCATGTTCTGTTATGCATAGCTTGAAATCTCCAACTGTAATGGACAACTTTGTTTCTATCAACAAAAGACAAACAACCTGCTCCTCCACCATGTTCTCTGTCTTTCCAGATCACTGTAAATCCATTCATTCAACTCAGTGAAGGTTTTAACCAAATTTATGAAACACAAACATCTGGATTTATGGACATTTCTTTGATCGACAATATAACAAGCTGTTAAATCACATTGTTAAAAACTAAACCAGTGGTTTTGAAAATGTTTTGCTTCTGATAAAGAAATCTAGTTATTTCAAATGTATGAAATTTTCAAAAGCTCTCATAATATATCTTACATCGCTCTATACATGACTGTTTACAATGTATTTTACTGCAGCTTCACTTGCAGCTTACATACCTGCTTCAGTATAATGATCTAATAGAGCTTAATACAATCATATAATAATCAGTTAACCAAGTTGCTTTACTTTAAACTTGAACTAGTTAACTCACCTATATCTGACAGTGCAGGTGAACTTCAATTTAAATATTTCAGCCCAGAAACTGTAGCTAAATGGTCCAAAAACATTTGGAGTTTAAAAGAGCCACTGAAAACATTTATCATTCAAGACCAGTTACATACACTGTAAGTATAAACAGGAAGCAGAATGTGTACTCTGCAGTTGGTTGCTTAGTAACAGATACTACTACGAACCAGACTCTGGTACTACATCTACTCTATTTTGTCCATCTGCGCTGAATGTCCCCCAGTGTTACACTCTTCTGTTTAGAAAAGACATCTGTGTTTCAAACAGATGTTTAGAGGTAAAACCCAGAATCTTCACTCAAACACACATTTAGAAAGTTAAATATACAATACTAGGTTATTTTAGCTATTCCTTATGTATTTTCACAATAAAAGTCCAAAGAATGCTTTAACCTTACTGAGCTTGAAGATCTATACAGCTTCATAAACACTGAACAGTGTTTTTGAATCATTAAAACGAATGCAGTTCAAGTTTCAAGGGTTTTATTGTCATATGTGTAAAAGCCCTGACAAAGGGAGTATTTGAGTGAACGATACATGGACATAAACTGTTCTCAGATCAGAGAGGTGTCTCTTAATGTTATTTAAAAACTCTGTGCTCCCTCTGCTGGAACCATCTGGTAACTACTCCTGCTCTTAATGCTGCTCGTGTTAGAATAACTTTTTGAACATAAAACACAAGAATACACAAAAATACTGTTCTCTAACTGCTGCAACTGACAGCAAACATTATAACCATAACATAAATATAACCGCTTACATGGTAAATATGCTATTTAATGCTTGTCCTTCCAAGATACAAGTGTCTGCTGTGAAGAAAATAAAACACAATAAAAGATGAAGAGAATAATCTCAGTTCATACACTGAGGGTGGCCATTTGTCCCATCATGCCACTGTGCCAGCACTTAGAAATAATATTCCAGTTTCAGCCAGATGTCCAGATCCAGCTGTGAGTTATCTCTCCACAGAGGATCATGAAGTCTGAGTGTTGAGGCACGTGCAGCTCACTCACTGTCAGCAGGAGATTCAGGCAGTTTTAATAAACATGCTCCAAGTTTCATATTCCCAGCTCACTGTAGTTTGGGTGCAGTGACATCTGTGAAGTGATGTGAAACAGAGCAGTGGTTTTTTCTGTACCCTGCAAAAACAATGTACCAGAACCCAGAGGGATATACCTGGATTCTAGAGCACATTCACTCTGCAGTGAACAGACAGTTTATTGGTTCTCTGCAGGTTCATCACTTTTGCTGAGGAAAGAAATATGTTGAATTAAAATGGAAACCTCTTGTACATGTGTACAGACTTCACAGAGTAAAGTCAGATCAATCTTAGGCCACTTTCAGACATGCACTGGACTCCAGACAATCTCCTGACATTCTCCAGAGGGGCTGGATGTTTCCCTAAAACTCTACCTAATGTGTCGATACAGCAGGATAGGTGTGCTGATGATGCTTCAAACATGCTACAGACGCAAAAATACAAATACAAAGAGAAAATCTCTGCAGCAGTTATTATGTTACATCCTGCCTCTGACTATTGGGCCACCCCTCACCTGAACGCTCCAGAGATTTGTGTTGATGTGAACGAGTTCTATAAAAGAATCTCTTGCTGCGTTGTTCATGTGTTAAAGACAAAGCTGGAGAGAGTCTGGACCCAATTCTGCAGACGTCCTCCAGAGGTCATGTCTGAAAGTGTCTATACAGTCCTCAATTAATGAATATTTCAATGTAGAGCACGCTGCTGTCTCACCTGCTGCTGTTCATTATGTTCTCTCCATCATATTCACAGCTTCTCCTCCAGCTGTGTTTCCCTTTTAGTGAAATATTAAATAAAATAATCAAATTACCTTCATCAAGCAAGTATTGTCATCAAGCACTGAACATATACACAGAGTCAGAACATACACTGTGAAAAAGAGAGAACAAACTTACGTCTGTGGAATTTCTTTTTTTCCTGTTAGAGAAAGAAACAGATGAAAAACCTCTTACTCGATGACATCATGACTTGATGGATTCTTATCATCCATGAGAACATTTTCTTTGATCACACACACATCGTACCTGAATGACATGTTTTCCTCTTCCAGCAAACGAAGGCGATGGCAGATAAAACAAAAAAAACCAAAACCACTGAAGTGATGATTCCCACTGTGACAATTAAACTGGTATATTCACATTTAGCATCAGTTGAAGTTGTTCCTGGTCGCTTCAGCTGAAGGATTGGTGATTCACATCTGGAACGACAGGGGGACATGTTCACAGGACCGTGAGAGACACCACAGATTCACTGCAGGTGTAAGAAACCAGGCACGTCCACGTGTGGTGTGACTCTTCACTTACTGTGTGTGTGCTTGACAAGATGTACGGGTCCCATCAGAAAATGTTCCATCACTGCAGTCAGAGCATTCAGAGTCTGTGAGGGCTGTTCCTGTACAAACACAAACTATACACTTACTATTGTACACGTCATATTAGGATTATAGAGCAAAGTGGTATTTGACATGAGACCTGTCTGATTATTGAGGTTTTTGATCAGCAAACATTTCCTTGTTCAAATTCCCTCCTTTTGATGTGAGATGTGATGAAATGTAGAGCAGCATGTCACTAAACTTACAAACATATTTCTATTAACTAAGGAACATTGACAGAATTTCAAAGATACAGAAACTATTTGACATTAGTTTCTCTCATCACACCTGGATCACTGCAACAGTCTTTTATGACTATATTCATTATTTGTTTTTATATTTTTTGTGTTGCATAAAGAAAAGACAAGGTCAGATGAGATGCACCTTTAATGATCCTCCATGGAGGAAGTTCAGTCGACGCAGCAGCACAGTGAAAGCAGCAGTGCATGGACACAATGTAGTCAGAATAACAATAAGAATCCAACTTTGAAATAACACTGAATATATTAGGCTGTTTATCACAACTGTCCACTTCTTGTAGAATGTGACAGGCTGCCACTCAGCCACATTATTATTATTATTTCTCTTATGATTATTATCACAGTTGCACAGGAAGATTGGATTTTGATTAGTTTTGTTTTTAGTTAGTGAGTCCTCTTCAAACTGTTCTACAATATACTGTCACTTTTTATTGTTTGTGTGCAGAACTTTTTATAAACAGTCTAAGTGTGTGGTTTATAAACCTCAGACAAACCATATATATATATATATATATATATACACAACTTTTCAAAATAAAAGATCTGTTCACTATAAGGCATTGCAGCAACAAATGTTTTACTTTGAAAACAGATTGCTAAACAGGAAGTGATTCTCTGACTTCTGTTGCCATGACGGAGATCAGATAATCAGACTCTCTCAGTCCAATGTGGTGAAATTAAAATCATCAAATCATCAAAATGATCTGGCAGTGATTCTGACTGAACGTTTGATCATTCATAATACAGATGTCATGTGTGAAGCATGAAATGAACAATTTGCCACATATCATCCAAATGCTTCACAATTGACTGGATGACTGAAATAACCTGCTCTGTGTTCTTTTTTTACAGCTGAGAAAACTTCAATCTTAAAGTCAGAATTGGAAAACGCACCTCTCTGTTTGATGAACTGCCCTGGTTTACATTGTGTGTGTTTCTTTGCTGCTGCACAGTTGTTCCTTGTGCGGTCTGTACAGTAGAATCCTTCCAGAGGTTCACAAAGTGAATCTGTTGTTGCTGTGCATGAAGTGTTTATCTTCAGACCAGAATCTGTGGACACATAGAGGTTACATATGGAGGGAACATATGAAGATACAAACTGCTGTATAAACAACACAGTGGACTGATCTGCTGGTGGCAGGAACAAGGAGATATGGAGTGAACAACTGACTTTTGTAAGAACTTTCACTTCTACCATTAATGCAAGTCTCACTGATAGAAACTACAGAGCAAAGGAGATGATGTGCACATCTTGTGACTTGTGGTTTGTGAAACTCAGACAATCACAGTGACGATGTAAAAACCATCAGAAAAGCTCAGTTCCATCTCAGTCTCAGCTCATACACTGTTGGACTTACTGATTTTAAACCTACAGCAAATGTAAAGACAGAAATCTACCTGGACCACAGGTCGTGCAGGAAAAACACATTGTACGTCCAGTGGGAAGATTCATGAAGGTGTCCTTCTCACAGGGCAGACAGGAAGTGCTCCTGAACCTGCAGTCTGTTTCAACACGATTTCCTGTTGAAAAGAAAACAATTGAATTGCATGAAATGTTTCTGTTGAACAAAGACAAATCATCTCGAGAGTTAAACTCACGTTATATGTGAGTCATCGTAACATGCGCTGCAGTTTCATTCTTATTACTTACAACAAAAGAAGCCAAAACATAAAACAACCCATTCCATCTTATTCTTCTCGTTCAGGATCTTACCAGGTGGACAGAAAGAACAGCATCTGCTCCCTATCTGATACTCAGTTAGATGACAAGTCAGAGTATTCACACAGAAGACTTTGATCAAAAGTATCTGAAGGACAGAGCAAAAGTTTAAACATGTTAACATTGTCATGAACAGAGAGAGGAGAGGAGACGACTGGACACTTAAATGACCAAATGTTTCTTCTTTCCAGTTTCTGTTTTTTGTCATATATTTGTGACAACATTTGAGTTAGTATTCAGATCTTTGTAAGTTCATTCAATGAAAGATGGATGTATATGGGTTTATTTTATAAAAACAATGGATGAGAACCCCAGAGACCTGCTCATCTGTTTAAACAGACTCAACACTGGCTTGATTGTTTCTGGAGTCAGATTGTTAATTAACAGTATCCAGCCCAAATACTCCTCCTCAAGTTAATAGCTGAGTAGTCTGCATCTGTTAAGGTGGAGCTCCACCAGTTAAGATTTTTGTATTTACTGTTTCTTTGATTTACAACTTTGAGGAAATATTACTGAAAGTGCAGCCTGTCAGAATTCTGCTAACGCTGATCAATTCTGCAGAAGGTAAAATGTGTTTGTTGCTGTTGTGAACTTGTCTGAGCGAGAATCTCCTGCTGTGTTGTGCATGTGTGAAAGGAAAACTGTGGAGAAAGTCCGGCCCCCAATTCTCTGGAGCTCCTCCACAGGACATGTCTACAAAACGGCTTATGAGTGACAGAGAGAGGAAAGAAGAAGCAGAACTGTAGGTGAAGAGGAGTATGGAGGAGGAAAAATCCTTTTATTTATTTCCACATTGATTTATTTCCATATTTCTTTGGCCATATGTAAATGAGGTAGGAGGTCCTAACCTCAGTCTGGAGCAGGATTGGTCAACTGAGCGATCCAGACAGAAGCAATGTTTTCCTCGTGAATCTTCACTGTAGTGTAGTTAGCAAACGAGCAACAGAAGCTAGTCCTTGGGTGCATGGTTCTCTACATGGTTAGCTAATGACCTAACCTCATTTGCAATGCCTCATAAAAACTGACATTTATAAACCACTAGTAGATAAAATACAATATGTAAAACTTAGCTACTTAAGCAGGTTTAAGGCAAACAGCCTGTGTCGTGCATGAACACTGTTCATATTTTTCATCAACGATGAACTGAACAAATCACTTTTCATATGATGAACGTGAGTGAAGTTTATTTTTAAAATCATCATCGTATCAGGCATCAAGTGAAATACCAGGAGCGAGAGAAAATGTGTGTGAGTACACGTGTGTGTGTTTGTGTGTGTGTGTGTGTGTGTGTGCTGCCATTAGCATATCGACACGGAAATACATAAATAAATAAATAAGGAAATAAATTCAAGACATTTAATTATTTATGTCCTGTTTAATTACAAACTCTTATTTATTTATTTCTTATTTGTTTGCAGAATATGTCTTCATTTATTAATGTATTTATTTATTGTGTGACAACTTTACCAACAAAGATGCAGCTTCCAAATGTTTACTTCTCAAATTCATCTTGAACGGCAGGTTGGTAGTTTTCTTGAGCTGAAGTCACCATCACTGAGTTCTGGGTTGAGGTGAGGTTTTAATCCAAAGAGGAGAAACACATCTGGAGACAAAGACAAAGAAGACTCAGCTGCAGTTGCCACAGTCAATGAGGCGACATTTTCAAAGAAGGCAACAGGATTGGCACATTGTGTGTTGTGTTGTTTTTGTTGACTGGCTTCAGTTTGTTTACCCCCCCCACCCAAAAAAATAATAAATTCATTTTATGGTCAGCTGCCACTACTCAGCCGTTCACACCACACAGGCCAGAAGGTGACCTGGCAACATTCCTGCTGCTAGTCTGATCAGGTCTGTGTGTCTTTCACTTTCAGTGAGTGATAACATTCATCATTAAACCTTCTACAGCCCATTGCTCTGCTCAAAGTTCAGGTCTTAGTTCTGTTCCCTTTCAACGCCCACGTTTCCTACAGTTCAGTGAGATCCTGTTGATTTCAGAATCAGGAATACTTAATTAATTCCCGTAGGGAAATTTAAAAAAGAAGTATAGATAAAGTGGTTGAGTGTCAGGAGCGCAAGTAACAGGCAGCACTTCGATTAGTGGGCTCATAACAAGGCGTTTCCTACACTGTAAAGAATTTCACTGTACAGTGCAACTACTGTTATTTATTTTAACAGTATATTACCATATTTCGGATTACAGTATATGACCGTAGAATAACGGTGGGTGTTGTTGTTATTTTACAGCACATCTACCGTAATTTATCTAACAGTATATTACCGTATTTTGGATTACAGTACATGAAAGTAGGAGAACTGTGGGTTATGGTCATTTTACAGTAGATGCCAGTGTGTTATAAAATCTGCTATTTTTGCACATTATAAATCCTCACCCATTTAAAACCAAAGTATGCAGGGCCTTTTAAATACCCAGCCCTAGGCTACCACGTTCATCCCGACAGCCAGTCAACATCCAGAAGTCCTACAATAAACACAAAGCTTGACTTTCCTTGTATTTTAATAATGTTTAGCCTTCTAGTGCTTAGAGCGGATCAGAAACACATTCAGCAACAACATGCATTCATCACTGTTCATCTGTCTGTGCTCAAATGAAGAAG
The DNA here is from genome assembly GCF_024713975.1 of Paralichthys olivaceus. Classification (NCBI taxonomy): domain Eukaryota; kingdom Metazoa; phylum Chordata; class Actinopteri; order Pleuronectiformes; family Paralichthyidae; genus Paralichthys; species Paralichthys olivaceus. The sequence continues at coordinate 3,647,725 of NC_091098.1, forward strand.
AGTAGCAAGTTAAGCTAGCGGAGGATACATAGGAGGAGAGTAGCAAAGAGTGGACAGTACAAGGAGCGCTTACTCTTTCTGTTTTCAAGAACCAGAACTCACAGAGCAGAGCATTAACTTTAACACCGTTTCCCAGAACCGATAGTATAGAGCTCTCACTTTAATCTTATTCAGCTGATATTTTATTTCACTTAATAACTTATTTCACTTAATAACTTCTACCAAACTGTCTGAGCTGTGTCTGCCTCAGTTTCTATCTAACATAGGGTTTCTATGCATGCTGGCTCAATGAAGAGACATAATCATAAATGAAGTGATTACATTTTGTTGTTTTTGCCAATCATTCCTAACCTCTGACCTTGAATAAAATCAGATGCAGACCTTTAAGTAATAAGTTTGAGAACCCTGGTATAGAACACAAGAAAATATACATTCCATAACATTGCTGTAGTTTATTACAAAGTGCTCATTTGTACAGCAGACTTTGTAAGATTAGTAACATTGAGAATAATGACAAGGTATTGCATTACCATATTTGGAAGAAACTGTCTCCAATTCAATCATTAGTGACAGAATTACTGAACTCAAGAGCATAACCTCAGACGCTGAATTAAAGTACCATCTAGAACAGTGTAACACTGCATTAAAGTACCATCTAGAACAGTGTAACAGTGCATTAAAGTACCATCTAGAACAGTGTAACAGTGCATTAAAGTACCATCTAGAACAGTGTAACTGAACAGTCTAGCTTGAAAACAAGTCTTCTGCATGTGAACTATAACAGTGGGAGTGGAGAGAGAAAAGGGGGGGAAAGAAAGAGTCTCCTCAGTCACCAATGACAAGTGCCTGTAAAAAAATAAATGAATACAATTAGCAACACAACTTCTTGCAGAAAATGGTTAAAGACAGGACGAAAAGTTCAAAGAAGAGAAAAGCAAGAGACAGAAAAGAGAGAGGGTAGTTAGTTTAGAGAGGGTTACCTCCCTAAACTAACTAGAGATAGAGAGAGAGAGGCAAGATATCAGACATCCGACATCTTTGTCATATATATATATATATATATATTGCTATATTGCTTTAGTTAAATGTCTGTCTTTGACAAAAAAAATGTATTTTCAGCTTTAGTGTGATAAAAGAATAACTTCTGGCACTTAAGAAAAACAAAGTAGGCTACTGTATGTTTGCATAACACAGCAATACTTGGCTAATATGACAATATCATGCAGTTTAAATGTGCAGACTTGCCTATATGATGAAATGATTAAGCAAAGTTAAGGAAGCTGATTTTTTTCCTTCTTCAATTTCACTGAGAAAGACAGACATTACTACAATGGAGTACATAATAAAACGTGTGTGATGTTTTGAATGTTGCTCCTGGCAGGAACAGACACACCTTACTTCTGCATTTGGCTATGCACTTTAGGTCGTCACTCACCCCCTTCAGAAAATCCTCGTTTCCTTCCTGTTTGTGTTTGCACAGTCAGCTCTATAAACCACAAGTTAACACAAGTTAGTTATATCTTCACAAAATTCGTGATTAACTAATAATGTAACAATCTCTGAGATCTTAATGACATGCATTTTACGATTAAAAAAAAACTTTATGAAGGTCAGCAACACCTACAGCTAATTGAGCTCAAGCTAGCTACAGAGCTAGCTTACACTTAGCCAGGCAACCTGAACTAATGAAACAGACCTAATAAAACATCTGAAATGTCAACAGTTCAATAATCATGCAGACAAAGCAACACTGGACACTACCAATTTCAGGAGATAAGCATAACTTTACTTTACCTGCTCTGATGAACTCCACATGGACTTCTCGAATGATATGACGGAGCTGTGCTCTCCAAAGTCGAGTTCGGGAATAGCCAGTTAGTATATTGTCACTCAAAAATGAGGAGTTTGAGGAGTTTGATCAGTAAAGAAGTGCTATCATGAAAATAGAAACATAGGACTGCAATCATCAGTAAGATGCTGATGGATAATGACTGGACTTAAGAAGGGGTGTTTCCACTGCTTGACAGAAAATACTGTTTTATGCTGTTAAATTAAAGTTTAACTGTAATTGTAACTCTAGTTCAACTGTAACTGTCATTTAACTGAGCATTAACTGTTAATTTACATGTTAGCATGAATATTTAACAGTATTTTACAGTTATTTTAAAATACAGTAAGATACTGTTGTAATCCACCGTAAATTTACAGCAATTCATTACAAATACTGTTTTATGCTGTTAAATTACAGTTATCTACTGGTATTGTTAAATTACTGATTTAACTGTTAATTTACATGTGAGGGATGAATAGTTAACAGTATTTTACAATTATTATAAAATACAGTAGGATACTGTTGTAATCCACCGTAAATATACAGCAATTTGTTACAGTGTACAGTTCAGTGAGATCCTGTTGATTTGAAATAAGAAGTGACCTCTATGTTTCTTTGACTGTTTCAAGATACTGAAACTGAGCTCTGGACAAATACACAACACACCACGGTCACACAGCTAAGAGTTGGTATCATATGTGAGCAGATGGTGGTTTTTCTGACATGATAACTGATCACAGGATTACTGCAGAGTGGAGGAGCGAGTTTTCACCTAAATCCTGATGTGATTTTAGTTTTTCAGATGATTCAGATTCCACACTTCCTCATGACCTCATCATACCTGAATTACACAACTCAGACTCAGACCATGTTTGCAGTAGTTCTCTGACAGTGACACTTTGTTGATAACACCAGTACACAGCGAACAACTTATTGTTTCATCTCCACAAACTCACGGTGTCGATTTATCAGCGACATCACAACAATCTACTGGTTCACTCCTGCTCTGTAATATGCAACATTCAGAGGTTCTATAGAAATTCACTCAGCTTACCGTCGTTAACACGATCAGACAAACTTCCATGTTCCGTCTACAGGCAGTGAGCTCTCGGGTTCAAAGGGAGTGTCCTCGGAGCTGGATCAGAAAAATGATGAAACATATTCACTTCATGGAAAAAGATCTCTCGACGCCACACAGCCGCTGAGGGAAGTTGGAAACACATTCACAGATTCGAACTTCGGATCAATAATTCACAAGAGAAACGTTGTTAAAACACAAAAGTCTCTTTCCCAGTGTGGTCAGGTAGAAAACGAGCTCCGAGCAAACTTCAGTATGAATCATCCTCCTGAACACATGGCTCTGGTCTTTAGCTGTAGTTACAGTCTGTGCGCGTGCGCAGGGACTGTCTATGATTGGCTGCAGGTTCGGCAGTGGGTGGAGCTAAGGGGTCGGAGAGACAGAGTTATAACCTCTTTATATACAGTCTGTGGTTAGAAGGAGAGTGTGATGAGGAAGTATCAGTGTGAGTTGTGGCTGTGACAGCAGCTCGTGTTCAGGGACTCATATTGTGGGTGAATAAAACACTGAGGCAACGACTCGGGCTCTCTCCTTCCTTCACCAGAGGTATTACAGAATCATTCTGGGGATAAGAATTTTCTGGAATGCTCATACTAACAGATCATCTCATGGCTGCCTCATGGACAATGGACTTTAACCCAGACATGTCAAACTCAATGCCCGCAATAAAATAGCACATGTCTATCTCAACTGCTCCGCCGGTAAGAAGGAAAAAAAGCTCCATAGGCCGAGCCACGGTGCGCGATGCCCGGCGAGATCCACACGGAGCGAGCGCTCCTCTCCACTCACCCGCAAAGTATTTGATGATATTAAATGAGTTTTCCAGAGTTCCAGAGATCCCAGTTCCAGATACCTCGTCAAGTTCACCGTGTCTCTCAGGCTTCTCTCTCTCTCTCTCTCTCTCTCTCTCTTTCACTCTCTCTCTCTCTCTTTCCTTGCGTCTTCCTCTTTCCATGTCGCTCTGGCCAGAGAGTCAGGCGGAGTGCAGGGGCTCCACTGGTGCAGAGTGCGCGATGCCCGGCGAGATCCACACGGAGCGAGCGCTGTTTTAAATTAAAATCACTTTTACATGAACATAAAAATGTGTTAAACAATTTAATTGAAAGATACAAGATGTTCTTATTTTCTGCATCATAACATTCATCTTACCAGGCATGTGCACAGATAGACCCCTAGTGGTGCTCAAGCACCTGCCCCTTTGCCCTGGATGAGAAAAGTGCCCTTTCTGCTGGAGCCCAACAGTGTTTTGATATCTGATGGCATTTATTTGAGTTCTTGTGAGAATTTTGCTCCTCCCTCCTCCTCCTCCTCCTCCTCCCTCCTCCTCCTCCTCCTCCTCCCTACTCCTCCTCCACTTAGCTCTCGTGCAGAGCTGAGCACTAAACCGCTGCAGCCTGCAGGTCTCCTCTGACCCGCAGTATCAGACAGACAGGTAATGGTAGTGTTTGTGCAAAATGAACCACAATACTTAACATTATAGCTGAAACATTCATGGCTACTGGCCCCAGGTTTCCTGAACAAACAAACAAAAAAAGGGGCAGGTTGCAATGAGAGCTACATTGTGATGTGCTGCAAAAAGCATTGGTTTCCTGGAAATGTGCTGATTCAATGCATTGTGTCAGTTGTCTGCTTTTTCTACCTGAAGATATAAAAGCAGAAAGGAGTGGAGAAAAGGGATCAGAAAGGGGAATAGTGCTCTTGAAAAAATCAAGCAGCACTCTGTCACAGAGGTCCACATGACAAGCATGGTGAGGTGGACCAATTACCAAAAGGCTCTCCAGACTTCATCTGATGTTGATGATGATCAGATGTAAAGGGAGTGGAAGCCAGAGAGCGAGAGAGGCCGACAAACAGAGAGATACTGACCAGGTTAATAGATCTCACAGTGTAGATCATAAAGAACAGGCTCAGGAGTCTCTGTGGGGAAGAAAGACTCTCTGACCTTCTCCTCCTGCCATTGAGCAAGACATACAAATAAACCAGAGGTCATAAGAATCTTCCAAGAGATGGCACCAAGGAGGATGCTCCTGTGAAGAAGCTGAACGATCCTGCTCCCCTCACCTCCTCCTTAAATAGATGTATTTTACAGAATATATTGGATGCTTTATTTTTATTTCATTTATTCAGAGCAGAGTTTTGATAAGTTTTAACTGAGAATTATTTTTTTGCCTGTTATTTATTTATTAAAAAAATTAAAAACATAAGTTTAATATATCCGACTGTGTTTTTTCTTAATTTTATGAATCATTTTGGCGATGGGTGGCCTTTTTTTTGGCTTGAGCACCTGCTTCCAAAGATGTCTGTGCACATGCCTGGGTATGTGTCTTGAAAAGCAGCGCAAGCTAAGCTAATGCTTGCAAAGTATTCTGTGGCCTAGTCACACTGACTTTAGCAGATGAGCTAACAAGACTGTACAAAGTAAATTAAGCATAAACCTACCCCAGTGGCTCCACATCCATAAACTGTCTTATCAAATGAGTGATACAATCCTCCAGGAGATGTCCTGGGTCAGGTGCTGCTGCTCTGGTAGTGTCTCTCCTATTGTGTGAAAGAAGAACAAACTGTCTATTGAGTCACTGGCTGAGCAGGAGGTGGTTTCAAGTGTCACTTCCATCACAAACATTTCATTGTGTCGGGTTGTGCAGTCAATACAGAAGGTGAGTTAATGTCACTTGGCGTGAATGATAAAAATGACTTATCAAAATGAAGATTCATAATTACTAACAAACTCCAAGTAGCAGATTAAATAACACACAGCATTTTGTAGTAACAGCACTTCAAAAATATTTGATTGTAGAATTTAAACGTACAAGTCACATAAACATTACAGAGCCAAAAGATTTTCTAGGTGTTCATCAACTCCAATGAAAGAAAACCCTTTTTCAGATCAGGCTGTATGTAGCAATGGAGTTTGCACTGGAACACAGTCAATGCATAGACCAATTTTAATATTGATTCTCTGACTGCCATTTTACCATATCTATTAAAACAAAGTTTGAAATGCTTTAGTATTATTTTATTTGTTTGTTTTCACAGCTTGCATCTGAAATTGATCACTCACATGCACAGTCAATGTTCAAAGTTGTTTACATGTATATCAGATATTGAATGGTTGAAAACTGGGATTTCAGCTTCAGAAGACTATACAAATATTTATTTAATTAAAAAATGCATTTTTATTAATATGCATACACTCTTTATTAGTTTTGACATCATTCTTGTGGAATTCAAACCTTGTAAGTCATACCCATATTAGCATAGCTTTTGTAAAACTAGATCTAAATGTTAAATATTATATTAATAAGTATTGTAACTGGTTTCAACAGGACTGATCCAGACGGGAGGTCACCATTCATCCTTGAAAAGCAAAGCTGTATCATGATGCCTTTCAGGCACACCAACCTGTATAAAAAATCACTTTATGTATATAACATATATATTCAAAATAAATCTGTTTAATGTCCCTTTTATTATTACACTTTTCATTACAGTGTTAACTTGTTATATTTGAACAAATATTTATAATGGGAAATGTAAATATATCCATTACAATCAAATTAAAAAGATACAACAGAAGTAATAGTCATAACCCTAATTATATCCTTATACATCTATATGCAGGTGTGTGAATACTTGTGGTACTGTATGAAGCCTTCAGAGGGACAAATACAGCAGCTGGGGATGACAAGATGGGTTCCCTGGCCTAAAGAGCCATGTTGACAATAAATCAAATGTTGATATGCTGAGGTAACAGTGTTGTCATCCCCACGCTCTCTAATGTGGTCTAACACCGTAACATCCTCCTGGTACTGCCTGTGAATATGTAAAAAACTTCTAGGCAGTACTGGGAGAAGTACGGTGGTAGACTCACAGCTTTCAGGATCCTGACCACAGCATTTCCTCTGACTGTCTGAAAGGTGTGTCCCTACAGTTCATAAGAACACCATGACACTCCAGCAGAAGGTGGGTCACCATGTCTGCAGCTGTCAGCTCCTGTGCTGCTCCACACTCATCTCTTCTATAAGTGTCTGAAAACATAAACAAAGGAGAAACTCAGAGAAGGCTTTATTATGAGCTCTATATTCAACCCAGGCTCATCTGAAAACGTGTAATAGCTACGTTGGTCCACTTGGAAAAACGTAGACATCTCACAATTTGACAGGCCAAATTGTGAGATGTCTACGTTTTTGTCTTCCCATAGATTAGCATTGGCCTGTGCGCACGTCACGTGACTCTCAGGTTCCCGTCTGCGAAAACGAAAACATGGCCGAGATTCCTTGCATTTTCAGATAAGAATGTCATTTTCTAACATAGTTTGGGCATTAAAATGACTTTTGATAAAATTTCTAGCGAGAAATGTGGCCTTTACTTTCACAATCTTCCACCAGTTCATGCTTATGGACTGTATCTTATTAGTTATCGCGGATGTTTTTTCGGATCACGCCAGAAAATTGTAGAAGTGTTTTAATCGTCGCTATGGAGTTGCTACGGACTCTGCGATCCCGGAAACGGCGTAGTCGCGTGTTGTTTGAATCATCGGCGTTGTGATCTTTATATACAGTCTATGGTTGTGACCTGTTAGCCTGCGGTCTGCTCGGCTTCACCTGAGCTAACAGGCTAATACCCGTCACCGAGCACGAGCGGAGTCTGTGGAGGAGTTTTCACTCATATGTGAATATTATCGTTTGTTGTTCGGCTGATGTCCTGACGGAGAAGTGGACGACGTCTGTGCTGCAGTGTCTGTGGTGAGTAAAGTACTGTCTTTGATTTACGTGTCAGTGGTGATGAGCAGGTATCATTGTGTCTTTTCCTCCCTGGTTTCCTCTACTCTTCCACCTTTATCCACCTTCTCCTCACTAGATCTCAATGATGCCACAGAATCTCTCTGCTCCACTCTAAGCTCATGCTTGGACAGTTTGTGTCCACTTTCTACTAGACCTGCGCGAGCTACCCAGTCTCATTCATGGCTGAGTGATACCCTCCGAACGCAGCGCTCCAATCTCAGAGCGGCTGAGAGAAAGTGGCACAAATCTGCAGCACAGGACGATCTTGCAAGCTACCAGACACTGCTGGCCTCCTTCTCATCCAGCATCACTGCTGCTAAGAAAACTTTTTTCAATGACAAAATCAACAGTGCAACTGATGCTCGGAAACTATTCTCCACCTTCAAAACTCTGCTCTACCCTCCACCCCCTCCCCCAGCTACTAACCTCACACCCGATAACTTTGCTTCCGTCTTCACAGAGAAAGTGGCAGCCATTGGGAAACAATTCAACCAACTGTCTTCCCCCCCTAAGGGCGCTACCATCAATAACTCATCGTTTCCCTCTTTCACCCCTCTCACTGAGAGTGAGGTCTCCAAAATCCTAGCAGGTAGCCGTCCAACTACATGCCCGCTGGACCCTATCCCATCCAACATCCTTCAAGCCATTTCCCCTGCCGTCCTACCGGCAATAACACAGGTGATTAATGCCTCTTTTAATTCTGCAACATTTCCTTCCTCATTCAAAGTGGCTCGGGTAACGCCGCTGCTCAAAAAGCCGTCTCTCGATCCCACTAAGGTGGAAAACTATCGACCGGTCTCACTTCTCACTCTCCTATCTAAAACACTTGAGAGGGCAGCCTCCAAACAGGTCACAGAGTTCCTGTCAACAAACAATCTCCTCGATCCAAACCAGTCTGGATTCAAAAGCGGTCACTCCACCGAAACAGCCCTGCTATCTGTGACAGAGGCCTTAAAAACAGCTAGAGCAGCAGCTCAATCCTCAGTTCTCGTCCTGCTTGACCTATCAGCTGCGTTTGATACAGTCAACCACCGCATCCTTCTGTCCATACTATCAAGTATGGGCATCTCAGGCAAGGCGCACTCCTGGTTTGAATCGTACCTCTCTGGGCGCTCATTCAAGGTGTCATGGCAAGGTCATCTATCTGTACCCCACCACCTCACCACTGGGGTGCCCCAGGGGTCGGTAATGGGACCACTTCTCTTTGCCATCTACACCACCTCGCTAGGCCCTATCATCCGCTCGCATGGTTTTTCCTACCACTGTTATGCCGATGATACTCAACTGGTTCTGTCCTTCCCTCCTGAGGACAACACTGTTTCGGCACGGATCTCAGACTGTCTTGCTGATATATCCACATGGATGAAAAACCACCACCTTCAGCTGAACCTGGCCAAAACAGAACTGATGGTCTTCCCAGCCAAACAGCTCATCCACCACAACATCAACATCACGACTGACTCCTTATCTCTGGCTCCATCCAAAACAGCAAGAAACCTTGGGGTCATTATTGACGACCAACTAACCTTCACAGCCCACATCGCCTCTGTCCCGAGGTCATGCCGCTTTGCGCTCTACAACATCCGCAAAATCAGGCCGTACCTAACCCAGTATGCCACCAAGCTGCTGGTGCAAACCTTGGTGAGCTCCCGCCTCGACTACTGCAACGCCCTCCTAACGGGCCTGCCGGCATGCGTGGTAATACCACTACAGATGATCCAGAATGCGGCGGCGCGCCTGGTGTTCAACCAACCAAAGAGGGCACATGTCACCCCGCTTCTCACTGAGCTCCACTGGCTGCCGGTAGCTGCTCGCATCAAATTCAAGTCACTTATGATGGCCCACAAAGTGCTTAATGGGTCTGCCCCCACCTACCTAAATGCTCTTGTAAGGGCATATGTTACACCCAGGACGCTGCGCTCATCCAGTGAGCGTCGTCTGGCACTGCCCCCGATGCAAGCAAGGCAATCCAGACTATTCTCAGTTGTAGTTCCACGTTGGTGGAACGACCTGCCTAGCACTACCAGAGCAGGAGCGTCCCTCTCTACCTTTAAGAAGCGCTTGAAGACCCAACTCTTCAAAGAGCACCTCCCTTCCTAACTGGCACCTTGGCTTAACCTGCACTTAAGCAGTAACAGGCCCGCACTTCTTTTTTATTCTTTCTATGTCGTTTTATAAGCAGTATTTTATTGTTACACCAGGTTTTTAATGCTCTTAGCTTGATTGTTCTCTCCCTTGTACGTCGCTTTGGACAAAAGCGTCTGCTAAATGACTAAATGTAATGTAAATGTAAATGTAAATGTGTCTGTACCTGGCTGGTTAGCTTAGCTCCGCTAACCTCCAGGCAAGATACCAGCAGTAACGGCGATGCTAACGGGAGGGATGGGAGTTAACCCGACATGAAGCGTCCACACAGCGGAGAGAGGAGTGTTAGAGTTTATGGTGATAAATCTTTTAAACTGAAGGCGACTGTGTGTTTAGTGAATATCATCAAGTTAGATATCTAACGTTATGTAAAGTTGTTCAGCTCCCCAACCTATTTGGCTTGACTACGTTACTGTGAGTAACTTCAGTAATAATGTTTTATTAGATTATTGTTTCAGAAATAACGTTAGTGCAGCTGCTGCAGTGTGAAACTTATTGAGCTGAACTTTATTTATGAATGAACAGTTTACCTACCAGGTATAGACCTGTTTTCATAACTTACTAACAATTAAAGCAAATTATTGCACATGATGCATTACATTATATATGCAATACTTTTAATGTGAAATAACTCCATACTGCACATTCATTGTAGTACACTGTTTAATCCCAAACCATATTCAGATACATACTTGAATATCCACAGAATATAAGGACACAGACTTTGTTTGAAAGTAACACATATCTCTGCAATAATGCCATACTTTTATGTTTCCTGTCATTTTATTAGGGACGGACGAACCTGAGGGACACAGCTGTGCTGACCGTGTTCTGTCTCTTATGGCAAAAAAGAAACGACAACACTTTTTATCTAAGGTTTATCAAATCAGAAAGTAAAAGATGAACATTGTTGTGATAGTGTTAATTTTACCAACCATAATGGATATAGAAATTGACTCAATATTATTAACATGTTGACCAGTCTGAAGCTGCTGATATCCACCATGTTGCTGCTGCCACAGTGGATTCTGAGGACATCAGGTGTTGCAGTGCTTCATGAAATGAAAAAGTCATATTAAAGGATGTTTTATGCTAAAATCATTGTCACATCTGTAGATATTAAGGAACAGAGGAGAAACATGATAATTTACAGATACTGTTGAAGACAAAAATTACAATAATTTTGACACATGTAATATCAGCTGTGTTAAGCAGCCAAGACGGGTACCTACAGTTTATTCTGTGTTCAGCAGGTGGAAGCACCACAGATTTCAGCCAAATTGATGTACTAAAAGAAATAAACATTGTACAAATATATAAAATGTCTTTCTACCACATCTGTAATATTCAAGGGTGATAATCTCTCACAGTGCTGTTGATAACAGTCCACTTCAAGTCCCTCAACTTCTCGCAGTGTTAAAACAGATACATATATAATAAATATGAGCACTGTTTACAACAGTGGTGTGTGGAGATTATAATCACATCTAAACTGTCATATAATTACACATCTGCACTGAGTCTAATTCACTGTGAATTCATAACAGGCTAAAAAAAGAGGTTGTAATAGTAATGGCGGTTATACAAGTCTGTATCACATGCAGCTCATTAATATTAACTTATTAAAATTACAATCAAATGACAAAACACAACTCTTTACTAAAGCTAGTTAACTGGCTTCAAACTTCATTAGACGTGTTCAATAAACGGTGAATTACCACAATAACATCAAAAACCACTTGAGGCTTGTAAGTATATGTGGTGTGATAATGATAATAGATAAATCAATAGGTTTTGTTGTTGCAAAGTTTCTGGGTAACTTACCTCTGTTCTCTCTCCGTCTCACTCAGTGGAGGAGCAAGGAGGAGCTTGTGTGAGCATCTGTGTGAACCATAGGTGTAAACTCAGGGAGAGAAAAAAAAAAGAACGGCTCCCAACCAAACGCTGCCAGACTCCACAGACCCATACCCTGCTACCAGATTACTTCCTGTCTTTAAAAACTGTTCTGGCTCCCTGCTGGAGCTTGTCATCCCTGTAAGTATTTCTCCGAAAGGCGCCTCAAGAAAAACCCTCTATGGACTGATGGTGAAGACACTTAACCAGAAGACACTGAACGGGCACAGTGACAATCCATGGAGGGCCTACTTTAAACTAGATCCTGAAACCATCATGGAGGTCTTTGAACAAACATCCTGTAATAAAGAGACACAGAGACCTGCAGTGGAGAATCCTACAAGGAATCGTAGCAGTGAACTCTGTTATCTCGGTCATCAACTCTGCTGTAGAAGACAAATGTCCGTTCTGCAGCCAGAGAGAAACTGTGTTTCACTGTTTTTTAGAGTGTTCTCATCTCTCCACTCTATTTAGTTCACTGGACACCATTTTTAACAGATGCAAGGAGTTTTTCAAGAAGACAGTTTTTATCTGTGGTTTTAATTAAACTCGCCAGAGAAAACACAAGTGCCGACTCTTAAACTTTGTTGTAGCTCAGGCAAAGATGGCGGTGTATGTGAGCCGTAAAAGAGAAATAGAAGAAGAAGTGAACGTTGATGTGGTTTACTTGTTTGCAATAATGGTAAAAGCCAGACTTCTAATTGATTTTAGTTTTTTCAGAGCCACCCATGACCTGGAGAGTTTCAGGCTGATGTGGGGACACAGAGAGGTTCTCTGCTCCGTCATAGACCAACAGCTGGTCTACGGAGATATAATACATTTATAATTTCTCTGAGAAAAAAAACTGTATAAATGTAATTTATTACATTTTTTTATACAGTGTAAATAGTGACAAATAAAGGATGGTTTAAAAAATAAAAAATAAATCTCTCTCTCAGCTGACGTCTCTGACTCGCTATTGTTTACACACTGTGATCCGACGTGTGTATAAACTCAGTTTGAGTAAAACAATCATATCTTCATCCCAATATTACACAACATTATCACATCACACATTTTCCTAATATCGTGCAGCCCTAATCGTCTGTAGTTTGGGACACTTGTATTATAGAATAGAACTGAATGCTTTTATTATCATCACACAGCTGAAATTAGGGGCAACTCCTCAGTGGCAGGCCCTACATAAAATACAAATAAAACCATCAGCAACAATCATCAACGCAACTCTATACACAAAGTTTAAAATATATATATATTATAAAAATATGCGGGAGACACATGTCTTCTCCGTTTACACACTGAAACATCTGAGAGCTGTACTGAGGAGAGCAAGAGAAGAGGGGGAGATCCTGGAGCTGCAGCAGTGAGGAGGAGGAGAGACTGAACCACTGGGAGCAGAATGAAGCTACAGGTTTGTGTTTTTCTTATATTACTACATGGTCTGCTTGACACCAACAAGAACAACACAACACAAAGTGTTTTTATACCACAGCTCTGTGTTCACATCTTACTGAGTAATGTTACTGTAACATTAGCGGTGCAGTGCACGTCAGTCACTGACTGTAAACCTACAGCCCCTAATAACTGGCATTATCATATAACCAACATAATATAGAGCTCATAATAAAGCCTTCTCTGAGTTTCTCCTTTGTTGATGTTTTCACACACTTATAGAAGAGATGAGTGTGGAGCAGCACAGGAGCTGACAGCTGCAGACATGGTGACCCACCTTCTGCTGGAGTGTCATGGTGTTCTTATGAACTGTAGGGACACACCTTTCAGACAGTCAGAGGAAATGCTGTGGTCAGGATCCTGAAAGCTGTGAGTCTACCACCGTACTTCTCCCAGTACTGCCTAGAAGTTTTTTACATATTCACAGGCAGTACCAGGAGGATGTTACGGTGTTAGACCACATTAGAGAGTGTGGGGATGACAACACTGTTACCTCAGCATATCAACATTTGATTTATTGTCAACATGGCTCTTTAGGCCAGGGAACCCATCTTGTCATCCCCAGCTGCTGTATTTGTCCCTCTGAAGGCTTCATACAGTACCACAAGTATTCACACACCTGTATATAGATGTATAAGGATATAATTAGGGTTATGACTATTACTTCTGTTGTATCTTTTTAATTTGATTGTAATGGATATATTCACATTTCCCATTATAAATATTTGTTCAAATATAACAAGTTAACACTGTAATGAAAAGTGTAATAATAAAAGGGACATTAAACAGATTTATTTTGAATATATATGTTATATACATAAAGTGATTTTTTATACAGGTTGGTGTTCCTGAAAGGCATCATGATTCAGCTTTGCTTTTCAAGGATGAATGGTGACCTCCGGCTGGATCAGTCCTGTTGAAAACAGTTACAATACTTATTAATATAATATTTAACATTTAGATCTAGTTTTACAAAAGCTATGCTAATATGGGTATGACTTACAAGGTTTGAATTCCACAAGAATGATGTCAAAACTAATAAAGAGTGCATGCGTATTAATAAAAATGCATTTTTTAATTAAATAAATATTTGTATAGTCTTCTGAAGCTGAAATCCCAGTTTTCAACCATTCAATATCTGATATACATGTAAACAACTTTGACTGTGCATGTGAGTGATCAATTTCAGATGCAAGCTGTGAAAACAAACAAATAAAATAATACTAAAGCATTTCAAACTTTGTTTTAATAGATATGGTAAAATGGCAGTCAGAGAATCAATATTGGTGACCCACCTTCTGCTGGAGTGTCATGGTGTTCTTATGAACTGTAGGGACACACCTTTCAGACAGTCAGAGGAAATGCTGTGGTCAGGATCCTGAAAGCTGTGAGTCTACCACCGTACTTCTCCCAGTACTGCCTAGAAGTTTTTTACAAATTCACAGGCAGTACCAGGAGGATGTTACGGTGTTAGACCACATTAGAGAGCGTGGGGATGACAACACTGTTATATCAACATTTCATATTCATATTTCCCATTATAAATATTTGTTCAAATATTACAAGTGAACACTGTAATGAAAAGTGTAATAATATAAAGGACATTAAACAGATTTGCTGTATTTATTTTGAATATATATATATATATATATATATATATATATATATATATTATATACATAAACTGATTTTTTACACAGGTTGGTGTGCCTTTGATGATTCAGCTTTGCTTTTCAAGGATGAATGGTGACCTCCCGTCTGGATCATTCCTGTTGAAAAACTAATAAAGAGTGCATGCGTATTAATAAAAATGCATTTTTTAATTAAATAAATATTTGTTTGTAAACAACTTTGAACATTGACTGTGCATGTGAGTGATCAATTTCAGATGCAAGCTGTGAAAACAAACAAATAAAATAATACTAAAGCATTTCAAACTTTGTTTTAATAGATATGGTAAAATGGCAGTCAGAGAATCAATATTAAAATTGGTCTATGCATTGACTGTGTTCCAGTGCAAACTCCATTGCTACATACAGCCTGATCTGAAAAAGGGTTTTCTTTCATTGAAGTTGATGAACACCTAGAAAATCTTTTGGCCCTGTAATGTTTATGTGACTTGTACGTTTAAATTCTACAATCAAATATTTTTGAAGTGCTGTTACTACAAAATGCTGTGTGTTATTTAATCTGCTACTTGGAGTTTGTTAGTAATTATGAATCTTCATTTTGATAAGTCATTTTTATCATACACGCCAAGTGACATTAACTCACCTTCTGTATTGACTGCACAACCCGACACAATGAAATGTTTGTGATGGAAGTGACACTTGAAACCACCTCCTGCTCAGCCAGTGACTCAATAGACAGTTTGTTCTTCTTTCACACAATAGGAGAGACACTACCAGAGCAGCAGCACCTGACCCAGGACATCTCCTGGAGGATTGTATCACTCATTTGATAAGACAGTTTATGGATGTGGAGCCACTGGGGTAGGTTTATGCTTAATTTACTTTGTACAGTCTTGTTAGCTCATTTGCTAAAGTCAGTGTGTGACTAGGCCACAGAATACTTTGCTAGCATTAGCTTAGCTTGCGCTGCTTTTCAAGACACATACCCAGGCATGTGCACAGACATCTTTGGAAGCAGGTGCTCAAGCCAAAAAAACAAAAGGGCAGCCATCGCCAAAATTATTCATAAAATTAAGAAAAAACACAGTACGATATATTAAACTTTTATTTTTAATTTTTTTAATAAATAAATAACAGGCAAAAAATAATCATAAAAATATTCTCAGTTAAAACTTATCAAAACTCTGCTCTGAATAAATTAAATAAAAATAAAGCATCCAATATATTCTGTAAAATACATCTATTTAAGGAGGAGGTGAGGGGAGCAGGATCGTTCAGCTTCTTCACAGGAGCATCCTCCTTGGTGCCATCTCTTGGAAGATTCTTATGACCTCTGGTTTATTTGTATGTCTTGCTCAATGGCAGGAGGAGAAGGTCAGAGAGTCTTTCTTCCCCACAGAGACTCCTGAGCCTGTTCTTTATGATCTACACTGTGAGATCTATTAACCTGGTCAGTATCTCTCTGTTTGTCTGCCTCTCTCGCTCTCTGGCTTCCACTCCCTTTACATCTGATCATCATCAACATCAGATGAAGTCTGGAGAGCCTTTTGGTAATTGGTCCACCTCACCATGCTTGTCATGTGGACCTCTGTGACAGAGTGCTGCTTGATTTTTTCAAGAGCACTATTCCCCTTTCTGATCCCTTTTCTCCACTCCTTTCTGCTTTTATATCTTCAGGTAGAAAAAGCAGACAACTGACACAATGCATTGAATCAGCACATTTCCAGGAAACCAATGCTTTTTGCAGCACATCACAATGTAGCTTCATTGCAACCCGCCCCTTTTTTTGTTTGTTTGTTCAGGAAACGTGGGGCCAGTAGCCATGAATGTTTCAGCTATAATGTTAAGTATTGTGGTTCATTTTGCACAAACACTACCATTACCTGTCTGTCTGATGCTGCGGGTCAGAGGAGACCTGCAGGCTGCAGCGGTTTAGTGCTCAGCTCTGCACGAGAGCTAAGTGGAGGAGGAGGAGGAGGAGGAGGAGGAGGGGGAGGAGGGAGGAGGAGGGAGGAGCAGAATTCTCACAAGAACTCAAATAAATGCCATCAGATATCAAAACACTGTTGGGCTCCAGCAGAAAGGGCACTTTTCTCATCCAGGGCAAAGGGCAGGTGCTTGAGCACCACTAGGGGTCTATCTGTGCACATGCCTGGTAAGATGAATGTTATGATGCAGAAAATAAGAACATCT